>NC_069502.1:540305865-540905865 GCF_027579735.1 Bombina bombina | reverse complement strand
TTTAGTATTAAACTGAATATAATCAGATACAGTCAGTTGACTGACATTACATTCCTATTTCGGTAATAAAGGAAGAAATGCTAAAACTGTTTGTTGAGTACTAACCAAATATAATTAGATACAGTCAGTAGACTGACATTGCACTCCTATTTTGGTAATAAAGGAATAGATGCTAGAAGTATTACCCAAATATAATCAGATACGGTCAGTAGACTGACATTACATTCTTAATAAATGTACATGATATTATGTTAACAAAGGAATAAATGTACACGATAAGAAATTAAAATATTGGCTAAAGCTGCAACAGCAAGAACCAAACAATGTTTAATACCTATCTATAACAACGTATAACTATAACCCTTGAAGGATGGCTATTTAAATTATATGAGTAGATACACGGTTTAGCATATGTAAAGAGCACGGTTAAAACTATATAACTATATAACGCAAACCATTTATATCATATCTCACTGGCAAGGAGGATATTTAACCATAGTGTATAAATTGTTTAACCATAGTGTATAAATTGTCACAGTGGAATTGTTACAGATTGACTGGCAACTATTAAGGTGATTGTAAAAGAAACATAATACGAAGAGTCATAATTGTGGATGACAACATTGTTGCCTAGTCTTACTATACAGTAATCAATTGTCTTTGATATTATTAATATATTAAGTAAAAAACACACATTTTGAATTATGTGTGTTAGGGGTAGACAGTTAACCAAATACCAATGAACAAAATAAGTTAATGGGCGAAACAACAATACATTTATTTGGCATTGCAACCACAATAGTGAACTACATGTGAATAAATTATAAACGTTTAATCACGCATAGCAGAGTGAATGTTTAATTTGAAACCATTACTTGATATAGAATATCCCATTCCACAAGTGGACGAAATAAGCCATAAATGTATTTGGTATTGCAACCACAATACAAAACATCATAAACGATCAATTACGAATATCATAGTGTACATTTTAAGTTTGGTACCATTATTTGCTCTACAGTACCATATTTCACAATTAATACCATTAACAGAATCATAATGTGACAAACAACTGCAGCTTAACCATACTTTCAATACTAATACTAAAAGTATCACTATTGTTGAAAACTGCAAAACTGGGGATATTTCAACCAGCAGTGGAAATTTCACATTCATGTTACAAATACTCAACTATTAACTGATTTACATGTTAAGGAAGTATTAATATTACAAACAGTTCTAGTTAGAACCTATACTACTTAACTTAACAACTGACTTCAAGAGGTAGCACTGTCTCAGAAACACCACTATTTCCTACATAGGAACCACACAGTGCCAAACAATATAGTAAATTATTTATAAGAGAGTGTCCTCTGACATAATAATCACAAATAGAAGGCCGGATAGTTTATTATTCAGGGATACAATAATATTGATACAACGTTTTGCTCATGATAGGGATTTTAATTGTCTTGGTTTTACCCATCTTTTTAAAAACATTTTTGAATAAAAATTATATTTTATTATACATTTCTCGTCTCCAATACTAGTCTGGGCATAGAGTGCTTATAATGCATTTTCTGTTTGTGGAAACTTGTCCATAGCTTTTTTGTAAAATCAAAAATAATGCTAGCACCACTCCTCTATTTAGACAATAACAACTGAGTAAAATATATAGTAATATAACATATAATTTAAAAATAAGAGGAGCTTGTGTTTATAGTGCCCTTATCAGTGCATGTACATAGAGTATTCTTCTGAGTGTGTTGGAGTCTAATTACAAACAAATTATCATTTAAAATCAGTCATCACAGCTTTAGTTTATTTGTTATGCTGTATAATTATTTATACAAATCTATGCGAATGAGCATGGCTGGTATTTTTTTTCAGGAAAGGTTACGACCCTACTTGCACCCTCTAAAAAAACAAGCGGAAGAATTAGTTTTGTAATAAAATAAATGATTAACAATTAGAGTGGAAAGGCATGATGTCATTGCACTACACTCAAAATGTGTTGCCCCACACTGCCCAAATTCTGCTGTTCTAGGCACTGGTTTAGTCAGCCTAGGCCAAAATACACCCCTGGTTGCTACATATATAAACTAACAACACCCTGCTTTCAACAATATGAGGTCACACAAAACGGAACGCCACACTCTCTCTAAGTTTGACTTGATTGACTTCATTGTGTCACTAGACACACAGGGCTAGATTATGAGTGGAGCGCTATTTATTGTGACCGTGTTAACTGCTTCTCCTCATAGAAGTCAATGGAGAGCGCAGAAAAAAAACCTTACCTCTATCGCTTGTGCCCCGACAGCAGTTGTGAATACTTCACATTCCAATGTTCTTCACAGGAATGTTATTTTATTGTGAATGCATACACACACACACACACACACACACACACACACACACACACATATATATATAGTATTAGGAAGAAGAAAAACAAGGTACTGCAAACTCTGGTTCCAAAGTGGTTATTTTAATGAACAGTTAGGTGAGATACACAGTCACAGTGTGCAGGGTTGGATCTGACGCGTTTCCCGCATGCTCACATGCGCTTCATCAGAGATATATATATATAAACCTATACCTGTATATTTTTTCTAATAGATATATAGGTATAGATATCTATTTTGCATTAGCAATATAAGATATATATAGAAATATATTTTTAATAATACAAATTACATTATTTAGGTATAGATATCTATTTTACAGTATAAGTATTAAATATATAAAAATATATATTTAATAATACAAATTACATTATTTTCTGAAGAACATAAGAATGGAAAATATGCGTAACACAAATCTTGCTTCATGACTTCAGTCTAATGTGGTAGGGTTAGCGCACATGAAGAATCTCTAACGTCAATGTTCGTTCTTGAAATATTAAATATTAAAAAAAATTAATTTTACTGTAAAAATATAGATATATTCTGTTGATTATTTAGAACTTTTTACAGTATGTGTAATAATTTTAAATAATGATTGTAAAAATGTTTAAAATATTTTATATTTAATATTTCAACAACAGGCATTGAAGTTAGCAATTATTTTTCATGTTTAACCCGACCACGTTAGACCTAAATTGCAAAACACGGTTCGCATTATGCATATTTTCCATTCCTATGTTCTTCACATAGAAAATAATGTAATTTTTATTATTAAATATAGATTTTTATATATGATACTGATACTGTAATATAGATATCTATACCTATATATATATGAAAAGTATAGAGATAGACAGGCGCACAGAAGCACACCTCGTGTAATACGTTCTATATATGTGTATACATAAAAAAATAAAATATCCGCACTCACTTGGTTCAACCTCACAATATGAGGTATTTAAGTAGCACTTGTGTTAGAAAGATGTCACTCCTTGCTGCTTCCACACCTCCTTGGATGACCCAGTTTTCTTTAGAATCCTAAATGATAGGTGTCCCCAGGGCCGCCACTAGAAATTTTGGGGCTACTGACTTAACCATTGATCCCCCCACTTTGATATGTGCAATTTTTGACCAAGTGACTAAAACATTTAAACTTGGAAATGGTGTAAAGGTAGTGACATACAAACACACAGACACACTCATACACTGAAACACACACACACACATAAGGATTCACATATAGACACTCTAGCAGACACGCAAAGAAACACACTCAGACACAGACAACCACACAGACACTCAGCACTTGTTTACATTGACCTGACAAGTAATGAGGTAGACTACAGTTTTGCAAAAAAAGGAGATTTAGAAAACAAAATATGGAGTTCTGATTATCTTTTTGTAAAGGAAGATGCCAACTAAATGATGACAACAGCATGCAGTGGCTGAAAAGAAGGGACCTGAACTGCCTAAACAATAATTTAAAGGTTAATTGGTAGATTAGGTGACTTCCATAAAGGTCTTATTAGTCTCAAAGTCTGTAGAAAGATGTGAATAATCAGTAGCAAGGTCAAAATGTCCTAACAAAGAACAGGCAATGGACACACACACACAAACCCAAACTTGCACATACACGCAAGGAAATTCTGACAGAGACAGCCTCAGAAAACACACAAAGACATACACACACACACACACGCACACACAAAGACACCCACAAAAAAACACACAAAGACATACACACACAGAGAGACAACCACATAAAACACAGAAAGACATACATACACACACCCTCATAGAGACATCCACAGAAAACACACAAAGACATACACACACCCGCACAGAGACACCTACAGAAAACACACACCATCACAGAGACATCCACAGAAAACACAGACATACACACCCACCCTCACAGAGGCATCCAGAGAAAATACACAAAGACAAACATACACACCCTCACAGAGACACCCATAGAAAAAGCTCAAAGACATATGCACACACCCTCACAGACATCCACAGAAAATGCACAAAGACATTCACACCCACCCTCACAAAGAGACCCACAGAAAAAAAATTCATACACACTCATAGAGACACAAACCAAAGCACAAAGACATAAACACAGACACCCACAGAAACACTTACAGGAGGAAACATTTATGCACCTTGCATCCCCTAAATAAACAGTGTGTGACATGCATGATAAAAAAAAATGCAGAAATTAAGAGATCACTTTTTAAAGAATCATATTTGTAAATGTGCAAACAAAATTAATTCTGTGAATTCAAAATAGTACATTAATGATCTGGGTAGATGGCTAGATGAAGAAAAGTACTTTTAAAAGGTTGACATATGTTTGTTCCCCCCCCCCCATTTTCCCCAACCAAGAGCACCACTTCCAATATAGTGTACAAATGTTCCCATCTGTCAGCTGTACTTATGGATTTTGAAAATGCTGTACTCTATATGGTCTTGGTGGAACTATATGCTGTGGTACTCATCCCATTTGATCTGGTTAAATGCAGGATTTAGGTTTGTTGGTATGTATTTCAAAATTAAGTCAGTTGTAGTGTAAACTGAACAGTTTTAAGTTAACCTGTCTCATTTCAAACACTGAGCAATCTTAGTCTGAGAGTATAACATTTTATGCAGATGTAAAAATCTTAGATAAAATACCTCCTTGCATCTGAAAAGTCCTTGCATAAAGGGTCAGTAAATTGGAATGTAATATATATATATATATATATATATATATATATATATATATATATATATATATATATATATATATATATATATATATATAAATGCATATCTGCCAAAAGAGCAACTACCATTTGTGTTTTGAGGAGGAAACATTTCTGCAGGGTTTTAAATATAGAATTTCTACAGCATTGTCAAATAATCATAAATACACTTCTGCTAAAAAAATGTGTTTTTATGGACACCTGGTCTCACCATACAACTACTACCACACTGAAGTTACAATCCGAAATTGCACAAAGAAATAAAAAATATTTACTAAGGCCTAGATTTAGAGTTTGGCGTTAGCCGTGAAAACCAGAGTTAGAGGCTCCTAACGCTGGTTTTAGGCTACCGCCGGTATTTGGAGTCACTCAAAATAGGGTCTAACGCTCACTTTTCAGCCGCGACTTTTCCATACCGCAGATCCCCTTACGTCAATTGCGTATCCTATCTTTTCAATGAGATCTTTCTAACTCCGGAATTTAGAGTTGTGTCTGAAGTGAGCGTTAGACATCTAACGACAAAACTCCAGCCGCAGGAAAAAAGTCAGTAGTTAAGAGCTTTCTGGGCTAACGCCGGTTTATAAAGCTCTTAACTACTGTACTCTAAAGTACACTAACACCCATAAACTACCTATGTACCCCTAAACCGAGGTCCCCCCACATCGCCGACACTCGAATAAATTTTTTTAACCCCTAATCTGCCGACCGCCACCTACGTTATCCTTATGTACCCCTAATCTGCTGCCCCTAACACCGCCGACCCCTATATTATATTTATTAACCCCTAATCTGCCCCCCACAACGTCGCCTCCACCTGTCTACACTTATTAACCCCTAATCTGCCGACCGCAAAGCGCCGCCACCTACGTTATCCTTATGTACCCCTAATCTGCTGCCCCTAACACCGCCGACCCCTATATTATATTTATTAACCCCTAATCTGCCCCCCACAACGTCGCCTCCACCTGCCTACACTTATTAACCCCTAATCTGCCGACAGCAAAGCGCCGCCACCTACGTTATCCTTATGTACCCCTAATCTGCTGCCCCTAACACCGCCAACCCCTATATTATATTTATTAACCCCTAATCTGCCCCCCACAACGTCGCCTCCACCTGCCTACACTTATTAACCCCTAATCTGCCGAGCGGACCTGAGCGCTACTATAATAAAGTTATTAACCCCTAATCCGCCTCACTAACCCTATAATAAATAGTATTAACCCCTAATCTGCCCTCCCTAACATCGCCGACACCTAACTTCAATTATTAACCCCTAATCTGCCGACCGGAGCTCACCGCTATTCTAATAAATGGATTAACCCCTAAAGCTAAGTCTAACTTTAACACTAACACCCCCCTAAATTAAATATAATTTAAATCTAACAAAATTAATTAACTCTTATTAAATAAATTATTCCTATTTAAAGCTAAATACTTACCTGTAAAATAAATCCTAATATAGCTACAATATAAATTATAATTATATTGTAGCTATTTTAGGATTAATATTTATTTTACAGGTAACTTTGTATTTATTTTAACCAGGTACAATAGCTATTAAATAGTTAAGAACTATTTAATAGCTAAAATAGTTAAAATAATTACAAATTTACCTGTAAAATAAATCCTAACCTAAGTTACAATTAAAACTAACACTATACTATCAATAAATTAATTAAATAAAATACCTACAATTACCTACAAATAACCTAACACTACACTATCAATAAATTAATTAAATAAACTACCTACAATTAACCTAACACTACACTATCAATAAATTAATTAAATACAATTCCTACAAATAAATACAAATAAATAAACTTGCTAAAGTACAAATAATAAAAAAGAACTAAGTTACAAAAAATAAAAAAATATTTACAAACATAAGAAAAATATTACAACAATTTTAAACTAATTACACCTACTCTAAGCCCCCTAATAAAACAACAAAGCCCCCCAAAATAAAAAATGCCCTACCCTATTCTAAATTACTAAAGTTAAAAGCTCTTTTACCTTACCAGCCCTGAACAGGGCCCTTTGCGGGGCATGCCCCAAGAAGTTCAGCTCTTTTGCCTGTAAAAAAAAAACATACAATACCCCCCCCAACATTACAACCCACCACCCACATACCCCTAATCTAACCCAAACCCCCCTTAAATAAACCTAACACTAAGCCCCTGAAGATCATCCTACCTTGTCTTCACCTCACCAGGTATCACCGATCCGTCCTGGCTCCAAAATCTTCATCCAACCCAAGCGGGGGTTGGTGATCCATCATCCGGTGCCTGAAGAGGTCCAGAAGAGGCTCCAAAGTCTTCATCCTATCCGGGAAGAAGAGGCGATCCGGACCAGCAACCATCTTGATCCAAGCGGCATCTTCTATCTTCATCCGATGACGACCGGCTCCATCCTGAAGACCTCCACCGCGGACCCATCTTCTTCCGGCGACGTCCAACTGCAGAATGACGGTTCCTTTAAGGGACGTCATCCAAGATGGCGTCCCTCGACTTCAGATTGGAACAGCCAATTGGAACTTCTGATCGGAACAGCCAATAGAATGCAAGCTCAATCTGATTGGCTGATTGGATCAGCCAATCGGATTGAACTTGATTCTGATTGGCTGATTCCATCAGCCAATCAGAATATTCCTACCTTAATTCCGATTGGCTGATAGAATCCTATCAGCCAATTGGAATTCGAGGGACGCCATCTTGGATGACGTCCCTTAAAGGAACTGTCATTCTGCAGTTGGACGTCGCCGGAAGAAGATGGGTCCGCGGTGGAGGTCTTCAGGATGGAGCCGGTCGTCATCGGATGAAGATAGAGGATGCCGCTTGGATCAAGATGGTTGCCGGTCCGGATCGCCTCTTCTTCCCGGATAGGATGAAGACTTTGGAGCCTCTTCTGGACCTCTTCAGGCACCGGATGATGGATCGCCAACCCCCGCTTGGGTTGGATGAAGATTTTGGAGCCAGGACGGATCGGTGATACCTGGTGAGGTGAAGACAAGGTAGGATGATCTTCAGGGGCTTAGTGTTAGGTTGATTTAAGGGGGGTTTGGGTTAGATTAGGGGTATGTGGGTGGTGGGTTGTAATGTTGGGGGGGGGTATTGTATGTTTTTTTTTTACAGGCAAAAGAGCTGAACTTCTTGGGGCATGCCCCGCAAAGGGCCCTGTTCAGGGCTGGTAAGGTAAAAGAGCTTTTAACTTTAGTAATTTAGAATAGGGTAGGGCATTTTTTATTTTGGGGGGCTTTGTTGTTTTATTAGGGGGCTTAGAGTAGGTGTAATTAGTTTAAAAATGTTGTAATATTTCTCTTATGTTTGTAGATATTTTTTTATTTTTTGTAACTTAGTTCTTTTTTATTTTTTGTACTTTAGCAAGTTTATTTATTTGTATTTATTTGTAGGAATTGTATTTAATTAATTTATTGATAGTGTAGTATTAGGTTAATTGTAGGTAGTTTATTTAATTAATTTATTGATAGTTTAGTGTTAGGTTAATTGTAGGTAATTGTAGGTATTTTATTTAATTAATTTATTGATAGTATAGTGTTAGTTTTAATTGTAACTTAGGTTAGGATTTATTTTACAGGTAAATTTGTAATTATTTTAACTATTTTAGCTATTAAATAGTTCTTAACTATTTAATTGCTATTGTACCTGGTTAAAATAAATACAAAGTTACCTGTAAAATAAATATTAATCCTAAAATAGCTACAATATAATTATAAATTTATATTGTAGCTATATTAGGATTTATTTTACAGGTAAGTATTTAGCTTTAAATAGGAATAATTTATTTAATAAGAGTTAATTTATTTCGTTAGATTTAAATTATATTTAATTTAGGGGGGTGTTAGTGTTAGGGTTAGATTTAGCTTTAGGGGTTAATCCATTTATTAGAATAGCGGTGAGCAGATTAGGGGTTAATAATTGAAGTTAGGTGTCGGCGATGTTAGGGAGGGCAGATTAGGGGTTAATACTATTTAATATAGGGTTAGTGAGGCGGATTAGGGGTTAATAACTTTATTATAGTAGCGCTCAGGTCTGGTCGGCAGATTAGGGGTTAATTATTGTAGGTAGGTGGAGGCGACGTTGTGGGGGGCAGATTAGGGGTTAATAAATATAATATAGGGGTCGGCGATGTTAGGGAACCAGATTAGGGGTACATAGGGATAATGTAAGTAGCGGCGGTTTACGGAGCGGCAGATTAGGGGTTAAAAATAATATGCAGGGGTCAGCGATAGCGGGGGCGGCAGATTAGGGGTTAATAAGTGTAAGGTTAGGGGTGTTTAGACTCGGGGTATATGTTAGAGTGTTAAGTGCAGACGTAGGAAGGGTTACCGCATAGCAAACAATGGGGCTGCGTTAGGAGCTGAACGCGGCTTTTTTGCAGGTGTTTTTTTTTCAGCTCAAACAGCCCCATTGTTTCCTATGGGAGAATCGTGCACGAGCACGTTTTTGAGGCTGGCCGCGTCCGTAAGCAACTCTGGTATAGAGAGTTGAAGCTGCGTTAAAAATGCTCTACGCTCCTTTTTTGGAGCCTAACGCAGCCTTTATGTGGACTCTCGATACCAGAGTTATTTTTATGGTGCGGCCAGAAAAAAGCCGGCGTTAGTTTTTCGGGTCGTTACCGACAAAACTCCAAATCTAGGCCTAAGTAAGTCCTACACACTGTACAAACAAAGTGTCAAGTCTGTCTCACACTGTGCATAGTGGTTTAGTGCACACTCAGAAATCCTCTCAAATGCTAATACTTTACTCCTTGTAATAAAATTTCCCATGCTCAGTTAGCACTCTGCTGTAGTACCCACTGGTGGCTGCCAAAAATAAAAAAAAGTTAGTTCTTGCCTCATGGGGCCCCCCTGGCCCATTGGGCCCATGACAGGAATAACCCTTGTCACCCCCTGATGGGGGCCCTGGGTGTCCCTCACAAGGTGGGAGCTTGTCCCAGTGGATAAGGGGTTAAGGGAGTGATAAATGCTGATATACTGTTATACAGTGAAAGAATATATATACTACTAACACAGATGTTATAATAAAACCAAGTATTTAATGTTACATATATGTACATATAACAAACAAGCAACCCACTTGATTACAAAAAGCAGGCAAATATAAAAACATAAATAGAGAGCCGTAGTGAGAGCTAGTTGCAGGATCGTATATTTCAGATCCAAATGCTAGCTGGCTAATTCGCTCTTAAAATGATAATAAAATCGCTATGGAGAAATGAAGAATAGTCTCTAAACTGCTGCACTGTTTCTGGATGTGTAGCAGCCGAATTCCTATTCAGCTCCATGTGAACACAATGAGTGTAATGACGTGTGGCTACTTAAATACCTCATATCATGAGGTTAATCCAAGTGAGTGTGGATATTTCATCTTTTTATGTATACACATATATAGAATGTATTACACGAGGTGTGCTTCTGTGCGCCTGCTATCTCTATACTTTTCAGACACTCAGGACGGAGGGACCTCTCTCTACGGGGGATTGCTCTTTATCAGACGGGCTGCCAGAACCTGTGGCGCACAGGAGCCAGTACTGCGAACTATAAGAACCACTATAGCTCCATAGACTATCCACTTCATATTCTATGAGACTGTTTAGTACTTAATCTGTATTTGTTTTATATACATATTCATGTTAATGGATGGGAATATATACACACCATTCATACACTTTAAGCGCTGAATAATTCTTTTATATATATATATATATATATATATATATATATATATATATATATATATATATATATATATATATATATATATATATATATATATATATATAATATACAGTTCCTTAGAGGGAAAGCACAATCTCACCACTCCATAAATGCCACGGTGCTCTGCTGTAAATAATCCAAAACGTCCACAGAATGCAGGCACTCACTGGTCTTAGTAAAATATAACAATTTTATTTAGGTATTGTTAAAAAGACATAACGTTTCGGCACCAATATGTGCCTTTGTCAAATGTCAGCATGTAAACATAAGAATATGCAGCACACTTAAAACCAATATGACACACAATTAAAACATACCCCTTTTAAAGATGAGAGCAAGCTATTGCCGCCATGCCGCCACTCGCGTCTTCCCATCCATGGCAATGACGTCATGTACGCACGCAACGTGCCTAGCGTGATGACGCATGGCACGGCGTTGCCATAGCGATGTCGGATAGCCTCGCGCGTCAGAGTGGGAAGTATCTTAATCACGCATACGTATTACTGTCAAGGACGTCTGTGTATAATTGTTGCTATTAGCAACCAAACGATACTCAGTGCATATAGCGTGTTTAACATTTGGACATAGCGGTCATAGACATAGCCCTAGATAATATTGGGAACATACTTTTTAATGGCATATTAGAACATAATTTGGATCGATGGTTAGATCTGGTTTATTGTTGCTGTATGCGATAAACTGTCAAACTCAAAAACTCAAAAGAGGAGGAGACCAAACAAGGGGCCATCCTAAGAGTATAGGTAATGATTACCAAAAAAGAGAGTTTATCCAACCTGTGAATCCATCTGCTTTCAAGCTGGAGCAGTCTATTGGCCCTATCTCCTCCTCTTGGCATGGGAGGAACGTGATCAATTAACATAGACCTGATACTTGACACGGAGTGTTTCAATGCCACACAGTAGCGTGCCACTGGCTGATCTGATTCGCCACATTTGAACCTCATGGAGTCTCCTATATGTTTCAAGCTTGAATATGATTCGAGCTGTGTACATTTCCTAGATTTGAATGTGTTCAAGGTGGATGAATCAGGCAAGATGCGGTTCGGTACATCCTTGTACACTAAACCCACGGACCGCAACTCCCTATTGGATGCCAGAAGCTTCCACCCTGCACACCAAAATCAAGGTGTCATTACCTCCCAGCTTACCAGAGTCCTGAGAAACAACAGTGAGCTATCATTGCGGACCACTCAGTTGGAGGAAATGGGCAAGAAATTGAGTAACAGAGGGTATGCCAGGGCTGAAATTACTAAGACACAAGAGAAGTTGCGTACGGATGGCCTTAAAAAACAGAGCAATGCCAAACGTGATCAGTTAAACCTGGTTACCACCTACACACCTGGTAATGAGAAGTTGACAGGAGCAGTGCATAAACACTGGCCGGTCGTGGAGACTGATCCAACACTACCCTTTCGTAATATGCCACCGCCGAGATTGGTCTATCGCAGAGCTAAAAACCTCAGGGACCACCTAGTGAAGTCGGATCCTGTTAAACACTATCATAAGGAATCATGGCTTAAAACCTCTAATATGGGTTGTTTTCCCTGTGGCAATTGCACTACATGCAACAGCATGACTCGAGGTAACTCTTTCCAGCACCCACATTCGAACAAGAGGTACAGGATAAATCATTGTTTGAGTTTTATGAGTAACTATGTAATATACATATTGATTTGTCCTTGTTCCAGTGTATATGTGGGTAAGACGATCACCCCATTCCGTGATAGGATGGCAAACCATCGGTGTGCAATCCGTGCTGCATTAAAATCTGGCGAATCAGATCAGCCAGTGGCACGCCACTGTGTGGCATTGAAACACTCTGTGTCAAGTATCAGGTCTATGTTAATTGATCACATTCCTCCCATGCCAAGAGGGGGAGATAGGGCCAATAGACTGCTCCAGCTTGAAAGCAGATGGATTCACAGGTTGGATACGTTGGTTCCCAAAGGCCTCAATACCTCACTGGACTTTAGACCATTCTACTAATATTACACTGAAGCGTTTCTGTCCTGGACACTCCTAAATGATAGCTCACTATTCAATAAAAAGTTTCTATATGTACCCCAGGGTGGCACGATGCTATCATATATATGTGATTTTTCAACCTTATTTGAATAATTTTTTCAATCCATATATTAACGCCTTATACTAGGGGTTACAAATTGAATAACTTCTAAAGTGGTAGATTTTAACTTGTCTTCATCTGAATGATGTGCTTTAATAGCAAGGTTTTATGTGCTTTTTGTGCTGATGCCCTTAACTCTCTTTTTTGGTAATCATTACCTATACTCTTAGGATGGCCCCTTGTTTGGTCTCCTCCTCTTTTGAGTTTGACAGTTTATCGCATACAGCAACAATAAACCAGATCTAACCATCGATCCAGATTATGTTCTAATATGCCATTAAAAAGTATGTTCCCAATATTATCTAGGGCTATGTCTATGACCGCTATGTCCAAATGTTAAACACGCTATATGCACTGAGTATCGTTTGGTTGCTAATAGCAACAATTTTACACAGACGTCCTTGACAGTAACACGTATGCGTGATTAAGATACTTCCCACTCTGACGCGTGAGGCTATACGACGTCGCTATGGCAACGCCGTGCCATGCGTCATCACGCTAGGCACGTTGCGTGCGTACGTGACGTCATTGCCATGGATGGGAAGACGCGAGTGGCGGCATGGCGGCAATAGCTTGCTCTCATCTTTAAAAGGGGTATGTTTTAATTGTGTGTCATATTGGTTTTAAGTGTGCTGCATATTCTTATGTTTACATGCTGACATTTGACAAAGGGACATATTGGTGCCGAAACAATATGTCTTTTTAACGATACCTAAATAAAATTGTTATATTTTACTAAGACCAGTGAGTGCCTGCATTCTGTGGACGTTTTATATATATTATATAATATAAATAAATCCCAGCCAATGAGTCTTAGAAATCTTTCAACAAAGGATTTTAATAGCGTATATTGCTTCACACTATACAATAATGAATCAGGAAAGTCTGAATGTAAGCTCACTCAGATCCACACATACCCCATCCACCATACATATCCGTACCATACAGCAAACAATAATTTATTAAAAAATAAATAAACAGAATAAACATAACACCCCCAGGGCATCCCCAGGGGGTTAAGACCAGCACCACCTGTAAATAATCAAATGACTATTCAGCCTTTGAACAAATCAGGAAAATTCTTTATATATGAAAACAAGAAGTAGCATCCAATATATCCGAGATATTGAAAAGGTTACTGGAACAAGTCCATCTCACTCTATTCCGGATACTTTGTAAATAACCTGTTATATTATCACAAGAGCTGCTGGTGCAACGCCGCCCCCTGCAGACTCGCAGCCAATGGGCCGCCAGCAGGGAGGTGTCAATCAACCTGATCGTACTCGATCGAGTTGATTTCCGGCGATTCCTGTACGCCTGCTCAGAGCAGGCGGACAGGGTTATGGAGCAGCGGTCTTTAGACCGCTGCTTCAGAACTGCTGTTTCTGGTGAGTCTGAAGACTCGCCAGAAACACGGGCCCACAAGCTCCATACAGAGCTTGATAAATGGAACTCTATGTTTCTAACTTCATGAAAAGAATAATGCACAATCTGGTTTTACAAGTGGATCATTAAATAGTTTAACCTAAGCATCTTATTACTGCCAAAACTTTTCTTGGCATTGCTTTATTATTTTAAAGAACGTAAACCATGATCTCTTGCTAGTTTGCATAAAATATGATAATGCTATTGTAATAATGTGCTTAAGATATATGCAGACTTAACACTTATGAAATAAGGATTTAGTAATGAAAGAAAATATTTTGTGGCAGAATTAAAGGATACAGTATATGAAAATGCTATTGATTAAGCTCTAGCAATGTAAATGCTAAAAACAACTAATATTTATGTGTTCCACTTGTAATCAAAGGCAACATGTTTAATTATGCGTAGAAAAAAAAATAAAAATAAAAAAAAAAAATATATATATATATATATATATATATACTGTATATATCTATGCATAGGTATGCAGGTAAGCCTATGTCCACACTTTTGTCATTATTAATATTCACATTTTTTTTTCTTTCCTTTCTCCTTTTTTGACTATCTTATATTCCCCTGTATACATATATATATATATATATATATTAATGTGCACTCAGAAGTTTTGTGAACCTCCGAATGTGGAAGAATGCACATCTCTAAAATACATAAATTGTTTATATATATATATATATAAAGACAGACAATGCTCCCTTAAGCTCACATTTTTGTATTGTCTTATTTTTACATCCATTTATCTTTTATATTTATCTCTATCTCTGTGTGTGCCTGTGTGTATATATGTTAGTAACGTTAGTATTATGTTATGTTAGTATTAGTAACCACCAATTGTCACATGTGCACAATATAAAAGCAACTCAATTACGACCACATTTGCTGTATCTATCTTGCACCCTCTAATGTTTTGTGAACTAGAAAGAGTTCTACTGTCAAGAACACAAACATCCCTGCAAAACAAGTGTTACTAAAAAAAACACTTATGCACAAAAGAAATAAAGAGTGATAACTTCATCAGTTCAACGAGAAGAAATATTTTGCAAGTTTAAATCTTTATGAATTTAACAGTCTTGAACAAAGTTTAGGTGGAAAATCCCAACCACGCCTCTAGAACTCTATAGGATGCCCATCGTCAACCTCTTGTTTGTGTCTGTGAGGTTCTGAGATGGTTCATATTCTTCTCAGTAACACTTTTTTACCCTAATAAAACAGACACAAATACTTCACAGTAATGAACATTTACAAAACCCATTTTGTTAGATTGTTTCCTGTTTTGAGGTTCTCTGTATTGTTAGTGGTTCTTGTTTCATGTGCAAGATATATCCTGGGGAACTTAACACAATTATATTTATTAATGGCAGGAACGCGCACTATTGAAAAGCTAAAAAATATAGATGAAGCAAGCTTTAATTCATTTTTAGTAGTAATCTCAACTTTTCTGCACAGAATGGGATTTACTTGCAGGATCACATTCTCATTGTACTGAACGGGATCCTGCAAGTAAACCCTGTTTTGTACAATGAGAACTTGGCATGATTGAAGCAGCTCATAAGTTTCAATGTTAGAAATCTCACAATTTTTTAAAAACTTGATTTGTAAACTTTGTAAAACCCACTATTGTAAACGTAAAAGGTTGTACCCATATTCCTCTGCAATATGTATTTCAATTGGTTAAGCAGGTTTCTAGATCAAAACCATGTTATTTCATTAAACACAGTTAATGTAGTTAAAATGTGCAATATATTTTACCATATAATGCTAATAAATGACACACCATATACACATGCACAGTATACCCATAATGCCCCAGCTCAAATAGATTAATTATTAATGGGATTCATTTTTTTTATAGTTTGTTAATTACCAATGATAATCATGCTACATAGCAAAGTTATAAATGTTACATATACATAACTTGTTTAATAATAAAGAAACTTTGCATATATGTTGTAATGTTCTAAACAATACACACAAGCTAATGTGAATATTTTCACACCTACATGTTTAGACCAGGGGAGGACTTAGACAAGCCAGCAAAATTAGGGAAGATCCCCTGATTGCTTCCCTACCCCCAATACCCCTCACTCACCATGCTGCCTCCCTACCCCTCCCTCATTAGGGCACCAACTTTCCAGGGCCATACTCCACATCCAGATCTCCCAGAGTAACACCCCCCCATCCACGTACAGTGGCCCAAATCCAGGGTCTGGGCTGCCACTTGATCCAATTTAAATTGCTTTCTTCCAACTAGCGCAGCTCTCACCAATGCACTAGCTTATTTAACCAGCCGTGATTGTAAGCAGGGGCAGCATACAAAGATCTGCTTCATGAAGTCTGGGGGTTTAAAAAGAGGGAAGCAACATTATGAAGGGGTGCCAGAGTCACCTTAAATGCTTATTTGCCCAACTGCTCACTCCAACCCTGATCTAGACACTCTTTCATTGGCAAGATGATTATTTTTAAGAAATATGCTTCATTCACGGTGAAAATGTAGTTTGCATATAGATTATTTAACATATAGCAAAACACTATTTATTTTCATATTTATTAAGTAGACAAAATGAAAAACTATTAGTGCAGGTAACAAATATTCTTTGACAAAATGTCCTCAAATATTCATTATGAACATTTTGTCTGAGGCAAAATCCCCCCCCCCCCCCAATTATTACCATGTTTTAAATGAAATATTACATTTATGCGCATACACTGACATTTTTACTCAGTATACATAGAGTTAACAAGCCTACATTTGCAAAACTACCAACTAGCAAAATATTTGATTTTTCCAATTAAACTTTCACATTAGGCATTCTTTGAGAATATTTTGTGATACTGAATATTTCTGGTTATTATGCTAATTGGGTTTTTTGAACTACTACTGTCAAACTTGTCATTTTTTATTAATGATATTTTACCATTTTCAATATATTCTTCTCAATTTAGTACTGCATGTCTCTGTATATCCTGTTCTAATGTTTTGCAGTGTTTTAATGATTCCATGCTTAATTTAAGTTAGTAGATTTACTCGTCTGCAAAGGAGCTTGGAAGAAACAAAGAAAAAAAGTAGGAATATTTAATAATGAAGGGGTTTCTTTATCAGATGTTACACATTTTTAAGATATGAAACATTTTTTCAGGTATACAACATATTTATATAACAAGGTATGATTTTTTTTAATCTATTGTCACATAACTATCAGCTACGATCCCTCTAAGGTGTACGTGTGTCCAGACACCTAGCTCTTGCAAACAATCATGCCTAATGAAGGAGCAATAGCACGTTGAAAGTTTGCAACCAAAAATCATTTTCATTAGCCAATAAAGGTTTCAATTATAAAAGTTGTTTTTTTTAATTTTCATTTAGTACACAAGAGAAATAGGGGTCAATTTATTAAACTCCGGGTGGACATGATTCACTATAGCAAATCATGTCCGCTTTGCATCGCTAAATGCAGACAGCATACACTGTTGGCATTTAACATTGCACAAGCATTTCACAAGAAATGCTTGTGCAATGCTGCCCCCTGTACATTCGTGGCAAGGGGTGTCAATCATCCTGATCGCATCTGATCCGGATGATTGCAGTCCGCCACCTAACAGGTGACGGACAAGTTAAGGAGCAGCGGCCGGTCTTATGACCATTGCTTCCTAACCGAAACATTGTGCGGAGGAAGCAGGATCTGCTGCTTATTATAGTGTGCACACATGCTGCTAACATTTATCAAACCCTTTGTAATAGCAGCAACTATATGTGAACTTTGTTTAAATTCTATTTACTTATTAACATGCAGTGGTTTTTCATGAAATCCAAATTAGAACTCTCTTTTCATATCATTGCAGGAACACAGGGCTAGATTACAAGTGGTGCAACAAAGTTGAAAGTAAACGTGAGAGCGGAATCACATTTTAAGTCATCAGGTTAGCGACCACTAAAAGGGTAGTGCGTTAAAAGAAAGTTGCACTAAACAGAACATAAATACATTTAAAATTGCAGTTACAGTCATTTAAACACTATCTGATAAAATTATTCATATGAATACAAAAAAAGTTATAAGGGCTCAAACGTATATAGTATATGACAAGTTGTTTGAGTACAAAGGGCTATATTGTATATATACATATACATGTTTTGCTTAAAATTTAACGGAAACTGAATTTTTGTTAAACATTTACATTCATTTTCATTAAATTAATGTAAATGTTTCAAAGCTACAGGTGAAAAGTTCACCTGTAGCTACGAATACCTTAAAGCACCCTAACCCGACGAATACCTTAAAGCAGCCTAACCAGAGCCCTGGCCACATTAATGCTTTCAGTTCTCAGGACCTGCATAAACTTCTGGCAAGAAGACGATTAGTTTAGCGTGCTCTCCAACGTCTTAAGGTATTTAACCCTTAAAAAACATTAAAGGAAACAAATGAATACTGATGAATTTCATCAGTATTTTTAGTTTTCTTTCATTTTCGACGGTGCATTAATTCGGATTTTCATTTTCATTTACGATAACGAAAAAATGTTTTTGTGACAAATGTGCATATATACAATATATTTGTGTTTGCACATATGTATTTATGTGTTTTATTGTATATTTACTGCACATATTTAACATTCCAATGTTCTTCACATACATTCAGCCAATCGGATTGAACTTGATTCTGATTGGCTGATTCCATCAGCCAATCAGAATATTCCTACCTTAATTCAGATTGGCTGATAGAATCCTATCAGCCAATCGGAATTCGAGGGACGCCATCTTGGATGACATCATTTAAAGGAACCGTCATTCGTCGTTCAGTCGTCGGCCAGGATGGATGTTCCGCGTCGGAGGTCTTCAGGATCCTGCCGCTCCGCTCCGGATGGATGACCATAGAAGATCCCGCTTGGATGAAGACTTCAATCGGATGGAAGACCTCTTCTGCCCCGCTTGGATGAAGACTTCAGCTGGATCATGGACCTCTTCAGCTCCCGCTTGGATGATGACTTCAGCCGGATCATGGACCTCTTCAGCCCCCCACTTGGGCTTGGATCAGGACATCGGAGGAGCTCTTCTGGACCGATCGGTGAACCTGGCAGGGTGAAGACAAGGTAGGAAGATCTTCAGGGGCTTAGTGTTAGGTTTATTTAAGGGGGGTTTGGGTTAGATTAGGGGTATGTGGGTGGTGGGTTGTAATGTTGGGGGGGGGTATTGTATTTTTTTTTTACAGGCAAAAGAGCTGAACTTCTTGGGGCATGCCCCGCAAAGGGCCCTGTTCAGGGCTGGTAAGGTAAAAAAGCTTTGAACTTTAGTAATTTAGAATAGGGTAGGGCATTTTTTTTATTTTGGGGGGCTTTGTTATTTTATTAGGGGGCTTAGAGTAGGTGTAATTAGTTTAAAATTGTTGTAACATTTTTCTTATGTTTGTAAACATTTTTTTATTTTTGTAACTTAGTTCTTTTTTATTTTTTGTACTTTAGTTAGTTTATTTAAATGTATTTATTTGTAGGTATTGTATTTAATTAATGTATTGATAGTGTAGTGTTAGGTTTAATTGTAGGTAATTGTAGGTATTTTATTTAATTAATTTAATGATAGTATAGTGTTAGGTTTAATTGTAACTTAGGTTAGGATTTATTTTACAGGCAATTTTGTAATTATTTTAACTAGGTAACTATTAAATAGTTCTTAACTATTTAATAGCTATTGTACCTGGTTAAAATAATTACAAAGTTGCCTGTAAAATAAATATTAATCCTAAAATAGCTACAATGTAATTATAATTTATATTGTAGCTATATTAGGATTTATTTTACAGGTAAGTATTTAGCTTTAAATAGGAATAATTTATTTAATAAGAGTTAATTTATTTCGTTAGAATAAAATTATATTTAACTTAGGGGGGTGTTAGGGTTAGGGTTAGACTTAGCTTTAGGGGTTAATACATTTATTAGAATAGCGGTGAGCTCCGGTCGGCAGATTAGGGGTCAATAATTGAAGTTAGGTGTCGGCGATGTTAGGGAGGGCAGATTAGGGGTTAATACTATTTATTATAGGGTTAGTGAGGCGGATTAGGGGTTAATAACTTTATTATAGTAGTGGTGCGGTCCGCTCGGCAGATTAGGGGTCAATAAGTGTAGGCAGGTGGAGGCGACGTTGAGGGGGGCAGATTAGGGGTTAATATATATAATATAGGGGTCGGCGGTGTTAGGGGCAGCAGATTAGGGGTACATAAGTATAACGTAGGTGGCGGCGCTTTGCGGTCAGCAGATTAGGGGTTAATTATTGTAGGTAGCTGGCTGCGACGTTGTGGGGGGCAGGTTAGGGGTTAATAAATATAATATAGGGGTCGGCGGTGTTAGGGGCAGCAGATTAGGGGTACATAAGTATAACGTAGGTGGCGGTCGGCAGATTAGGGGTTAAAAATTTTAATCGAGTGGCGGCGATGTGGGGGGACCTCGGTTTAGGGGTACATAGGTAGTTTATGGGTGTTAGTGTACTTTAGAGTACAGTAGTTAAGAGCTTTATGAACCGGCGTTAGCCCAGAAAGCTATTAACTACTGACTTTTTTCCTGCGGCTGGAGTTTTGTCGTTAGATGTCTAACGCTCACTTCAGACACGACTCTAAATACCGGAGTTAGAAAGATCCCATTGAAAAGATAGGATACGCAATTGACGTAAGGGGATCTGCGGTATGGAAAAGTCGCGGCTGAAAAGTGAGCGTTAGACCCTATTTTGAGTGACTCCAAATACCGGAGGTAGCCTAAAACCAGCGTTAGGAGCCTCTAACGCTGGTTTTCACGGCTAACCCCAAACTCCAAATCTAGGCCTTTGTGTTTTGCGCTTTATGTCTAATGCGGTGTCAGGTTAGCGCACATGAAGAATTAGTAATTTTAAAGCACATTCTTGAAATATTAATTATAAAATTAAAAATAATAATAAATATTAAAATATATTATATGTACTGTATAAAATTCGAAATAATCCCTAGTTGTGCTCATAAGTTTACATACCCTGGAAGAATTTATGATTTCTTGGCCATTTTTCAGAGAATATAAATGATAACACAAAAACTTTTCTTTCACTCTAGGTTAGTGTTTGGCTGAAGCCATTTATTATCAATCAACTGTGTTTACTCTTTAAACCATAATGACAACAGAAACTACCTAAATGACTCTGATCAAAAGTTTACATACCCTGGTAATTTTGGCCTGATAACATGCACACAAGTTGACACAAAGGGGTTTGAATGGCTATTAAAGGTAACCATCCTCACCTGTGATCTGTTTTCTTGTAATTAGCGTGTGTGTATAAAAGGTCAATGAGTTTCTGGACTCCTGACAGACCCTTGCATCTTTCATCCAGTGGTGCACTGACGATTCTGGATTCTGAGTCATAGGGAAAGCAAAATAATTGTCAAAGGATCTGCAGGAAAAGGTAGTTGAACTGTATAAAACAGGAAAGGGATATAAAAAGTGTTAAAACTCTAATAAAGAAGAGGAAAATGAGGGGTTCTGTTGAAACCAAACCACGGTCAGGTAGACCAACTAAAATTTCAGCCACAACTGCCAGGAAAATTGTTCGGGATGCAAAGACAAACCCACAAATAACTTCAGGGGAAATACAGGACATGTGGTGTGGCTGTTTCAAGATGCACAATAAGGAGGCACTTAAAGAAAGATGGGCTGCATGGTCGAGTTGCCAGAAAAAAGCCATTACTACGCGAATGTCACAAAGTATCCCGCTTACAATGCTCCAAACAGCACAGAGACAAGCCTCAAACCTTCTGGCACAAAGTCATTTGAAATTATGAGATCAAAATTTAGCTTTTTGGCCACAACCATAAACGCTACATTTGGAAAGGAGTCAAAAAAGCCTATGATGAAAGGTACACCATTCCTACTGTGAAACACAGAGGTGGATTGCTAATGTTTTGGGGATGTGTGAGCTACAAAGGCACAGGAAATTTGGTCAGAATTGATGGCAAGATGAATGCAGTATGTATCAAACAAAACTCCTAATTTTCCACTTCTTGATTAGAGTTTGAACACTGCTAATTTGCATTCTCAATTCCTTGGATATCATTTTATATTCCTTTCCTGATTTATACAGTTCAACTACCTTTTTCCCACAGATCCTTTGACAATTCTTATTTTTTCCCCATTGACTCAGAATCCAGAAACGTCAGTGCAGCACTGAATTAAAGATGCAAGGGTCTGTCAGGAGTCCAGAAACTCATTGACCTTTTATACACACACACTAATTACAAGCAAATAGATCACAGGTGAGGATGGTTACCTTTAATATGTAAACTTTTTATCATGGTCATTTGGGTAATTTCTGTTGTCATTATGATTTAAAAATAGTAAACACAGTTGATTGATAATAAATGGCTTCAGCCAAACACTAACCATGAGTGAAAGAAAAGTTTTTGTGTTATCATTTATATTCTCTGAAAAATGGCCAAGAAATCATTAACTCTGCCAGGGTATGTAAACTTATGAGCAGAACTGTATATAATTATACATACAGTATATAACAAACAACCTTTGCACTCTCTGAATGGGTTAATATGGCCGGTGCTGAGTCTCCCAAACACAATCCAGAAATAATCACCTCGAACCCTGTTCGTCAATCAAGATGTCACCACTTTATTACACCGCAATTTAATAATAAAGTGGTGACATCTTGATTGACAAACCGGGTGCGAGGTGATTATTATTTCTTGATTATATATATATATATACATACACTCACCGGCCACTTTACACCTTGCTAGTACCGGGTTCGACCCCCTTTTGCCTTCAGAACTGCCTTAATTCTTTGTGGCATAGATTCAACAAGGTGTTGGAAACATTCCTCAGAGATTTTGGGCCATATTGACATGATATTATCACGCAGTTGCTGCAGATTAACCATTAGTTAATGTAATCATATTATTCTATTACAAAACAAGCTTTTCACATGAGCTATTTCAGTGTGATAAACCTTTTTTACATTTAGAGTCGTTGCAAATGTGTTAAGATTCATTTTGTCACAAAGTCTGGCCAATCATAAAGGGATATGAAACCTACATTTTTGTCTTTCATGATTTAGAGAGAGAATGTGATTTTAAATCATTTTCCAGTTTACTTCTGTTATCTAATTTGTTTTGTTCTCTTGGAATCATTTGTTGAAAAGCAAAACCTTTGTAGACTCTGAAGCTGCTTATTGGAGGCTGCACATATATGCCTCATGTTGATTTTTCAACAAAGGATACCAAGAGAATGAAGCAAATTAGATAATACACGTAAATTGAAAGGTTGTTTAAAATTATATTCTCTATCTGAGTCATAGAATAATTATTTTTGGTTTCTTGTCCCTCTAAGATAGTTGACAAACAAAATGTGTGGATCTTCAATTTTATGTCAGTATCCTTGTTTTTGTGTGTTTTTTTTTTGTGTTATAACATTGTATCATTGTTTCTATATATCATATGTTTTAATAAATATATTATTTGTTTAACAATATTGTTTGAACAGTGGATATTGTTTCTATTGCTAATTACTCTTCTTTTTATTTATTTTTTTATTTTTATTTTTTAGAAGACGAACAGCTTTAATAACTATATATTGTTCTTTGTCTCTTTTTCTTGTTGTATTTTACCAAATACAAATCCTATTTGCATGCATCAGACTTTTTTTTATTAAATAATCTTTTGCACAATTTAAAAAAAAAAAAATATTATATCAATATTTTATACTGTAGCATAAGTGTCCTGAGGACAAATCCCCCCCCCCCCAAATAAATCTTCTGTTTATATTTAAGCATAAGCACCCATTTTAGGGCAAGATTACAAGTGGAGCCGTATTTAACTCCGCTAGAATTAAGCTTTTTGCAAGTGTCGGGTAGTGCTCATATTACAAGTTGAAAGTAAAATGTTTCCCGATGCGCACAAAAAGCCAAACTTAGATAATCATGTGCATTTTAACGTATTCCCCCTTAGAAGTCAATGGAACAAGAAAACTGGGAAAAAAAACACCCTACACATGTACAAACCCGATCGCATATTCTCAAGTGCATCAGCCCAACATGAAAAAATTGATATTTCTCATTCCACTGTTCTTCACATAGAAGAATATGTTCTATTTATTCATAAATATTTCTATGTTAAAGGGATACTAAACCCACAATTTTCATTTCATGATTCAGACAGAGCATGAAATTGTAAGCAACTTTCTAATTTACTCCTATTATTTTTTTCTCTTGTTACCTTTATTGGAAAAGTAGGAATCAAGGCTAAGGAGCCGGCCCTTTTTTGATTCAGCACTCTAGAAGGCGCTTGCTGATTGGTGGTTACATTTAGCCACCAATCAGCAAGCGCAACCCAGGTGCTGAACCAAATATGTACTGGCTCCTAAGCTTACATTCATGCTTTTCAAATAAAAATAGCAAGAGAACAAAGAAAAATGGATAATACGAGTAAATTAGAAAGTTGCTTAAAATGTTATGCTCTATCTAAATCATGAAAGGAAAACATTGGGTTTAGTATCCCTTTAAAACCCTTTGCCTGCCTTTTTTTATAATAACGCCTGAGACCTCATATCTTTGAACCCTTATAACCTTTTTGTGCAATTTAAAATGAAAAATAGTTTTAGTACATAGCGTTATTATGAGTGTAAATGTACTTTGTAATGTATTTTTGATTCGTTTTCTGATGTACGTTAACCCCTTTTAGCTTGCACATAGTTGTTAGCACGCCACTCGTAAGCTGGCGCTTAGTCTTTGAAGCCAGTTAGTCACCATTTTTAAAATTTGAACAACAAATATCTCTCTCCTGCTACCACTAAAATATATATTTTTTCAGGTACTTTTTTTCTTTACAACCTTCCTCACCGTGGAATTGTTTCAACAGATGCCAACTTCTTGCTGAAAACACATTGTAATTATTCTCTCATGACACTTCAAGGCTTTTTAAATGGCTGCTTTTAAATTCTAAAACATGCTTAGTTTAGATCTCAACAGTCGCAATTCTTTGTTTCATTGAAACATTAAAATGGTGGAAAATGTATACTTTTAATATAGGAAACATGTTCAGACATCAGATATTTACATCAGAATGCTGCGCCAATATTTCAGGAAATTGGATGTTCTGAAAAAAATTATATTAAGCATTTATTGATATAAAATTATAAGCAAAACGGGTTAACTGTGTCTTTCTTTTAAAAATGTTTTCATGTTTTAACCAATGTGATTGTTTGGGTTGATTGACTAGGTAAGGTGAATGAAGTTATTTAAGTATGCAGAAAGAAAGGGCGAAGCTTATTTAGTCACACAGAGTTAGCCTGTTTCTTAGTGTTAGGTTACCCTCTTAAAGGGACAAAAAAACCAAACATTTTCTTTCATGATTAAGGTAGAGAATACATTTTTTTTTATTTACATCTATTATCAAATTTTGTTTGTTCTCATATTGTTCTTTGTTGAAGAGATATCTAGATAGGTAGCATGCACATGTCTGTAGCACTACATGACAGTAAATAACAAGAAAACAAAGAAAATCCGTTAATAGAAGTACATTGGAAAATTGTTTAAATTTGTATGTTCTATCTGAATCACCAAATAAAAATGTGGGGGTTTTATGTCCCTTTAAATACCAAATTCAATAAATAATACTATACTAGCCTAGAATTAAGGTACTACTACTAGACTAGAATGAGTTCCTATAACATTAAATCTGATATCCTGTTTCCCAGGGCACCAGATTCAGGGATAAATGAGAATAAAGATACAGAACAGCAGCTGGTTCCTAGTAAGGATTCTAGAATGCCCCAAATGCACATTTGAAAACATAAGGCTCCAGTTTTAAACATTTTAGAAATGTCAACAGATAAATGGAGATCTCAATTATTTTACAATGCAGTGTTCTATGCTAGTTATATTTTTAATTTTACAAAGTAAATGTTCTCTGACCATATTATAAAGTTTATTTGTTATAGTGTTCGTTGCAGAACACTGTGTATTGCATTTGTTAAAGAGATATTAACCCATTAATGACCAACAACATATCCTGTATCTCGCTGGTCTTTGAATAGGGATTTTTTTTTTTCATAGCGCGGTATCACCACCAGTTTGAAGACCACAATATTCCAGAAAGTATGCAGCCGGAAGGGAGGTCATAATAGTGTTACATATAAAAAAAAGGTCATTTTACAGTTTTTCATTTGTTTCTTTTCATAAACAGACTTTTTGTATCAACATTTTACAAGTTGTTCTTATGAGCTAGGGAGCTGTCTATCTCATAGACTCGTTTTAATTGTAATTTGTTTAAATCGTATTAGCTTCCAAACCAAAATAATCCTTTTTAACAACAATTTTTTAATGCAAAAAATAATTTTAACTGTATGAGAAAAAAAAGAGTATAAAATACCAGTTCTTCAATGTTTTTTTTTTATTTTAGATTTTATTGATACATCTAATAAAACTAAATCACTTAGCTCAAAACTCTCAAAAGCTGCCAAACTACTCTTATTCAGATTTTCACTAGTTGCAGCAAATGCACCACAGTACTAAGTAGAAAATGTCAATCAAATTAAGATCATTGCATCAATACAGAGTTTTAAGTTTTCAAAATAAATTATCTACTAATAGAACTAAAAATATGGCCACCTCTCACAAAACAGATAAACAGCACAGTAGATATTTCCAAGGGCAGCAATCCGATGTTTTAATGCTATCATTGTGAATGGAAAGAATTAAACTGCTAGTGATTTTTACAATTATGACTCATACTGAAAACTGGTATTGTATTCAAGACAGAGTATTCACACCAAGTTAAGTATGTGCTTGTGATATATTACATGAATATAAAATTACAGTTTTCACTTCATAAAAAGTAAGTAAGCCAATGTTCTAGCATTGAAGAAAAAAATGTTGTAAAGTTATTTTGGTACATTTATATTCCGCATTTCAAAGAATCCATAGCATTACATGACCTATTTAACATTGTATAATAAATGTGTAAAATATAGTGCTGATTATAGAAAAATATTTTTTTTTTGTCCCTGGTTAGATGTAGATGATCACACAGGCTTTAAAACTGTTAGGAATTAAAATGTTTAATTGGTTTCCAATTTAATATTAACAATAAGCATACTGGTCCGACTAGTCTGGGGTGATTTATATCCGCCATGATAGGTTCAGAAGCAGCGGTTTGATGACCACTACCTCTCAACTATTGACTGCAAACCAAGGACAACATGTTAAAGGATAATACATTTACTCATTGTGTATGTTTTTCTTTAGTGTTGGAAGGGTTGGAAGGGTTAATTAATTTATTAGACTCTTTAAAAAATGTCTGCCTAAGGGTATTATAGTGTTAACTTTTTATTGAAGGTTTAACCAAACAAGAGGAAGCTTTGTGGTCCTGTGACATCCAGGACAAAGATTGCGGGAGCAATAAGCTTACGATGTAGTTTGCACATTTACTTTCCTAGGGCACTGTATTCCTTTGCTGTACGCTGTAGTCAGAGTAACCAGGAAGTGGATACTCATTTTGTTTTCCTGCCTCTCTGTGGCGCAGTAGTTTTTAGGCAGATCACGTGATGCTTCTTCAGCTTCAGATTTGGGGCGGTGTCAGCTGTTAGGAACTGTGAACTTCTCTGGAATCTAATTCGTTTTTTTGGTGGCAGTTAGGCACCTCAGCTAAGACTGAGGTGTGGGGTATCCTGAGGTTTGTGTCTTTTGAGCGCATAGTCACTCGGTCAAATTGTTCAGTTTTTTACTGTGGGGATATACCTAAGTTACAGCTAGATTACGAGTTCTGCGTTATGAGTGAAAAAGCATCGTTAACGCCACTATTACAAGTCTTGTAGGTATAGGTGTACCGCACACCTTTTTGGCCGTCACACAACGTCAGTACCCCACTTTTAAAAAAGTCCTTTTTCAATGGGACTTCCATAGCGCGGTATTATGAGTTTGCCTGGGAGGCAAAAAAGTGAGCAGTACACTCTATAACCACAACATCCATACCGCCATCTAAAGTCAGTAGTTATGAGTTTGACATTACAAATCTGTAACATACAACTCATAACTAAACTACAAAGTGCACTAAACACCCATAAACAACCTATTAACCCCTAAACTGAGGCCCTCCCGCATCGCAAACACTATAATAAAATTATTAACCCCTAATCTGCTGCTCCAGACATCGCCGCCACTATTAAAATGTGTTAACCCCTCTTTCGCTGCTCCCCGACATTGTCACCACTATAATAAACCTATTAACCCATAAACCGCCGCACTCCTGCATCGTAAAAATGACTTAAATATTATTAAGCCCTAATCTGCTGTCCGCTCACACCACAGCTATAATAAACCTATAAACCCCTAAACCGCAAGCCCCCCACAATGAAATATACTAAATTAAACTATTAACCCCATAACCTCTGGCCTCCCACATCACTACATAAATATATTAACCCCTAAACCTAACCCTAACGTAACCCTAAGCATAAGGTTAACCCTAACACCTCCTAACTTAAATATAATTAAAATAAATCTAAATAAACCTTACAATTATTACCTAAATAATTCTATTTAAAACTAAATGCATACTTACCTGTAAAATAAAACCTAAACTAGCTGCAATATTTCTAATAGTTATATTGTAGCTATCTCAGGTTTTATTTTTATTTCACAGGTAAGGTTGTTTATTTATTTATAATAGGTAGACTAGTTAGTAAATATTTATTAACTATTTACTAACTACCTAGTTAAAATAAATACAAACCTGTTAAATAAAACCTAACCTGCCTTTCACTAAAACCTACCATTACAATCAAATTAAATAAATTAATCAAATACAATTATCTAAATTACAAAAAAAAACACTAAAATTACACAAAATAAAAAATGAAATTAACAAAAAACAAAAACAAATTACTCATAATCTAATAGCCCTATCAAAATAAAAATGCCCCCCAAAACAATAAAACCCCTAGCCTATACTAAACTGCCAATGGCCCTTAAAAGGGCCTTTGTGGGGCATTGTCCCAAAGATAACAGCTCTTTTACAAGGCAATACAACTCTATCTAAATAAGCCTAAGATAACCATTGCCCTGAAAAGGGCATTTGGATGGACATTGCCCTTAAAAGGGCTTTTAGCTCTTTTGCTGTGCCCAAACCCTAAGCTAAAAATAAAACCCACCCAATAAAGCCTTAAAAAAACTAACATTAACCCCCGACGATCCTCTTACAGTTTTTGAAGACTGGACATCCATACTCATCCAGCCAGCGAAGTCCTCATCCAAGCGGGCAGAAGTACTCATCGAAGCCGGCAGAAGTCTTCATCTAAGCGTCCAGAAGTCTTCATCCAAGTGGGCAGAAGTCTTCATCCAGACGGCATCTTCTATCTTCATCCATATGGCGCGGAGCGAGTCCATCTTCAAGACATCTGACGTGGAGAATCCTCTTCTTCCTATCGTTGCTGGAAAATGAAGTTCACTTTAAGTGACCTCATCCAAGATGGTGTCCCTTACATTCTGATTGGCTGATAGAATTCTATCAACCAATAGGAATTAAAGGGGGAAAATTCTATTGGCTGATTGGATCAGCCAATAGGATTGTTTTCCCCTTTAATTTCTATTGGCTGATAGAATTCTATCAGGCAATCTGTCAGGGTGCCAGGAATCAGACTGAGACGAGAAGTGCAAAAATAATCACCCCTTTATTAACAGCAAAAAATAATAAAAACGTCCACAAGTCAAACAACAAGCCAGGAATCAAAACCAGAGCTGGTAGTCAGGCGAGCTGAGTCAGGATCCAAAGCGAATAGTCAGCCGAGCTAAGTCAGGTGCCAAAGTGAGTAGTCAGACGAGCCGGAATCAGGAACAAGGAGAACAGCAGAGTCAAGAACAAGCCAGTGATCAGAAACCAGGAGGGACGTCAGACAGCCAGGTAATACACAGGAGCTCTCACAAACAGGTATGAGACAATGCAAGGGCAAAGCATACTGAACAGAAGCCCTTTAAATTATAGGTGATGATATCACAATTCTGAGACTGCATCCTGTCTCACACGGATGATGTACACCAGTCTGGCCATAAAAGGAAGTGCAGGAAATGAGCAGCATCACACAGTATGCACCAGAGTCAGCAAGAGAGGTGAGTAAAATGGCTGCCAGCAGCACATGACAAACAAAGCAGGGGAAAAAACCTGACACAATCGGAATGTAAGGGATGCTATCTTGGATGACGTCACATAAAGTGAACCTCATTTTCCAGCGACAATCGGAAGAAGAGGATGCTCCACACTGGATGTCTTGAAGATGCATCCACTCCACGCAGGATGGATGAAGATAGAAGATGCCGCCTGGATGAAGACTTCTGTGACGTCATCCAAGATAGCATCCCTTACATTCCGATTGGCTGATAGAATTCTATCAGCCAATGGAAATTAAAGGGGAAAAAAACATTTTGGCTGATCCAATCAGCCAATAGGATTGAGCTTTAATCCTACTGGCTGATCCAATCAGCCAATAGGATTTTCCCCCTTTAATTCCTATTGGTTGATAGAATTCTTTCAGCCAATCAGAACCAGGGAAAAAACCCTGACACAATCGGAATGTAAGGGATGCTATCTTGGATGACGTCACTTAAAGTGAACTTCATTTTCCAGTGACGATCGGAAGAAGAGGATGCTCTGCGCCGGATGTCTTGAAGATGGACCCACTCCGCGCCAGATGGATGAAGATAGAAGATGCCATCTGAATGAAGACTTCTGGCCGCTTGGATGAGGACTTCGCTGGCTGGATGAGGATGGATGTCCGGTCTTCGAAAACTGTAAGTAGATCGTTGGGGGTTAGTTTTAGGTTTTTTTAGGGTTTATTGGAAGGGTTTTATTTTTAGCTTAGGGTTTGGGCCCCGTAAAAGAGCTAAATGCCCTTTTAAGGGCAATGCCCATCCAAATGCCCTTTTCAGGGCAATGGTTAGCTTAGGTTTATTTAGATAGAGTTTTATTTGGGGGGTTTGGTTTATTTTTACTGTTAGGGGGTGTTTGTAATTTTTATTCCCAGGTAAAAAAGCTGATTTCTTTAGGGCAATGCCTTGCAAAAGGCTCTTTTAAGGGCTATTGGCAGTTTAGTGTAGGCTAGGGGTTTTATAATTTTGGGGGGGCTTTTTATTTTGATAGGGCTATTAGATTAGGAGTAATTAGTTTTTTTAAAATTTTATAATTTTGTTTTTTATTTTGTGTAATGTAGTGGGTGGGTTTTGTAATTAAGATAATTTAATTTTATTAATTTATTTGATTTGATTGTAATGGTAGGTTTTAGTGTAAGGCAGGTTAGGTTTTATTTTACAGGTAAGTTTGTATTTATTTTAACTAGGTAGTTAGTAAATTGCTAATAACTATTTACTAACTAGTCTACCTAGTTAAAATAAATACAAACTTACTTGTGAAATAAAAATAAAACCTAAGCTAGCTACAATATAGTTTTAAATATGTATTATTTAGGTAATAATTGTAAGGTTTATTTAGATTTATTTTAATTAAATTTAAGTTAGGAGGTGTTAGGGTTAGACTTATGCTTAGGGCTACGGTAGGGTTAAGGTTAGGTTTAGGGGTTAATATATTTATGTAGTGTTAGTCATGTGGGAGGCCAGAGGTTTAGGGGTTAATAACTTTAGTAAAGTGGCGGCGACATTGGGGGCAGCAGATTAGGGGTTAATAGGTGTAGGTAGGTGGTGGAGATGTTAGGTGCAGCAGATTAGGGGTTAATAACTGTAATGTAGGTGGTAGCGATGTTAAGGGCAGCAGATTAGGGGTTAATAACTGTAATGTAGGTGGCGGCGATGTTAAGGGTGGCAGACTAGAGGTTAATAGTTTTATTTAGGTGGTGGCGATGTTAAGGGCAGCAGATTAGGGGTTAATAACATTATGTAGGTGGCGGCGATGTCGGGGGGGGGGCGATAAGGGGTGTTTAGGCTTGTTTTTATGTTAGGGTGTTAGGTTTAAACATAACTTTTTCTTTCCCCATAGACATCAATGGGGCTGTGTTACGGAGCTTTTGTTTCAGCAATCGCAGGTGTTAGGCTTCATTTTTGCCGGCTCTCACCATTGATGTCTATAGGGAAATTGTGCACGAGCACGTCAAAGCAGCGCTTGTATTTCAATGCGATATGGAGGTCAGCGCCACCATATCGCCCGCACAAGCCTGCTTTTTCAAAATCTGTAATAGCAGCGCTATAGGGAGGTGAATTAACACTGCTTTTGTGGCGGTCGTTAATTTCCCTATAGTGCTCAAATCTTGTAATCTAGCTGTTAGTAAGGAGTGTCTCCTAGCTAAAAAAAAAATTATTAGGCAGTATCGGCTGCATTAGCTGCCTTTCCTATATTAAAGGGAAAACACAAGAGAAAACTTAGGGAGTCAGATAGCAAGATTTCTGATTCCAATATTGTTTCACAAATGGCTCTTCCTCTTAAATCTGATGAGGAAGATTCATCAGGACTTTCTGAGGGTGAAATCTCAGATTCAGACAATGTAATTCCTTCGTCTGAAGCTGAAGGAGTTTCCTTCAGATTCAAGCTTTAACACCTTTGTGTTTTGTTAAAGGAGGTTTTGTCTACGTTGGACGACTCAGACACCCCTGTCGTTGTCCATCCTAAGAAATCTAGTAAACTTAATAATTACTTTGAGGTTACTTTCTATAAGGAGGTTTTTCTGGTTCCAGACCCTGCTATGGATATTTTCACACAGGAGTGGGATAAGCTGGGGGTATCTTTTTTCCCATCTCCTATTTTTAAAAAGATGTTTTCAGTCACTGACTCCATAATGGAACAATGGCACTCAATTCCTAAGGTAGAGGGGGCTATTTCTACTCTGGCTAAGAGAACTACTATTCCTATTGAGGATAGCTGTTCTTTTAAAGATCCTATGGACAAAAAGCTGGAGGTTTATTTTAAGAGAATATATGTTCATCAAAGTCTCCTATGGCAACCTGCAGTGTGTATTGCCACTGTGACAAGTGCTGCAAACTACTGGTTTGATGCCTTGTCTGATTCTCTTCAGGTAGACTCCCTTGGATGAGATTTAAGACAGGATTAAATCTTCTAAACTGGCTAATTCCTTTATTTATGATGCTATCTTGCAGGTGATTAGGCTGAGAGTCAAGTCACCTGGTTTCCCTGTGCTAGGCTGCAGGGCTTTGTGGCTGAGATCTTGGTCAGCAGACGTCTCCTCTAAGGTCAAGCTGTTGGCACTTCCTTACAAGGGAAAGGCATTGTTTGGTCCTGGTCTAGCAGAAATTATTTCTGATATTATGGGGGAAAAGGGTCTTTTCTACCTCAAGATAGGAAGAATAGAACGAAAGGACATCATAGTAATTTGTGTTCCTTTTGTAACATCCTGTTCCTTTGCCAAGCAGGAACAGTCTAAGCTTTCTTGGAAGCCCAGCCCATCTTGGAACAAGGGGAAGCAATCAAAGAAACCTGCAGCTGACTCTAAATCAGCATGAAGGGTTTTCCCCTGATCCGGGAGCAGATCAAGTGGGGGGCAGACTTTCTCTTTTTTCACAAGCTTGGGTATGAGATGTCTCAGATCCCTGGGCTTTGGACATAGTATCTCAGGGTTACAGATTGGAACTTAAGACTTTTCATCACAGGGGCAGGTTCCTCTTCTCAAGGTTACAGACCAGATAAAGAGAGAGAGGCGTTCTTGAAATGTGTGCAGGATCTCTTCTCCCAGGGTGTGACAGTTCCATTCCCAGTACAGGATCAGGGACTAGGTTTCTATTCCAATCTGTTTGTGTTCCCAAAAAATAGGGAACTTTCCATCCTATTTTACACCTGAAGTGTCTAAACAAATTTCTCAGAGTGCCGTCCTTCAAGATGGAGACAATCTGTTTCATTCTTCCTTTAGTTCAAGAGGGTCAGTTCATGACGACCATAGACCTGAAGGATGCGTACCTTCATGTTCCCATTCACAAGGATCATCACAAATTTCTGAGATTTGCCTTTCTATACAAACACTTTCAGTTTGTAGCTCTTCCCTTTGGCCTTGCCACAGCTCCCAGAATTTTCTCAAAGGTCCTGGGGGCTCTCTTGGCAGTGGTCAGGGCTCTGGGTATTGCAGTAGTGCCATACCTAGACAACTTTTTGGTTCAGGCGCATCTTATCAACAAGTAAATTCTCATACAGAGATCTTGTTGTCTTTTCTACGTTCCCACGGATGGAAAGTGAATCTGAAAAAGAGTTCCCTTGTTCCAGCTACAAGAGTAGTTTTCTTAGGGACTATAATAGATTCTCTATCAATGATAACATTTCTGACAGAGATCAGAAAATCCAAAATTATTTTGTCTTGCCTCTCTCTCTAGTCTACTGTTCAACCATCAGTAGCTCAATGTATGGAGGTAATTAGTCTGATGGTTGCTTCCATGGACATCATTCCTTTTGCTTGATTCCATTTGAGAGCTTTGCAGTTATGCATGCTCAGTCAATTGAACGGAGACCATGCAGATCTATCTCAGAGGATATATCTAGATCAGTCGACAAGAGACTCCCTCCCATGGTGGCTTTCTCAGGAAAATCTGTCTCAAGGCACATGATTTTGGAGATCTTCCTGGGTGATTGTGACCACAGACAGTTTGGAATTTATTAAAGGTGCAGGGACTCTGGACTCGAGAGGAGTCTGCACTCCCCATAAATATCTTAGATTTGAGAGCGATTTACAATACGCTGATGGCTTGTCCTCAGTTGTCCTTAGCCCATTTTATCAGGTTTCAGTCAGATAACATAACCTCAGTGGCTTGCATCAACCACCAGGGAGGAACTCTGAGTTCCTTAGCCATGAAGGAGGTGGCTCAGATTATTCAGTGGGCGTAAGCTCACAATTGTTTTATATCTGCCATTCACATTCCAGGAGTGGACAACTGGGAAGCGTATTTTCTGAGCATCCGGAGGTGTTCTCCAGCTTAACCCTCAGATGGGAGGGCCGGTAGTGGATCTGATGACATCTCAGCAGTTCGCCAAACTTCCAAAGTATGGTTCAAGGTCAAGGTATCCACAGCCCGCTCTGATAGATGCCCTGGTGGTCTCTTGGGACTTTAGACTGGCTTATCTGTTTGCTCTCCATCCACAAATCATTGCTTGTATCAAGGAAGAGAGAGCATCTGTGATTTTAATAGCTCCTGCGTAGCCTCGCAGGATATGGTATGTGGATCTAGTGGAAATGTCGTCTTTCCCACCTGGGAAACTGCCTCTGAGGAGGAACTTCTACTTCAGGGTCATTTCTTTCATCCAAATCTCATTTCTCTGAAGCTGACTGCTTGGAGATTGAACCCTTAGTTATGTCTAAGTGTGGGTTTTCTGAGTCAGTCATTAAGACCATGATTCAGGTTCGCAAGCCTGTTACTAGAAGGATTTACCATAAGATATGGCGTAAATATCTTTACTGGTGTGAATCCAAGGGCTACTCTTGGAGTAGGCTCAGGATTCCTAGGATTTTGTCAGTCAGTACTCTGAAGGGTCAGATTTTTGCTTTATCTATTTTGCTACATAAGCATCTGGTTTACAGGCCTTGGTCAGAATAAGGCCTGTGTTTAAGTCAGTTGCTCCTCCTTGGAGCCTTAATCTTGTTCTTAAGGTTTTTCAGCAGTCTTCTTTTGATCCAATGCATTTCATAGATATTAATTTGTTATCTTGGAAGGTTTGTTTCTTATTGCTATTTCTTCTGCTCGGAGAGTTTCAGAACTCTCAGCATGGTGATGTGATTCACCTTATCTTATCTTTCATGCCGATAAAGCGGTTTTTCGTACTAAGTTTAGTTTCCTTCCTAAAGTTGTTTTGGATAGAAATATTAATCAGGAAATTGTTGTTCCTTCTTTATGTCATAATCCTTCTTCTCATAAGGAACATTTGTTGCACAACTTGAGAGTTGTGCATGCTCGGAAAGTTTACCTACAGGCGACTAGGGATTTTTGCCAGTCTTTTGCTTCTCTGTTTGTTTCTCTGGGAAATGTAAAAGGTCAGAAAGCTACTGCTACTTCTCTTTCTCTCTGGTTAAGAAGCTTAATTTGTTTGGCTTATGAAACTGCTGGACAGCAGCCTCCTGAGAGAATTGCAGTTCATTCCACTGGGGCTGTCTCCTCTTCTTCGGCTTTCAAAAATGAAGCTTCTGTGGAACAGATTTGCAAGGCTGCAACTTGGTCTTCTGTGCATACTTTTTCCAAATTTTCCAAACTTAATACTTTTGCCTCAGCTGAGGCTTCTTTTGGGAGAAAGGTTCTTCAAGTGGTGGTGCCTTCTGTTTAGGTCTACCTGTCTTGTCCCTCCCTGATCTTCTGTGTCCTCTAGTTTGGTTATTGGTTCCCAACAGTAATTGAGGGCGCTGGGGACTCACCATATCTTAGGAAAGAAAACAAAATGTATACTTACCTGATAAATTTCTTTCTTTACGGATATGGTGAGTCCACGGCCCCGCCCTTTATTTTAAGACGGTTTTTTTTACTAAACTTCAGGCACCTCTACACCTTGTGTTGCTCCTTTTTTCTCCATTTATCTTTGGTCGAATGAATGGGGTTTGTGGGAAGGAAAGTGATAGTCTCAGCTTGGCTGTGGTGCTCTTTGCCTCCTCCTGCTGGCCAGGAGCGATATTACCACTAGTAATTTAGGATGCCATGGATTCACCATATCCGAAAATAAATACATTTCGGCCAGATTACGAGTTTTGTGAGCGGCTCGGAACTAACTTGCAAGTTATTGTCACTGCTCACCTCCTTATAGTGCTGCTATTACAGGTTTGCAAAAACCCGGCGTTAGCAGGCAATATTGCAGCGTAAAGCTCCATTGAGCTCCATACTGCACCCAAATACAAGTGCTGCTTTGAGCTGGTTTTACATGCTCGTGCACGATTTCCCCATAGTCATCAATGGGGAGAGCCAGCTAAAAAAAAGCCTAACACCTGCAATAAAGGAGCGTAAAGCTCCGTAACACAGCCCCATTTATTCCTATGGAGAAACAAAATTTATGTTTAAACCTAACACCCTAACATAAACCCTGAGTCTAAACACCCCTAATCTGCCACCCCCGACATCGCCGCCACCTACCTACACTTATTAATCCCTAATCTGCTGCCCCCGACATTGCCGCCACCTACAGTACACTTATTAACCCTTAATCTGCCGCCCTGACATCGTCGCCAACTACAGTACACTTATTAATGCCTAATCTGCAGCCCCTAACATCGCCGCCACCTACATACATTTATTAACCACTAATCTGCTGCCCCCAATGTCGTCGCTACCTACCTACACTTATTAACCCCTAATCTTCTGCCCCCAACGTCGCCGCCACTATACTAAAGTTATTAACCCCTAACCCTAAGTCTAACCCTAACCCTTACACCCACTAACTTGAACATAATTAAAATAAATCTAAATAAAAATTACAATTAATACCTAAATAATTCCTATTTAAAACTAAATACTTACCTGTAAAATAAACCCTATGTTTGCTACAATATAACTAATAGTTACATTGTATCAATCTTAGGTTTTATTTTTATTTCACAGCTAAGTTTGTATTTATTTTAACTAGGTAGAATAGTTAGTAAATAGTTATTTTTTTTTTTATTTTTTTTTTATTTTTCAAAAGAGCTTTATTTAAAGAAAGAAACTCAGTACAAGAAAAAGAACAGGTACGATATAAAGCGTATACAGTGCGAGACATCATACCGCATATTGGACAGTGATGGCACCATAGATTAAAAAGAAAGTGCGGGGCAACAATATGTCCTTATCAAGACAACTTAAGAGTAATGTTTGTTGAGTTCTTGGATGGATAAGTGTCCAAACGTGATTGGAATTGAGAACTATATCTATATTTCCTGAGGGCAACAAAAGGATGGAGGCACATCTGGGGGTATGGTACAATCATATGTTAATAAGACACGTTCGTATCAAGTTATATTGCGGTATACACATTGCGTCTAGAGGAATTAAGATCATACCTATAAAACATTCTAACATAACAGAGGAAAAGCTCAAAACAAGACAAACAACCATTCCAATTAATGAGAGAGTAAGGGGAGAGAAGAGAAAAAGGAGGGGGGAGGGGGGTTCCAGCTGGGATGAATAGAGACTATGCTAGTATCTGTCTAGGACAGTGATTTTTAACCTTTTTTTTGCCGTGGCACACTTTTTTACATTAAAAAATCCTGTGGCACACCAGCATCCAAAAATGTAAAAAAAATCACACATTGTAGCCTAATACAGCATATATATATACACATACACACAAACACACACATACTGTATATATTGTGCTGTTATGCCATGCCTCCTACAAACTACCCCTGCACTGGGAGTAAAAAACAAGCAAAGTTTAAAAAATATGTCACACTGTTGTCAGTCTGCCGTGGCACACCTGAGGATCTCTCACGGCACACTAGTGTGCCACGGCACACTGGTTGAAAAACACTGGTCTAGGATATTGCAGTGGGAGAGTGTAGGAGGGTCTGCCAGTAAAACTGAATGTTATGCTATAGTGGCAGACATCCATTTTTAAAAAAAGTGTATTCTTCTATTGAGAGGAGTTCAGATGTATTATGTAACCATTCCTGCAATGTAGGGGCAGTTGGGAACTTCCACCTATGAGCAATTAGCAGCCTAGCACTGTTCAGGCAATATTGCAGGAGCTTCCACCAAATTTTACATGTTTTACCTGGGTTATGACTAAGAAGGGCTGTAATAGGAGATAAGTGAAATTGGTCCCTCATTATGACCTTCAGATGTGCCGAGACGGCCTCCCAAAAGGGATGTAGTTTCGGGCAGTGCCACCAAATATGCGCTAATGTGCCAGGAGACCCACAACCCCTCCAACATGTTGCATTAGTGCTAGGGTACATGTGTTTGAGCCTAACTGGGGTGAGGTACCATCAAAATAAGATTTTGTGGTTCATCTCTAGAATCCTGGGGGAGGACGAGGATTTAGAAGAGTGATAACAAATATTTTCCCAATGTTCTCTGGATATAGGGAGATCTAAGTCTGACTGCCAAGCGGATTCATATGAGGAGGTAGGTAATGTAAGAGTGTTGTCTAACAGCTTTTTAACAATTGAAAGGGACCCTCTGGGTACCGTCCCTCCATGACAAAGGCGTTCGAAACAAGTCAACTCTCTCAGAAGCTCACTCTTGTGAGGAGTAAATAGTTATTAACTATTTACTAGCTACCTAGCTAAAATAAATGCAAATTTACCTATAAAATAAAACCTAACCTGAGTTACACTAACCTTACACTACAATTAAATAAATTACATTAATTAAATGCAATTAACTAAATTACAAAAAACCCCACTAAATTACACAAAATAAAAATGAAATGATCAAATATTTAAACTAATTACACCTAATCTAATAGCCCTATCAAAATAAAAAAGCTCCCTCAAAATAAAAAAACCCCTACCTTAAACTAAACTGACAATAGCGCTTAAAAGGGCCTTTTGCGGGGCATTGCCCCAAAGAAATCAACTCTTTTACCTTTAAAAAAAAAATACAAACAACCCCCCAACAGTAAAAACCACCACCCACACAAGCAAACCCCACAAATAAAATCCTATCTAAAAAAACTAAGCTCCCCATTGCCCTGGGCATTTAGCTCTTTTTCAGCCCAAACCCTAAGCTAAAAATAAAACCCACCAATAAACCCTTAAAAAAAAACTAGCACTAACCCCGAAGATCCACTTACAGTTTTTGAAGACCGTACATCCATCCTCAACAAAGCTGGGAAAAGTCTTCATCCAAGCGACAAGAAGTCCTCAATGAAGCCAGGAGAAGTCTTCATCCAGACTGCAAGTTAGTAACTATTTACTAACTATTCTACCTAGTTAAAATAAATACAAACTTAGCTGTGAAATAAAAACAAAACCTAAGATAAATACAATGTAACTCTTAGTTATATTGTAGCAAACATACGGCTAGATTTAGAGTTTTGTCGGTAACGACCCACGTAGCTAACGCATGCTTTTTTCCCCCCGCACCTTTTAAATACCGCTGGTATTTAGAGTTCACAGAATGGCTAGGTTTTCAGTGCGTTAGGCTCCAAAAAGGGAGCGTAGAGCATCATTTATCGCCACTGCAACTCTCTATACCAGCGGTGCTTACGGACGCGGCCAGCTTCAAAAACGTGCTTGTGCACGATTTCCCCATAGGAAACAATGGGGCTGTTTGAGCTGAAAAAAAAACCTAACACCTGCAAAAAAGCAGCGTTCAGCTCCTAACGCAGCCCTATTGTTTCCTATGGGGAAATACTTCCTAAGTCTGCACCTAACACTCTAACATGTACCCCGAGTCTAAACACCCCTAACCTTACACTTATTAACCCCTAATCTGCCGCCCCCGCTATCGCTGACCCCTGCATATTATTATTAAACCCTAATCTGCCGCTCCGTACACCGCCGCAACCTACATTATACCTATGTACCCCTAATCTGCTGCCCCTAACACCGCCGACCCCTATATTATATTTATTAACCCCTAATATGCCGCCCCCAACGTCGCCTCCACCTACCTACAATAATTAACCCCTAATCTGCCGACCAGACCTCACTTCTAGTATAATAAATGTATTAACCCCTAAAGCTAACTCTAACCCGAACCCTAACACCCCCTAAGTTAAATATAATTTAAATCTAACAAAGTAAATTAACTCTTATTAAATAAATTATTCCTATTTAAAGCTAAATACTTACCTGTACAATAAATCCTAATATAGCTACAATATAAATTATAATGATATTGTAGCTATTTTAGGATTAATATTTATTTTACAGGCAACTTTGTAATTATTTTAACCAGGTACAATAGCTATTAAATAGTTAATAACTATTTAATAGTTACCTAGTTAAAATAATTACAAAATTACCTGTAAAATAAATCCTAACCTAAGTTACAATTAAACCTAACACTACACTACCAATAAATTAATTAAATACAATACCTACAAATAAATACAATGAAATAAACTAACTAAAGTACAAAAAATAAAAAAGAACTAAGTTACAAAAAATAAAAAAATATTTACAAACATTAGAAAAATATTACAACAATTTTAAACTAATTACACCTACTCTAAGCCCCCTAATAAAATAACAAAGACCCCCAAAATAAAAAAATGCCCTACCCTATTCTAAAATTAAAATAGAAAAGCTCTTTTACCTTACCAGCCCTGAAAAGGGCCCTTTGCGGGGCATGCCCCAAAGAATTCAGCTCTTTTGCCTGTAAAAAAAAAATACAATACCCCCCCCAACATTACAACCCACCACCCACATACCCCTAATCTAACCCAAACACCCCTTAAATAAACCTAACACTAAGCCCCTGAAGATCTCCCTACCTTGTCTTCACCACACCAGGTTCACTGATCGATTCAGATGAGCCTCCGATGTCTTCATCCAAGCCCAAGCGGGGGCTGAAGAGTGACGTCCATCCTCCGGCTGAAGTCTTGATCCAAGCGGCAACTGAAGAAGTCCATCTTCGGGCAGAAATCTTCATCCTATCCGGGCAGAAGAGGACATCCGGACTGGCAAACATCTTCATCCAGGCGGCATCTTCTATGTTGTTCCATCCGAAGACGAGCGGCTGATCTTGAAGACCTCCAGCGCGGATCCATCCTCTTCATTCGACGTCCAACTGAAGAATGAAGGTTCCTTTAAGGGACGTCATCCAAGATGGCGTCCCTCGAATTCTGATTGGCTGATAGGATTCTATCAGCCAATCGGAATTAAGGTAGGAAAATTCTGATTGGCTGATGGAATCAGCCAATCAGATTCAAGTTCGATCCGATCGGCTGATTGGCTCAGCCAATCAGATTGAGCTCGCATTCTATTGACTGTTCCGATCAGCCAATAGAATGCGAGCCAATCAGAATTTTCCTACCTTAATTCCGATTGGCTGATAGAATCCTATCAGCCAATTGGAATTCGAGGGACGCCATCTTGGATGACGTCCCTTAAAGGAACCTTCATTCTTCAGTTGGTCGTCGAACAAAGAGGATGGATACGCGCCGGAGGTCTTCAAGATCAGCGCTCGTCATCGGATGGAACAACATAGAAGATGCCGCCTGGATGAAGATGTTTGCCAGTCCGGATGTCCTCTACTGCCTGGATAGGATGAAGATTTCTGCCCGAAGATGGACTTCTTCATTTGCCGCTTGGATCAAGACTTCAGCCGGAGGATGGACGTCACTCTTCAGCCCCCGCTTGGGCTTGGATGAAGACATCGGAGGCTCTTCTGGATCGATCGGTGAACCCGGTGTGGTGAAGACAAGGTAGGGAGATCTTCAGGGGCTTAGTGTTAGGTTTATTTAAGGGGGGGTTTGGGTTAGATTAGGGGTATGTGGGTGGTGGGTTGTAATGTTGGGGGGGGTATTGTATGTTTTTTTTTACAGGCAAAAGAGCTGAATTCTTTGGGGCATGCCCCGCAAAGGGCCCTTTTCAGGGCTGGTAAGGTAAAAGAGCTTTTCTATTTTAATTTTAGAATAGGGTAGGGCATTTTTTTATATTGGGGGTCTTTGTTATTTTATTAGGGGGCTTAGAGTAGGTGTAATTAGTTTAAAATTGTTGTAATATTTTTCTAATGTTTGTAAATATTTTTTTATTTTTTGTAACTTAGTTCTTTTTTATTTTTTGTATTTTAGTTAGTTTATTTCATTGTATTTATTTGTAGGTATTGTATTTAATTAATTTACTGATAGTGTAGTGTTACGTTTAATTGTAACTTAGGTTAGGATTTATTTTACAGGTAATTTTGTAATTATTTTAACTAGGTAACTATTAAATAGTTATTAACTATTTAATAGCTATTGTACCTGGTTAAAATAAATACAAAGTTGCCTGTAAAATAAATATTAATCCTAAAATAGCTACAATATAATTATAATTTATATTGTAGCTATATTAGGGTTTATTTTACAGGTAAGTATTTAGCTTTAAATAGGAATCATTTATTTAATAAGAGTTAATTTATTTCGTTAGATTTAAATTATATTTAACTTAGGGGGGTGTTAGGATTCGGGTTAGAGTTAGCTTTAGGGGTTAATACATTTATTATAGTAGAAGTGAGGTCCGGTCGGCAGATTAGGGGTTAATTATTGTAGGTAGGTGGAGGCGACGTTGGGGGCGGCATATTAGGGGCTAATAAATATAATATAGGGGTCGGAGGTGTTAGGAGCAGCAGATTAGGGGTACATAGGTATAATGTAGGTTATACGGCGGTGTACCGAGCGGCAGATTAGGGGTTAAAATAATTTAATCGAGTGGCAGCAATGTGGGGGGACCTCGGTTTAGGTGTACATAGGTAGTTTATGGATGTTAGTGTACTTTAGAGCACAGTAGTTAAGAGCTTTATAAACAGGCGTTAGCCCAAAAAGCTCTTAACTACTGACTTTTTTCTGCGGCTGGAGTTTTGTCGTTATATTTCTAACGTTCACTTCAGCCAAGACTCTAAATACCGGCATTAGGAAGATCCCATTGAAAAGATAGGATACATAAATGGTGTAGGGGGATCTGCGATATGGAAAAGTCGCGGCTGCAAAGTGAGAGTTAGACCCTTACCTACACGACTTTAAATACCAGCGGTAGCCCAAAACCAGCATTAGGAGCCTCTAACGCTGGTTTTGACGGTTAACGCCAAACTCAAAATCTAGCCGATAGGGTTTATTTTACAGGTAAGTATTTAGTTTTAAATAGGAATTATTTAGGTATTATTTGTAATTTTTATTTAGATTTATTTAAATTATGTTCATGCTAGTGGGTGTTAGGGTTAGGGTTACACTTAGGGTTAGGTTTAGGGGTTTATACAGGGAGTGCAGAATTATTAGGCAAATGAGTATTTTGAACACATCATCCTCTTTATGCATGTTGTCTTACTCCAAGCTGTATAGGCTTGAAAGCCTACTACCAATTAAGCATATTAGGTGATGTGCATCTCTGTAATGAGAAGGGGTGTGGTCTAATGACATCAACACCCTATATCAGGTGTGCATAATTATTAGGCAACTTCCTTTCCTTTGCCAAAATGGGTCAAAAGAAGGACTTGACAGGCTCAGAAAAGTCAAAAATAGTGAGATATCTTGCAGAGGGATGCAGCACTCTTAAAATTGCAAAGCTTCTGAAGCGTGATCATCGAACAATCAAGCATTTCATTCAAAATAGTCAACAGGGTCGCAAGAAGCGTGTGGAAAAACCAAGGCGCAAAATAACTGCCCATGAACTGAGAAAAGTCAAGCGTGCAGCTGCCAAGATGCCACTTGCCACCAGTTTGGCCATATTTCAGAGCTGCAACATCACTGGAGTGCCCAAAAGCACAAGGTGTGCAATACTCAGAGACATGGCCAAGGTAAGAAAGGCTGAAAGACGACCACCACTGAACAAGACACACAAGCTGAAACGTCAAGACTGGGCCAAGAAATATCTCAAGACTGATTTTTCTAAGGTTTTATGGACTGATGAAATGAGAGTGAGTCTTGATGGGCCAGATGGATGGGCCCGTGGCTGGATTGGTAAAGGGCAGAGAGCTCCAGTCCGACTCAGACGCCAGCAAGGTGTAGGTGGAGTACTGGTTTGGGCTGGTATCATTAAAGATGAGCTTGTGGGGCCTTTTCGGGTTGAGGATGGAGTCAAGCTCAACTCCCAGTCCTACTGCCAGTTTCTGGAAGACACCTTCTTTAAGCAGTGGTACAGGAAGAAGTCTGCATCCCTCAAGAAAAACATGATTTTCATGCAGGATAATGCTCCATCACACGAGTCCAAGTACTCCACAGCGTGGCTGGCAAGAAAGGGTATAAAAGAAGAAAATCTAATGACATGGCCTCCTTGTTAACCTGATCTAAACCCCATTGAGAACCTGTGGTCCATCATCAAATGTGAGATTTACAAGGAGGGAAAACAGTACACCTCTCTGAACAGTGTCTGGGAGGCTGTGGTTGCTGCTGCACGCAATGTTGATGGTGAACAGATCAAAACACTGACAGAATCCATGGATGGCAGGCTTTTGAGTGTCCTTGCAAAGAAAGGTGGCTATATTGGTCACTGATTTGTTTTTGTTTTGTTTTTGAATGTCAGAAATGTATATTTGTGAATGTTGAGATGTTATATTGGTTTCACTGGTAAAAATAAATAATTGAAATGGGTATATATATGTTTTTTGTTAAGTTGCCTAATAATTATGCACAGTAATAGTCACCTGCACACACAGATATCCCCCTAAAATAGCTATAACTAAAAACAAACTAAAAACTACTTCCAAAACTATTCAGCTTTGATATTAATGAGTTTTTTGGGTTCATTGAGAACATGGTTGTTGTTCAATAATAAAATTAATCCTCAAAAATACAACTTGCCTAATAATTCTGCACTCCCTGTAACTTTAGTATAGTGGCGGCAATTTTGGGGGCAGATTAGGGGTTAATAACAGTAATGTAGGTTGCAGCGATGTTAGGGACAGCAGATTATAGGTTAATAATATTTAACTAGTGTTTACAATGCGGGAGGGCGGCGGTTTTGGGGGTTAATAATTGTATTTTAGTGTTTGCGATACGGAAGGGCCTCGGTTTAGGGGTTAATAGGTAGTTTATGGGTGTTATTGTACTTTTTAGCACTTTAGTTATGTTTCATGTTACGGCTTTGTAGCGTAAAACCCATAACTACTGACTTTCAGTTTACGGTGTGGATCTTGATGGTATAGGCTGTACTGCTCACTTTGTGGCCGGACAGGCAAACTCGTAATACAGGCGCTATGGAAGTCCCATTCAAAAAGGACTTTTTGAAAGATGCGGTAGTTACGTTGCGTTACGGCCAAAAAAGTGTGCGGGACAGATATACCTGCAAGACTCATAATACCAGCGGTAGTGAAAAAGCAGCGATATGAGGCTTTTTCACCCATAACGCAAAACTCGTAATCTAGCCATTTATTAGGTAAGCATAACTTTTGTTTTTTGCACAGTCAATAAGACAAGCTGGGTAAAAACAAAATAATCAATGCTAAGGTTTTTTTAGCTACTTTTTCTTAGTCTTTATCGGAAGCACTCTCTGAATTAGCAAAACTAACCAGACATGGACTTCTTGCTCAATGAAGGCTAAAAGAGGCTGCTCCAATGTGGTGGTAACTTGCCATAGAACAAGATATTTAGCTGTTATTCGTTCCTGGTAGAGCTTCTGTTTCTGTAAACAATAAAAGTTTGTTCAATATTTGAAAAGATATAAGAAATAAAAGCTTCCCAGGCTTTTTTTACTGACCTTCAAAGTGAAAAAATGCATGGGTGCTAATTTATTTAATATTTATGATAATTGCTTTATGTGTTTTAATTAAATTTCTTTACTTAACCAATTACGTCAGTTTATGACCTTTGCAAAAAAAGTATACATAATTGTATATAGTTTCCAAATTAATTAATTAATCAATTAATGTTTTTAACTTGTCACAATTATAGATCTTTCTGTTGATTTTATTTAAGTAAAACTTCAAAGTGTGCTTTGATCAATATTTTTAACTTCGTATTAATATAAAGTCTGATTGACTGGAGGTAAAACATGCTACTAAAAATATAAATAGATAGATAAATAGATAGACATATATATATATATATATATATATATATGTGTATATATATATATATATATATAATGTATACTATCTTGGATTGTAAGGAATATTGAAATGCAAATACTAAGATACAAAGGACATATGCTCTTTTGAAATCTACAGTTTATGTTTTTTTTATTTTTTTTAAATAATTTGTAGCAGCCTAAAGAAGTTGTAGAATTTCTTGACACTTAGAAAACAGCCTTATCTACAAATAATTGAATGGTCCTTTGCCCTCTGGGTAATTCTTACTTTCAGTTAATGCTCACATAAATTCATGAAATCTATATCTTTACTGCATCTTGGATAATTTCCTGTTTTATATCTTTCAAACTTTTATTGCTAAATAGCACAATTGAGCTTGTCGAAAGATATAAAATGAATCAGATTTTGTAGAGGAATTATTACCATGCTAGACACTGATTGAATTATATGAGTCCATACCTAGAGGAATTTAGCTGAATACCCTCTTTTACTGTTCACAACTACACAAAATTAAGGCAATAAATTAAAATATCAGACATGTTGCTGATACATTAGTTGAACTTAAGTAAAAAAAAAAAAAAACCTCAAAGAACATTTTCTAGTTCAGAATACACTGACTGCTCAACTTGAAGACAAGCACACAAAAATCTTACCTGGCAATAAATAAAGATCAGTTTTCTCTGTTACTACTTGTTGGAATACATGCATTATTGCCTCAAGCAGTGATCACAGAGTATAGCCTCCCATCCCTGTGATACAAAAAACATGGGAAGTTTTATGACAAACTTCAATTAGTTAGAACATTTGAACTTTTATAAACCCTAGGACATTAATTGATGAAGCAATATAAACAATATAAAAATGATGTACTATAGTAAACTGTTAAACTTTTGTTTTATTATTATTATTATGGCCCACTCTCAATGGAACCATGACTGTCATGATACATTTTAGTTTTACATAAGTGAATTACACTTTCAATGTTAATATTTTTAATGGGACAAAATAGTTTTAAAAAATGAAAAACTTTTAAAAGATTAAGGCCTAGATTACAATTGCAGCGCAAAACATTATTAGCGCTATGTGCGCCAACATTAATTCAGCACAATCAATAGCTCTTCTATTTTTTCATTCGTATTTGAAAGTTGTTGGTTTTTTTTATCAATCACGCTACAGTCCAGGGTGCACTAAAAATATGTATAAAACACAGTAAAAAAAGATCAAACACTTGCCTCGCCAGACCGGTAATGTTATTCATGTTAATGTTGTTTACTGTGTCTTACATGTTTTTATTATAAAGCATTATCTAAGTGTTCTATAATATGCAGAATAGTTATATGATAGATCAGTCCACAGGGAACACTGATTGATTCTGCTTTTCACTCATTGGACTATGATACTCTCTGTATATATCTGTTTTTTGCATATAGTGAACGCTTGATTTAGCATATTTTAATTATTTCCAATCAGTCCAAATTATAATGGACACATTGTGAATGTATTTTGTATCCCTTATTTTGTTGTTTTTGTTTACATTGTATAAAATAAATTGATTGAGACATAAGCCCTTTATATTTTCTATTTTTTAATGAAACATAAATACATTAATTAATTATATATTCATTAATTAAAGGTTATATGCCATTTTATTTTGCTATATCTCAGTAATGTATTACATTTCCACTATCCTATAAAGTATTAATTTCTCTGCCAATCAGCAATGGCTTCAAGATGCTAGAACAGACACCCATTGCTCTGCTGATATTATACCCGGGAACATCATCGCCTACATTACCAATTCTGACATAGCTGAGCCCTACTTAGAAATGGACATGCGCAGTGATGTTCAGATAGAATTTCTTATGTTTAACTCAAAGCTTTGCACTTTTCTCTGGCAAAGTCACCGGCAAGGGTACAGCACTTTTCAGCATACATCAAACTGTGCCTGTCAAAACTTCTAGCAGCAAGCAAATGCAACTGCTCAAAAGTAATATGCATGAGTACGCTGTTCAGCAACTTTGCCAATGTGAGCACACTGCTATATACACATTAGTAAAATACTACTTATAGTAGGAGTTTGTAGCTTTAGGTTCTTAGTGGAAAGCCATACAAGATCACCAATCTGGTATGAAGGTGGTGCAGATTTATGTAGGTTGTAATAATAATACCTGTTTGTTATAGAGCAGATTTAATGTTTTCCTGTTATATCTTGAATCCGTTCTTGATATAATTTATTTTATTGATAATTACATGAGAGTTTGATGAATAGTGAGGCATCAGATGAAAAGTTGAGCTGAATCCATAGGTAGCATAGAAGGGGAATTCTTTAGTTGTAGAACTGAGATTGTTATTATAAGCAAATTCTGCAATAGGTAATAATGACACCTAGTTATCATGTAAATGGGAGCAATAGCATCAGAGGAATTGTTCAAAACATTGATTTGTCTGCTTAGTCTGTGGGTGATGAGCTCTACTCAATCTCCTTTCATTCTCTAATAGTTTGCAGAGTTCTGTCCAGAATTTGGAGGTTTATGCAGTACCTCTATCCATTGTAATACTGTTAGGAATTCCATATAATCTAAGTTTTCCAAAAATGTTTGAGCAGTTTGTATGTTGATGGTAATTCTCTCATGGGAATACAATTAGCCACTTTTGTAAGATGGTCTACCACTACTACATTGTGTTATGATTATTAGATTTCAGAACATAAAGTCCATTGCAATGGCTTGCCATGTCAATAGAGGTATGGGGAGATACATTAAAAGTCCATAAGGTCAGATATATATTCTTATAACAGTATCGAGTATGCCAAAATGTGGAATGGGTATTAAAGTAAATATCTATTTGTTGTTGATTAATCTATTCAAATGTATTATTATATTTAGACATGACTGCATCTAAATGTTTTTTTAAAAAACATTACCATTGCATATTTACTATTCAAATAGTGTGTATTACATGCATTTATCAATGATAAGAGCAATATTGTAAAAGTAAATATGTCAACTATTTAGCTGTTGTTAATCAATGGTGATGGCTATTTACTTTGTAGTGAAAGGGAAATGCAACCCAAAGTTAATCTTCCATGATTCTGACAGAGCATATTTTATTCGAAAATAACATTTTACTTAATAACATAAACATAATAACATATGGTTCATTCTCTTGTTATCCTAAGTTAAAAAACAAAAATATACATAAGCTTATGCGCAGCGTAGCATTACTGGAGATATCTGCTTATTTGTGGGTGGTCAACAATGCATAGTTGCAATGGTTACCCAGATGTCTTTAGATACTTCACGCTATTGCATATCTGCTCCTTTACAATAAATACACCATGAGAATGAAATTTAAAAAAATATTTTAAAGTTAATATTTCAGAAAAATACATACTCTATTTTATCCTTTAAAAATAAGTTTAAAAAGTTTATTTTAATTAAAAAAAACGTGTTAATTTTATTTTTGCAAAGTAACATCCATTATAAATACGAAGAACGCATTTCATCATTATTGAAATATAGCGTGGTAAACTAATCTTTCAACATAAGATTCACATTTATGAAAAGTCAAATATAATTTCACATCACTTAGCACACAATCGATGTGCATTGTTGGGATTGTAAATACATTTTAAAAAGCAGCACTGTCAATACTTCACAATAAGTCACAATATTCATTTAAGAACCAAGGAATACATATAATATTAACATTCTTGATTTGAAAAATATTATAAACATATTTTGAAAAATCTTGAACAATGTTACACATCTATCGATCAATATTAAACTTTGTTTCCTAAACATTTAATAAAAAAATTCAAATGTCAACAAAATAGATTGATATTTTACAGATTACATAGATTATATATGCGTCACATACGCATTATATTTCCAGCAATTCCAAATAAGTCTACATGCCAAATGTAGTAACATCACCCTTAGTAGGTATGTATATGGAAGTTACAAAGATATGAATCCATGAATAGTGATGTCCCAAACTGTTCGCCCGCGAACGGTTCATGGCGAACATAGCATGTTCGCGGCTGTGGGCGAACACATGCGATGTTCGATCCGCCCCCTATGTGTCATCATTGAGGAAACTTTGACTCTGTATGTCACAGCCTTCTGACACATTAGAGCCAATCAACATCAGACACTCCCTCACAGACCCTCCCAGCTACTTGGAAGCCGCCATTTTAGACTCATAACGACCTTGCTTTCTTAGTGAGAGGACGTGTTGTTTTTATGCTGCTGACATTATAGTGAAAAAGATAGCTAGGCTAGTGTATTTAGTGTCCACTAGAGCCCAGAAGGACTCATCTCTGCTGCAAGGACAGCACCCCAAAAAGCCCTTTTTAGGGCTATAATTCAAGCCGTTTTTTTTTTTTGTATTTTTATTAGCATTTGCCTGGCTTTCAACCTGTGTTTGTGAGGCTCACAGCATATGCTGTGATTACTGCCACCACTCATAACTGCCTAACAACATTAGTTTTAATTTAACCAACAAAATTTTTTAATTATTTTGCTAGTGTAATTTTTTTCATTTTCTATCAGGCCTGTGTCACACAGCATATACTCTGGTTCATTGCTCTGTGCCAGCCACCAGTGTTAATATCCGTTTATAACATTATTTTAAATTTAAAAAAAAAATTTAAATAATTTTGCTAGTGTAATCTAATTACATTTTCTATCAGGCCTGTGTCTGTCAGGCTGACACAGCATTAATATACTTCATTTTTTTCAGTCTTTTGGTTAATTGCTCTGTGCCAAGCAGCCACCACTCATATCTTCTTCACGTTAATTTCAATTTAAAAAAAAAAAACGTTTACATTTTTTTGATAGTGTAATCTAATATAATTTTCTATCAGGCCTGTGTGTTTTGCTGACATACAGAGCCTACTGTGTTTACTTGCTGCCCTCCCTAGTTTATGAGCCACGACTCATATGTGTTTAACCTTTTTTTTTATTTCCCCCCCCCAATTTTTTTTTTTAAATAATTGTCTAGTGTAATCTAATAGTATTTTCTATCAGAGCCTACTGTTTTTAATAGCTGCCCTTCCAAGGCTATCAGCCACGACTCATATCTATGTGCTTAACCTTTTTCTTTAAATTTCCCCAAAAAATCTTTAAATCATTATGCTAGTGTAATCTAATTTTATTTTCTATCAGGCCTGTGTCTAACTGTCTATCTGACTTACACAGCATACTGTTGTTAATTGCTGCCCTACGTAGCAGCCAGCCAGTGCGACCACTCATATGTGCATTGAACTTCTTAACATTATTTTAATATTAAAATATACAATTTTAAATTATTTTGCTAGTGTAATCTAACTTCATTTTCTATCAGGCCTGTGTTTATTTGTCACTTACACAGCATACTGTGTTAAATTGCTGCCCTACCTACCAGCCACGACTCATATCTGCCAGCCTGTGTGCCAGGCCCAACTAGCCAATTAGTGCCACCAATCATAGTTGTTGTAACAGTATTGAAAACATTGTGAATCATCACTTTTTTGACTGTCAATCTGCAGTCTAGTAGTGCCATTGAATTGCAGTTCCCTCCTGCCTGCCAGCCTGTGTGCCAGGCCCAACTAGGCAATTAGTGCCACCAATCCTAGTTGTTGTAACAGTATTGTTAATCTTTAAAATTACAAATTGTTTGCTTGTGATTCATCAGTTTGCTCGTGCCATTGAATTGCACTTTCCTCCTGCCTGCCAGCGTGTTTTCCAGGCCCAACTAGCCAATTAGTGGCACCAATCATAATTCTTGTAACAGTATATAAAAAAGTTAAAATCCTAAGGCCTAGATTTGGAGTTTGGCGGTAAAAGGGCTGTTAACGCTCCGCGGGCTTTTTTCTGGCCGCACCATAAATTTAACTCTGGTATCGAGAGTTTAATCAAATGCTGCGTTAGGCTCCAAAAAAGGAGCGTAGAGCATTTTTACCGCAAATGCAACTCTCGATACCAGAGTTGCTTACGGACGCGGCCGGCCTCAAAAACGTGCTTGTGCACGATTCTCCCATAGGAAACAATGGGGCTGTTTGAGCTTAAAAAAAACCTAACACCTGCAAAAAAGCAGCGTTCAGCTCCTAACGCAGCCCCATTGTTTCCTATGGGGAAACACTTCCTACGTCTGCACCTAACACTCTAACATGTACCCCAAGTCTAAACACCCCTAACCTTACACTTATTAACCCCTAATCTGCCGCCCCCGCTATCGCTGACACCTGCATATTTTTTTTAACCCCTAATCTGCCGCTCCGTAAACCGCCGCAACCTACGTTATCCCTATGTACCCCTAATCTGCTGCCCTAACATCGCCGACCCCTATATTATATTTATTAACCCCTAATCTGCCCCCCTCAACGTCGCCGACACCTGCCTACACTTATTAACTCCTAATCTGCTGAGCGGACCTGAGCGCTACTATAATAAAGTTATTAACCCCTAATCCGCCTCACTAACCCTATCATAAATAGTATTAACCCCTAATCTGCCCTCCCTAACATCGCCGACACCTACCTTCAATTATTAACCCCTAATCTGCCGAGCGGACCTCACCGCTACTATAATAAATGTATTAACCCCTAAAGCTAAGTCTAACCCTAATACTAACACCCCCCTAAGTTAAATATAATTTACATCTAACGAAATTAATTAACTCTTATTAAATAAATGATTCCTATTTAAAGCTAAATACTTACCTGTAAAATAAATCCTAATATAGCTACAATATAAATTATAATTATATTATAGCTATTTTAGGATTAATATTTATTTTACAGGCAACTTTTTAATTATTTTAACCAGGTACAATAGCTATTAAATAGTTAAGAACTATTTAATAGTTACCTAGTTAAAATAATAACAAATTTACCTGTAAAATAAATCCTAACCTAAGATATAATTAAACCTAACACTACCCTATCAATAAATTAATTAAATAAACTACCTACAATTACCTACAATTAACCTAACACTACACTATCAATAAATTAATTAAACACAATTCCTACAAATAAATACAATTAAATAAACTAGCTAAAGTACAAAAAATAAAAAAGAACTAAGTTACAAAAAATAATAAAATATTTACAAACATAAGAAAAATATTACAACAATTTTAAACTAATTACACCTACTCTAAGCCCCCTAATAAAATAACAAAGCCCCCCAAAATAAAAAATTCCCTACCCTATTCTAAATTAAAAAAGTTACAAGCTCTTTTACCTTACCAGCCCTGAACAGGGCCCTTTGCGGGGCATGCCCCAAGGATTTCAGCTCTTTTGCCTGTAAAAAAAAACATACCATACCCCCCCCCAACATTACAACCCACCACCCACATACCCCTAATCTAACCCAAACCCCCCTTAAATAAACCTAACACTAAGCCCCTGAAGATCTTCCTACCTTGTCTTCACCATACCAGGTTCACCGATCCGTCCTGGCTCCAACATCTTCATCCAACCCAAGCGGGGGTTGGCGATCCATCATCCGGTGCTGAAGAGGTCCAGAAGAGGCTCCAAAGTCTTCCTCCTATCCGGCAAGAAGAGGACATCCGGACCGGCAAACATCTTCTCCAAGCGGCATCTTCAATCTTCTTCCATCCGGTGCGGAGCGGGTCCATCTTGAAGCAGGCGACGCGGATCCATCCTCTTCTTCCGTTGTCTCCCGACGAATGACGGTTCCTTTAAGGGACGTCATCCAAGATGGCGTCCCTCGAATTCCGATTGGCTGATAGGATTCTATCAGCCAATCGGAATTAAGGTAGGAATTTTCTGATTGGCTGATGGAATCAGCCAATCAGAATCAAGTTCAATCCGATTGGCTGATCCAATCAGCCAATCAGATTGAGCTCGCATTCTATTGGCTGTTCCGATCAGCCAATAGAATGCGAGCTCAATCTGATTGGCTGATTGGATCAGCCAATCGGATTGAACTTGATTCTGATTGGCTGATTCCAGCAGCCAATCAGAAAATTCCTACCTTAATTCCGATTGGCTGATAGAATCCTATCAGCCAATCGGAATTTGAGGGACGCCATCTTGGATGACGTCCCTTAAAGGAACCGTCATTCGTCGGGAGACAACGGAAGAAGAGGATGGATCCGCGTCGCCTGCTTCAAGATGGACCCGCTCCGCACCGGATGGAAGAAGATTGAAGATGCCGCTTGGAGAAGATGTTTGCCGGTCCGGATGTCCTCTTCTTGCCGGATAGGAGGAAGACTTTGGAGCCTCTTCTGGACCTCTTCAGCACCGGATGATGGATCGCCAACCCCTGCTTTGGTTGGATGAAGATGTTGGAGCCAGGACGGATCGGTGAACCTGGTATGGGGAAGACAAGGTAGGAAGATCTTCAGGGGCTTAGTGTTAGGTTTATTTAAGGGGGGTTTGGGTTAGATTAGGGGTATGTGGGTGGTGGGTTGTAATGTTGGGGGGGGGTATGGTATGTTTTTTTTTACAGGCAAAAGAGCTGAAATCCTTGGGGCATGCCCCGCAAAGGGCCCTGTTCAGGGCTGGTAAGGTAAAAGAGCTTGTAACTTTTTTAATTTAGAATAGGGTAGGGAATTTTTTATTTTGGGGGGCTTTGTTATTTTATTAGGGGGCTTAGAGTAGGTGTAATTAGTTTAAAATTGTTGTAATATTTTTCTTATGTTTGTAAATATTTTATTATTTTTTGTAACTTAGTTCTTTTTAATTTTTTGTACTTTAGCTAGTTTATTTAATTGTATTTATTTGTAGGAATTGTGTTTAATTAATTTATTGATAGTGTAGTGTTAGGTTAATTGTAGGTAATTGTAGGTAGTTTATTTAATTAATTTATTGATAGGGTAGTGTTAGGTTTAATTATATCTTAGGTTAGGATTTATTTTACAGGTAAATTTGTTATTATTTTAACTAGGTAACTATTAAATAGTTCTAAACTATTTAATAGCTATTGTACCTGGTTAAAATAATTAAAAAGTTGCCTGTAAAATAAATATTAATCCTAAAATAGCTATAATATAATTATAATTTATATTGTAGCTATATTAGGATTTATTTTACAGGTAAGTATTTAGCTTTAAATAGGAATCATTTATTTAATAAGAGTTAATTAATTTCGTTAGATGTAAATTATATTTAACTTAGGGGGGTGTTAGTATTAGGGTTAGACTTAGCTTTAGGGGTTAATACATTTATTATAGTAGCGGTGAGGTCCGCTCGGCAGATTAGGGGTTAATAATTGAAGGTAGGTGTCGGCGATGTTAGGGAGGGCAGATTAGGGGTTAATACTATTTATGATAGGGTTAGTGAGGCGGGTTAGGGGTTAATAACTTTATTATAGTAGCGCTCAGGTCCGCTCGGCAGATTAGGGGTTAATAAGTGTAGGCAGGTGTCGGCGACGTTGAGGGGGGCAGATTAGGGGTTAATAAATATAATATAGGGGTCGGCGGTGTTAGGGGTAGCAGATTAGGGGTACATAGGGATAACGTAGGTGGCGGCGCTTTGCGGTCGGAAGATTAGGGGTTAATTATTTTAAGTAGCTGGCGGCGACGTTGTGGGGGGCAGGTTAGGGGTTAATAAATGTAATACAGGGGTCGGCGGGGTTAGGGGCAGCAGATTAGGGGTACATAAGTATAACGTAGGTGGTGGTCGGCAGATTAGGGGTTAAAAATTTTAATCGAGTGGCGGCGATGTGGGGGGAGCTCGGTTTAGGGGTACATAGGTAGTTTATGGGTGTTAGTGTACTTTAGGGTACAGTAGTTAAGAGCTTTATGAACCGGCGCTAGCCAGAAAGCTCTTAACTCCTGCTATTTTCAGGCGGCTGGAGTTTTGTCGTTAGAGCTCTAACGCTCACTTCAGAAACGACTCTAAATACCAGCGTTAGAAAGATCCCATTGAAAAGATAGGATACGCAAATGGCGTAGGGGGATCTGCGGTATGGAAAAGTCGCGGCTGAAAAGTGAGCGTTAGACCCTTTAATCACTGACTCCAAATACCAGCGGGCGGCCAAAACCAGCGTTAGGAGCCTCTAACGCTGGTTTTGACGGCTACCGCCGAACTCCAAATCTAGGCCTAATTTTGTTGACTGCAAATATTCAGTCTCCTAGTGCCATTGAATTGCAATTTCCTCCTGCCTGCCAGCCTGTGTGCCAGGCCCAAACTAGCCAATTAGTGCCACCAATCCTAGTTGTTGTAACAGTATTGTTAATCTTTAAAATTCCAAATTGTTTGCTTGTGATTCATCAGTTTGCTCGTGCCATTGAATTGCACTTTCCTCCTGCCTGCCAGCGTGTTTTCCAGGCCCAACTAGCCAATTAGTGGCACCAATCATAATTCTTGTAACAGTATATAAAAAATTTAAAATCCTAATTTTTTTGACTGTAAATATTCAGTCTCCTAGTGCCATTGAATTGCAGTTTCCTCCTGTGTGCCAGGCCCAAACTAGCCAATTAGTGCCACCAATCCTAGTTGTTGTAACAGTATTGTTAATCTTTAAAATTCCAAATTGTTTGCTTGTGATTCATCAGTTTGCTCGTGCCATTGAATTGTACTTTCCTCCTGCCTGCCAGCATGTTTTCCAGGCCCAACTAGCCAATTAGTGGCACCAATCATAATTCTTGTAACAGTATATAAAAAATTTAAAATCAAAATTTTTTTGACTGCAAATATTCAGTCTCCTAGTGCCAATGAATTGCAGTTTCCTCCTGCCTGCCAGCCTGTGTGCCAGGCCCAAACTAGCCAATGAGTGCCACCAATCCTAGTTGTTGACGGCTACCGCCGAACTCCAAATCTAGGCCTAATTTTGTTGACTGCAAATATTCAGTCTCCTAGTGCCATTGAATTGCAATTTCCTCCTGCCTGCCAGCCTGTGTGCCAGGCCCAAACTAGCCAATTAGTGCCACCAATCCTAGTTGTTGTAACAGTATTGTTAATCTTTAAAATTCCAAATTGTTTGCTTGTGATTCATCAGTTTGCTCGTGCCATTGAATTGCACTTTCCTCCTGCCTGCCAGCGTGTTTTCCAGGCCCAACTAGCCAATTAGTGGCACCAATCATAATTCTTGTAACAGTATATAAAAAATTTAAAATCCTAATTTTTTGACTGCAAATATTCAGTCTCCTAGTGCCATTGAATTGCAGTTTCCTCCTGTGTGCCAAGCCCAAACTAGCCAAATAGTGCCACCAATCCTAGTTGTTGTAACAGTATTGTTAATCTTTAAAATTCCAAATTTTTTGCCTGTGATTCATCAGTTTGCTCGTGCCATTGAATTGCACTTTCCTCCTGCCTGCCAGCGTGTTTTCCAGGCCCAACTAGCCAATTAGTGGCACCAATCATAATTCTTGTAACAATATATAAAAAATGTAAAATCCTAATTTTTTTGACTGCAAATATTCAGTCTCCTAGTGCCATTGAATTGCAGTTTCCTCCTGTGTGCCAGGCCCAAACTAGCCAATTAGTGCCACCAATCCTAGTTGTTGTAACAGTATTGTTAATCTTTAAAATTCCAAATTTTTTGCCTGTGATTCATCAGTTTGCTTGTGCCATTGAATTGCACTTTCCTCCTGCCTGCCAGCGTGTTTTCCAGGCCCAACTAGTCAATTAGTGGCACCAATCATAATTCTTGTAACAGTATATAAAAAATTTAAAATCCAAATTTTTTTGACTGCAAATATTCAGTCTCCTAGTGCCATTGAATTGCAGTTTCCTCCTGCCTGCCAGCCTGTGTGCCAGGCCCAAACTAGCCAATGAGTGCCACCAATCCTAGTTGTTGTAACAGTATTGTTAATCTTTAAAATTCCAAATTGTTTGCTTGTGATTCATCAGTTTGCTCGTGCCATTGAATTGCACTTTCCTCCTGCCTGCCAGCGTGTTTTCCAGGCCCAACTAGCCAATTAGTTGCACCAATCATAATTCTTGTAACAGTATATAAAAAATTTCAAATCCAAATTTTTTTGACTGCAAATATTCAGTCTCCTAGTGCCATTGAATTGCAGTTTCCTCCTGTGTGCCAGGCCCAAACTAGCCAATTAGTGCCACCAATCCTAGTTGTTGTAACAGTATTGTTAATCTTTAAAATTCCAAATTTTTTGCCTGTGATTCATCAGTTTGCTTGTGCCATTGAATTGCACTTTCCTCCTGCCTGCCAGCGTGTTTTCCAGGCCCAACTAGCCAATTAGTGGCACCAATCATAATTCTTGTAACAATATATAAAAAAATTTAAATCCAATTTTTTTTGACTGCAAATATTCAGTCTCCTAGTGCCATTGAATTGCAGTTTCCTCCTGCCTGCCAGCCTGTGTGCCAGGCCCAAACTAGCCAATTAGTGCCACCAATCCTAGTTGTTGTAACAGTATTGTTAATCTTTAAAATTCCAAATTGTTTGCTTGTGATTCATCAGTTTGCTCGTACCATTGAATTGCACTTTCCTCCTGCCTGCCAGCGTGTTTTCCAGGCCCAACTAGCCAATTAGTGGCACCAATCATAATTCTTATAACAGTATATAAAAAATTTAAAAACCAAATTTTTTTGACTGCAAATATTCAGTCTCCTAATGCCATTGAATTGCAGTTTCCTCCTGCCTGCCAGCCTGTGTGCCAAGCCCAAACTAGCCAATTAGTGCCACCAATCCTAGTTGTTGTAACAGTATTGTTAATCTTTAAAATTCCAAATTGTTTGCTTGTGATTCATCAGTTTGCTCGTGCCATTGAATTGCACTTTCCTCCTGCCTGCCAGTGTGTTTTCCAGGCCCAACTAGCCAATTAGTGGCACCAATCATAATTCTTGTAACAGTATATAAAAAATTTAAAATCCTAATTTTTTTGACTGCAAATATTCAGTCTCCTAGTGCCATTGAATTGCAGTTTCCTCCTGTGTGCCAGGCCCAAACTAGCCAATTAGTGCCACCAATCCTAGTTGTTGTAACAGTATTGTTAATCTTTAAAATTCCAAATTTTTTGCCTGTGATTCATCAGTTTGCTCATGCCATTGAATTGCACTTTCCTCCTGCCTGCCAGCGTGTTTTCCAGGCCCAACTAGCCAATTAGTGGCACCAATCATAATTCTTGTAACAGTATATAAAAAATTTAAAATCCTAATTTTTTTTGACTGCAAATATTCAGTCTCCTAGTGCCATTGAATTGCAGTTTCCTCCTGTGTGCCAGGCCCAAACTAGCCAATTAGTGCCACCAATCCTAGTTGTTGTAACAGTATTTTTAATCTTTAAAATTCCAAATTTTTTGCCTGTGATTCATCAGTTTGCTCGTGCCATTGAATTGCACTTTCCTCCTGCCTGCCAGCGTGTTTTCCAGGCCCAACTAGCCAATTAGTGGCACCAATCATAATTCTTGTAACAGTATATAAAAAATTTAAAATCCAATTTTTTTTGACTGCAAATATTCAGTCTCCTAGTGCTATTGAATTGCAGTTTCCTCCTGCCTGCCAGCCTGTGTGCCAGGCCCAACTAGCCAATTAGTGCCACCAATCCTAGTTGTTGTAACAGTATTGTTAATCTTTAAAATTCCAAATTGTTTGCTTGTGATTCATCAGTTTGCTCGTGCCATTGAATTGCACTTTCCTCCTGTCTGCCAGCGTGTTTTCCAGGCCCAACTAGCCAATTAGTGGCACCAATCATAATTCTTGTAACAGTATATAAAAAATTTAAAATCCAAATTTTTTTGACTGCAAATATTCAGTCTCCTAGTGCCATTGAATTGCAGTTTCCTCCTGCCTGCCAGCCTGTGTGCCAGGCCCAAACTAGCCAATTAGTGCCACCAATCCTAGTTGTTGTAACAGTATTGTTAATCTTTAAAATTCCAAATTTTTTGCTTGTGATTCATCAGTTTGCTTGTGCCATTGAATTGCACTTTCATCCTGCCTAGCAGCTTGTTTTCCAGGCCCAACTAGCCAATTAGTGGCACCAATCATAATTCTTGTAACAGTATATAAAAAATTTAAAATCCTAATTTTTTTGACTGCAAATATTCAGTCTCCTAGTGCTATTGAATTGCAGTTTCCTCCTGCCTGCCAGCCTGTGTGCCAGGCCCAACTAGCCAATTAGTGCCACCAATCCTAGTTGTTGTAACAGTATTGTTAATCTTTAAAATTCCAAATTGTTTGCTTGTGATTCATCAGTTTGCTCGTGCCATTGAATTGCACTTTCCTCCTGTCTGCCAGCGTGTTTTCCAGGCCCAACTAGCCAATTAGTGGCACCAATCATAATTCTTGTAACAGTATATAAAAAATTTAAAATCCAAATTTTTTTGACTGCAAATATTCAGTCTCCTAGTGCCATTGAATTGCAGTTTCCTCCTGCCTGCCAGCCTGTGTGCCAGGCCCAAACTAGCCAATTAGTGCCACCAATCCTAGTTGTTGTAACAGTATTGTTAATCTTTAAAATTCCAAATTTTTTGCTTGTGATTCATCAGTTTGCTTGTGCCATTGAATTGCACTTTCATCCTGCCTAGCAGCTTGTTTTCCAGGCCCAACTAGCCAATTAGTGGCACCAATCATAATTCTTGTAACAGTATATAAAAAATTTAAAATCCTAATTTTTTTTACTGCAAATATTCAGTCTCCTAGTGCCATTGAATTGCAGTTTCCTCCTGCCTGCCAGCCTGTGTTCCAGGCCCAAACTAGCCAATTAGTGCCACCAATCCTAGTTGTTGTAACAGTATTGTTAATCTTTAAAATTCCAAATTGTTTGCTTGTGATTCATCAGTTTACTCATGCCATTGAATTGCACTTTCCTCCTGCCTGCCAGCGTGTTTTCCAGGCCCAACTAGCCAATTAGTGGCACCAATCATAATTCTTGTAACAGTATATAAAAAATTTAAAATCCTAATTTTTTTGACTGCAAATATTCAGTCTCCTAGTGCCATTGAATTGCAGTTTCCTCCTGCCTGCCAGCCTGTGTGCCAGGCCCAAACTATCCAATTAGTGCCACCAATCCTAGTTGTTGTAACAGTATTGTTAATCTTTAAAATTACAAATTGTTAGCTTGTGATTCATTAGCTTGCTCGTGCCATTGAATTGCACTTTCCTCTTGCCTGCCAGCGTGTTTTCCAGGCCCAACTAGCCAATTAGTGGCACCAATCATAATTCTTTTAACAGTATATAAAAAATGTAAAATCATAATTTTTTAGACTGCAAATATTCAGTCTCCTAGTGCCATTGAATTGTAGTTTCCTCCTGGCTGCCAGCCTGTGTGTCAGGCCCTTACTAGCCAATTAGTGCCACCAATCCTAGTTGTTGTAACAGTATTGTTAATCTTTAAAATTCCAAATTGTTTGCTTGTGATTCATCAGTTTGCTCGTGCCATTGAATTGCACTTTCCTCCTGCCTGCCAGCGTGTTTTCCAGGCCCAACTAGCCAATTAGTGGCACCAATCATAATTCTTGTAACAGTATATAAAAAATGTAAAATCCTAATTTTTTTGACTGCAAATATTCAGTCTCCTAGTGCCATTGAATTTCAGTTTCCTCCTGTGTGCCAGGCCGAAACTAGCCAATTAGTGCCACCAATCCTAGTTGTTGTAACAGTATTGTTAATCTTTAAAATTCCAAATTTTTTGCCTGTGATTCATCAGTTTGCTCGTGCCATTGAATTGCACTTTCCTCCTGCCTGCCAGCGTGTTTTCCAGGCCCAACTAGCCAATTAGTGGCACCAATTATAATTCTTGTAACAGTATATAAAAAATTTAAAATCCAATTTTTTTTTTACTGCAAATATTCAGTCTCCTAGTGCCATTGAATTGCAGTTTCCTCCTGCCTGCCAGCCTGTGTGCCAGGCCCAACTAGCCAATGAGTGCCACCAATCCTAGTTGTTGTAACAGTATTGTTAATCTTTAAAATTCCAAATTGTTTGCTTGTGATTCATCAGTTTGCTCGTGCCATTGAATTGCACTTTCCTCCTGTCTGCCAGCATGTTTTCCAGGCCCAACTAGCCAATTATTGGCACTAATCATAATTCTTGTAACAGTATATAAAAAATTTAAAATCCAAATTTTTTGACTGCAAATATTCAGTCTCCTAGTGCCATTGAATTGCAGTTTCCTCCTGCCTGCCAGCCTGTGTGCCAGGCCCAAACTAGCCAATTAGTGCCACCAATCCTAGTTGTTGTAACAGTATTGTTAATCTTTAAAATTCCAAATTTTTTGCTTGTGATTCATCAGTTTGCTTGTGCCATTGAATTGCACTTTCATCCTGCCTAGCAGCTTGTTTTCCAGGCCCAACTAGCCAATTAGTGGCACCAATCATAATTCTTGTAACAGTATATAAAAAATTTAAAATCCTAATTTTTTTGACTGCAAATATTCAGTCTCCTAGTGCCATTGAATTGCAGTTTCCTCCTGCCTGCCAGCCTGTGTTCCAGGCCCAAACTAGCCAATTAGTGCCACCAATCCTAGTTGTTGTAACAGTATTGTTAATCTTTAAAATTCCAAATTGTTTGCTTGTGATTCATCAGTTTACTCATGCCATTGAATTGCACTTTCCTCCTGCCTGCCAGCGTGTTTTCCAGGCCCAACTAGCCAATTAGTGGCACCAATCATAATTCTTGTAACAGTATATAAAAAATTTAAAATCCTAATTTTTTTGACTGCAAATATTCAGTCTCCTAGTGCCATTGAATTGCAGTTTCCTCCTGCCTGCCAGCCTGTGTGCCAGGCCCAAACTAGCCAATTAGTGCCACCAATCCTAGTTGTTGTAACAGTATTGTTAATCTTTAAAATTCCAAATTGTTTGCTTGTGATTCATCAGTTTACTCATGCCATTGAATTGCACTTTCCTCCTGCCTGCCAGCGTGTTTTCCAGGCCCAACTAGCCAATTAGTGGCACCAATCATAATTCTTGTAACAGTATATAAAAAATGTAAAATCATAATTTTTTAGACTGCAAATATTCAGTCTCCTAGTGCCATTGAATTGCAGTTTCCTCCTGGCTGCCAGCCTGTGTGTCAGGCCCTTACTAGCCAATTAGTGCCACCAATCCTAGTTGTTGTAACAGTATTGTTAATCTTTAAAATTAAACATTGTTCGATTGTGATTCATCATTTGGCTTGTTGCATTTAATTGCAGTTCTCTCCTGCCTGCCAGCCTGTGTGCCAGGCCCAACTAGCCAATTATTGCCACCTATCATATTTCTTCTAACAGTATATAAAAAATTGTAAATCATCACTTTTTTGACTGTGATTCTGTAGTCTAGTAGTGCCATTGAATTGCAGTTCCCTCCTGCCTGCCAGCCTGTGTGTCAGGCGCACTTGCCAACTAGTTACACCAATCATCTTTGTTGTCACAGTATTGTTATTATTTAAAATAAAAAAATATTTAATTGTTATTTTGAATCCTCAGTTTTCTCGTGCCATTGAATCACACTTTCCTCCTGCCTGGTAGCCTGTGTGCCAGGCCCAACTAGCCAAGTAATGCTAGCAATCATATTTCTTTTAACAGTCTTTAAAAAATTGTAAATCATCACTGTTTTGACTGTGAATCTGCAGTCTCCAATTGCCCTTGAATTGCATTTTGCTCCTGCCTGCCAGCCTGTGTGCCAAGTCGATTTGCCAACTAGTTACACCAATCATATTTGTTGTCACAGTATTGTTAATAATTTAAATTAAAAAGTTTTGGATTGTTATTCTGAATCCTCAGTTTGCTCGTGCCATTGAATTGCACTTTCCTCCTGCCTGTCAGCCAGTGTGCCAGGCCGACTTGCCAACTATTTTCACCAATAATAATTGTTGTTACATGATTGTTAATTATTAATATTTAAAAACATTTGATTGTTATTCTGAATCCTCAGTTTTCTCGTGCCATTGAATTGCATTTCCCTCCTGCCTCCCAGCCTGTGTGCCAGGCCCAACTAGCCAATTAGTGCCAGCAACCATATTTCTTTAAACAGTCTTCCAAAAATTGTCAATCATCACTGTTTTGACTGTCAATCTGCAGTCTACTAGTGTCCTTGAATTGCATTTTTCTCCTGCCTGCCAGCCATTGTTCCAGGCCGACTTGCCAACTAGTTACACCAATCTTATTTGTTGTCACAGTATTGTTAATAATTAAAATTATAAAATTTTGGATTGTTATTCTGAATCCTCAGTTTGCTCGTGCCATTGAATTGCACTTTCCTCCTGCCTGCCAGCCTGTGTGCCAGGCCCAACTAGCCAATTAGTGCTAGCAATGATATTTCTTTTAACAGTATTTCAAAAATTGTCAATCATCACTGTTTTGACTGTCAATCTGCAGTCTACTAGTGTCTTCGAATAGCATTTTCCTCCTGCCTGCCACCCTGTGTGCCCGGCCGACTTGCCAACTAGTTACACCAATCTTATTTGTTGTCACAGTATTGTTAATAATTATAATAAAAATAATTTTGATTGTTATTCTGAATCCTCAGTTTGCTCGTGCCATTGAATTGCACTTTCCTCCTGCCTGCCAGCCTGTGTGCCAGGCCGTCTTGCCAACCATTGAATTGCACTTTCCTCCTGCCTGCCAGCCTGTGTTCCAGGCCCAACTAGCCAATTAGTGCCAGCAATCATATTTGTTGTCACAGTATTGTTATTAATTAAAAATAAAAAAATTTTAATTGTTGTTCTGAATCCTCAGTTTGCTCGTGCCATTGAATTGCACTTTCCTCCTGCCTGCCAGTCTGTGTGCCGGGCCGACTTGCCAACTATTTACACAAATCATATTTGTTGTCACAGTATTGTTAATAATTAAAATCAAAAAATGTTTGATTGTTGTTCTGAATCCTCAGTTTGCTCGTGCCATTGAATTGCACTTTCCTCCTGCCTGCCAGCCTGTGTGCCAGGCCCAACTAGCCAATTAGTGCCAGCAATCATATTTGTTGTCACAGTATTGTTATTAATTAAAAATAAAAATATTTTGATTGTTGTTCTGAATCCTCAGTTTCCTTTTGCCATTGAATTGCACTTTCCTCCTGCCTGCCAGCCTGTGTGCCGGGCCGACTTGCCAACTATTTACACCAATCATATTTGTTGTCACAGTATTGTTAATAATTAAAATCAAAAATTTTTTGATGGTTGTTCTGAATCCTGTTTGCTTGTGCCATTGAATTGCACTTTCCTCCTGCCTGCCAGCCTGTGTGCCAGGCCCAACTAGACAATTAGTGCCAGCAATCATATTTGTTGTCACAGTATTGTTATTAATTAAAAATAAAAAAAATTTGATTGTTGTTATGAATCCTCAGTTTGCTCGTGCCATTGAATTGCACTTTCCTCCTGCCTGCCAGCCTGTGTGCCGGGCCGAATTGGCAACTATTTACACCAATCATATTTGTTGTCACAGTATTGTTAATAATTAAAATCAACATTTTTTTGATTGTTGTTCTGAATCCTCAGTTTGCTCGTGCCATTGAATTGCACTTTCCTCCTGCCTGGCAGCCTGTTTGCCAGGCCGACTTTCCAAATATTTACACCAATCATATTTGTTGTCACAGTATTCTTAATAATTAAAATGTAAAATTTTTTTAATTGTTTTTCTGAATACTCAGTTTACATTGAATTCCACTTTCCTCCTGCCTGCCAGCCTGTGTACCAGGCCCAACTAGCCAATTAGTGTCAGCAATCATATTTGTTGTCACAGTATTGTTATTAATTAAAAATAAAAATATTTTGATTGTTGTTCTGAATCCTCAGTTTCCTTGTGCCATTGAATTTCACTTTCCTCCTGCCTGCCAGCCTGTGTGCCGGGCCGACTTGCCAACTATTTACACCAATCATAATTGTTGTCACAGTATTGTTACTAATTAAAATTAAAAAAATGTTGATTGTTGTTCTGAATCCTCAGTTTTCTTGTGCCATTGAATTGCACTTTCCTCCTGCCTGCCAGCCTGTGTGCCAGGCCCAACTAGCTAATTAGTGCCAGCAATCATATTTGTTGTCACAGTATTGATATTAATTAAAAATAAAAAAATTGTGATTGTTGTTCTGAATCCTCAGTTTGCTCGTGCCATTGAATTGCACTTTCCTCCTGCCTGCCAGCCTGTGTGCCGGGCCGACTTGCCAACTATTTACACAAATCATATTTGTTGTCACAGTATTGTTAATAATTAAAATCAACATTTTTTTGATTGTTGTTCTGAATCCTCAGTTTGCTCGTGCCATTGAATTGCACTTTCCTCCTGCCTGCCAGCCTGTGTGCCAGGCCCAACTAGCCAATTAGTGCCAGCAATCATATTTGTTGTCACAGTATTGTTATTAATTAAAAATAAAAATATTTTGATTGTTGTTCTGAATCCTCAGTTTCCTCGTGCCATTGAATTGCACTTTCTTCCTGCCTGCCAGCCTGTGTGCCGGGCTGACTTGCCAACTATTTACACCAATCATATTTGTTGTCACAGTATTGTTAATAATTAAAATCAAAAAAATTTTTATTGTTGTTCTGAATCCTCAGTTTGCTTGTGCCATTGAATTGCACTTTCCTCCTGCCTGCCAGCCTGTGTGCCAGGCCCAACTAGACAATTAGTGCCAGCAATCATATTTGTTGTCACAGTATTGTTATTAATTAAAAATAAAAAAAATTTGATTGTTGTTCTGAATCCTCAGTTTGCTTGTGCCATTGAATTGCACTTTCCTCCTGCCTGCCAGCCTGTGTGCCGGGCCGACTTGCCAACTATTTACACCAATCATATTTGTTGTCACAGTATTGTTAATAATTAAAATCAAAAAATTTTTTATTGTTGTTCTGAATCCTCAGTTTGCTCGTGCCATTGAATTGCACTTTCCTCCTGCCTGGCAGCCTGTTTGCCAGGCCGACTTTCCAAATATTTACACCAATCATATTTGTTGTCACAGTATTCTTAATAATTAAAATTTAAAATTTTTGTAATTGTTGTTCTGAATACTCAGTTTACATTGAATTTCACTTTCCTCCTGCCTGCCAGCCTGTGTGCAAGGCCCACCTAGCCAATTATTCCCAGCAATCATATTTAATTTAACAGTATTGCAAAAATTGTCAATCATAACTGTTGTGACTGTTAATATTTAGTCTACTAGTGTCCTTGAATTGCATTTTCCTCCTGCCTGCCAGCCTGTGTGCCAGGCCGACTTGCCAACTAGTTACACCAATCTTATTTGTTGTCACAGTATTGTTAATAATTAAAAATAAAAAATTTTTGATTGTTATTCTGAATCCTCAGTTTGCTCGTGCCATTGAATTGCACTTTCCTCCTGCCTGCCAGCCTGTGTGCCAGGCCGTCTTGCCAACTATTTACACCAATCATAATTGTTGTCACAGTATTGTTACTAATTAAAATTAAAATTATTTTTTGATTGTTGTTCTGAATCCTCAGTTTGCTCGTGCCATTGAATTGTACTTTCCTCCTGCCTGCCAGCCTGTGTGCCAGGCCCAACTAGCCAATCAGTTCCAGCAATCATATATATTTTAACAGTATTGCAAAAATTGTCAATCATCACTGTTTTGACTGTAAATCAGCAGTCTACTAGTGTCCTTTAATTGCATTTTCCTTCTGCCTGCCAGCCTGTGTGCCAGGCCGACTTGCCAACTATTTACACCAATCATATTTGTTGTCACAGTATTGTTAATAATAAAAATTAAAACATTTTTGATTGTTGTTCTGAATCCTCAGTTTGCTTGTGCCATTGAATTGCACTTTCCTCCTGCCTGCCAGCCTGTGTGCCAGGCCCAACTAGCCAATTAGTGCCAGCAATCATATTTATTTTAACAGTATTGCAAAAATTGTCAATCATCACTGTTTTGACTGTCAATCTGCATTCTACTAATGTCCTTGAATTGCATTTTCCTCCTGCCTGCCAGCCTGTGTGCCAGGCCGACTTGCCAAATAGTTACACCAATCTTATTAGTTGTCACAGTATTGTTAATAATTATAATTAAAAAAATTTGGATTGTTATTCTGAATCCTCAGTTTGCTCGTGCCATTGAATTGCACTTTCCTCCAGTTTGCCCGCCTGTGTGCCAGGCCGTCTTGCCAACTATTTACAGCAATCATAATTGTTGTCACAGTATTGTTACTAATTAAAAACAAAACATTTTTGATTGTTGTTCTGAATCCTCAGTTTGCTCGTGCCATTGAATTGCACTTTCCTCCTGCCTGCCAGCCTGTGTGCCAGGCCCAACTTGCCAATCATATTTCTTGTAACAGTATTGAAATTTTTGTTAATCATAACTGTTTTGACTGTGAATCTTCAGTCTCCTAGTGCCATTGAATTGCAGTTTCCTTTCTCCCAGCGTGTGTGCCAGACAGGCCCATTTGCCAACTATTGCGAACAATCATATTTGTTGTCACAGTACTTCTAATATTTAAAAAAATTAACAATTTGTGATTTTTAAAACATCTGTCTTTTTTGTTGTTGTCAGTCTCACAGCGTATACTGTGCCCACTTGCACAGTGACACCACTCATATAATTTGTGTAATAGTATTGTTAGTGTCCATTTTAAAAAAAAACAGGTCGTGGTCATGGTGCTGTGATTCCTTTAGACCCTACAAATATGAACATTGTTCAGACGCCGGGTGCCATGGGGGATGCAAAAAGTTCTGAGGAGGACCTAGTTGAATGGCTAACACAGGACACCCAATCTTCTACAGCTTCCGCTCCTAGTCCTCCTAACCTTGACGCACCATCTACATCCAGCTGTGCTTTGGGCAGGTCTCAAGTGACCAGTGCCACTCGCCTGCCTGTCGCCACCACCAACACTAGCACCACAGCCGCTTCACTTGATCTGTCACAGGAGTTATTGACACATCAGTTGGAAGAAATGAGTGATGCACAACCATCATTGACAGAGGATGTAGATAACAGTGATCAGTCTCAGTCAGGCAGCATTACCGACATGGAGGTACGGTGTGATGATGATGATGTTGTACCCACTGCTGCTTCCTTTCTTGATGTGTCAGATACAAGTGAAGCGGTTGATGATGATGTGTCGGTGGATGTCACGTGGGTGCCTGCTAGAAGAGAAGAAGAAGAGGGGGAAAGTTCAGATGGGGGGACAGAGAGGAGGAGGAGACAAGTTGTAAGCATGGGGAGGTCATCTCAAGGAGCTAGTGGCACAGTCAGACAGCATGCATCGGCACCTGGGGTCAGCCAGACAGCACGCCGACGCCCATCAACGCATGCTGTTGCCACCACCATAATGCCGTCATCGCACAGCTCAGCAGTGTGGCATTTTTTCTGTGTGTCTGCCTCTGACAACAGCGATGCCATTTGCAACCTGTGCCAAAAAAAATGTCGTGGGAAGTCCAACACCCACCTAGGTACAACTGCTTTGCGAAGGCACATGGTCTCCCATCACAAACGCCGATGGGAAGAACACATGAGTAGAAGCAGCACACAAAGTGAAAGTCGCCCTCCTTCACCTGCTCCAGCATCTTCAGCCACGTCAACCACTGCTGTCCTCCTTGCCCCCTCTCAAACATCCTCCACTGAGTCTCTCTTATGTAGCAGTTCCTGGTTATCTGCCCATAGTCAGCTGTCTGTCAAGGACATGTTTGAGTGTAAGAAGCCAATTTCTCAAAGTCTCCCCCTTGCCCGGAGTCTGACATCTGACTTGTCTGAACTCTTAGCCCGCCAGCTTTTACCATACAAGCTGGTGGAGTCTGATGCTTTCAAAAAATTTGTATCTATTGGGACACCGCAGTGGAAGGTACCTGGCAGAAATTTATTTTCACAAAAGGCAATCCCAAACCTGTACTCTGTTGTTAGAAAGGAAGTTATGGCATGTCTGGCACACAGCGTTGGGGCAAGGGTCCATATGACCACGGATAGCTGGTCTGCAAAGCATGGTCAGGGCAGGTATATCACCTACACTGTGCATTGGGTAAACCTGCTGACGTCTGACAAGCATGGAATGCATGGCTCTGCAGAAGAGTTGGTGACACCGCCACGACTTGCAGGCAGGCCTGCTGCTACCTCCTCTACTCCTCCTACTCCATCCTTTTACATAACCTCTTCCTAAGCTGAGTCCTCTTCAACTTATGCATCTTGCTCCACATCTATGGCACCCCCCCAGCTCCCCAGGTACTATGCTACATCCTGGGTACGGCAGTGTCACGCCGTCTTGGGGTTGACTTGCCTGAAAGCGGAGAGTCACACCGCACCAGCACTCCTGACCACCCTGAACGCACAGGTGTATCAGTGGCTGACTCCGCACCAACTGGAGATTGGCAAGGTTGTTTCTGACAATGGAAGTAATTTGGTGGCGGCATTGAAATTGGGCAAGTTGACACATGTGCCGTGCATGGCACATGTGTGTAATCTAATTGTACAACGATTTGTCCATAAGTACTGAAGCAGGCCCGGAAGGTGTGTGGCCATTTCAGGCGTTCCTACATGGCCATGGCGCACTTGTCCGATATCCAGCGTCGAAACAACCTGCCAGTGAGGCGCTTGATTTGTGACAGCCCGACACGGTGGAATTCAACACTCCTAATGTTTGACCGCCTGCTCCAACAAGAAAAAGCTGTTAATGAGTATTTGTATGACCGGGGTGCTAGGACAGCCTCTGGGGAGCTGGGGATTTTTTTGCCAAATTACTGGACGCTCATGCGCAATGCCTGTAGGCTCATGCGTCCTTTTGAGGAGGTGACAAACCTTGTCAGTCGCACCGAAGGCACCATCAGCAACATCATACCATTTGTTTTCTTCCTGGAGCGTGCCCTGCGAAGAGTGCTGGATCAGGCCGTAGATGAGCGTGAAGAGGAAGAGGAAGAGTTGTGGTGTCCATCACCCCCACAAACAGCCTTATCAGCATCGCTTGCTGGACCTGCGGCAACGCAGGAAGAGGATTGTGAGGAAGAGAAGTCAGAGGAGGAATGTGGCTTTGAGGAGGAGGAGGAAGACAGAGCACAACAGGCATCCCAGGGTGCTCGTTGTTGTCACCTCTCTGGTACCCGTGGTATTGTACATGGCTGGGGGGAAGAAGATACCCTCAGTGAGATCAGTGAGGACGAGGAACGGGACATGATTAGCTCGGCATCCAACCTTGTTCAAATGGGTTCTTTCATGCTGTCGTGCCTGTTGAGGGACCCTCGTATAAAAAAGCTGAAGGAGAACGACCTGCACTGGGTGTCCACGCTCCTCAACCCCCGGTATAAGCATAAAGTGCCTGAAATGTTACCAAATTCCCGCAAGTCGGCAAGGATGGAGCATTTTAAGAATAAATTAAAAAATATGCTTTACACAGCGTATAAGGGTGATGTCACAGCACAACGGGAATGTAACAGGGGAAGAGATGAAATTAATCCTCCTCCCACGACCACGGCGGCAAGGACAGGACACTTTCCTGTCTTGTTGATGGAGGACATGCGTACCTTTTTAACTCCCATGCATCCCCAGAGCCTTTCGGGATCCAGCCTCAGAGAAAGACTCAACCGACAGGTAGCAGACTACCTAGCTTTAACAGCAGATCTCGACACTCTCAGGAGCGATGGACCCCTTGACTACTGGGTGTGCAGGCTTGACTTGTGGCCTGAGCTATCCCAATTTGCAATGGAACTTCTGGCCTGCCCCGCTTCAAGTGCCCTGTCCGAAAGGACCTTCAGTGCAGCAGGAGGTTTTGTCACTGAGAAGAGAAGTCGCCTAGGTCAAAAAAGCCTTGACTATCTCACTTTTATAAAAATGAATTTGGGATGGATCCCGAAGGGACTGACATTGGGCGATATATTTGAGTAAGAAAGGCCTGATGATGAGATGAGCTGGCTTGGGCTACAACTGGTACACAGGCTGGCCTTTTTTTTTTCTTATAAAGCCGGATGACTTGCTTGACTTATCCGCCAACAACTAGTGTTCAAGCCACAAGCTTTTAGGGCACTTTCTAAATGTTTTACAAGCATCAATTTTTCTGGCCGCTGCTACAGCAGTTGCTACAACAATACCCAAATTTGTCAGTCATTTGTACATTCCTAATTTTTCTGGCCTCTGCTGCTGCTCTGTGGGTACAAAGCTCAAATAAAAAAATAAGGCACATAACAGTGATTAAACTGTTAAGAATAGTACAACTTAACACACCACTCATATCTGGTGGACCATTAAATTGCACGCGCAGTGCCCCAAATGTGAAGTAGGAGGACCGACCAAGCATCTTTATCCGTATCTTGGTTGCTCTAAATTATCTCCGGGTTCCATCTATGCCATACCTGTACTCTATTGTGCAAAAGGGTGGCATATGTGGTGTTTCATGCTGTTGTGCCTGTTGCGGGTCTTGGCCCATGGTATAAAAAGGCTGAAGGAGAACGACCTGTAATTGGTGCCCCAGCAAATTTTTAGAAAAATGTTCCCGGTTCCTCTCAATTATCTCTGGGTTTCTAAAATGGATGCCATACCTGTACTCGATTGTGCAAAAGGATGGCATATGTGTTGTTTCCTGCAGTTGTTTCTGTTGAGGGTGCTGGACCCTCTTATAAAAATGCTGAAGGAGAACGACCTGTAGTGGGTGTCCAAGCATGGTTTTTTGGTCAATTTCACGTTTCCAAACAATTATCTCTGGTTTTCTAAAATCAATGCTGTACCTGTACTCTATTGTTCAAAAGGATGCCATTTGTCCTCTTTTTAACTGCTGTTGTTTCATATGAGGGTCCTGGACTCTCTTATAAAAAGGCTGAAGTAGAAAGAAGTGTCCTGGGTGTCCAATCATTTTTTGGGTTCAATTTCCCGGTTGCAACAAATTATCTCTGGGTTTCTAAAATCAATGCTTTAACTGTACTCTATTATTCAAAAGGATGCCATATGTCCTCTTTCCTGCTGGTGTTTCTGTTGAGGGTCCTGGACCCTGTTATAAAAAGGCTGAAGGAGAAAGAAGTGTACTGTGTGTCCATCCAATCATTTTTTTGATTCAAATTCCAGGTTGCAAAAAATTATCTCCAGGTTTCTAAAATCAATGCTTTACCTCTACTCTATTGTTCAAAAGGATGCCATATGTCCTCTTTCAAGTTGTTGTTTCGGTTGAGGGTCCTGGACCCTCTTGTAAAAAGGCCTAAGGATAAAGAAGTGTACTGGGTGTCCAATCAATGTTTTTTTCTATTTCCCTGCTCATATAAATTATCTCAGGGATTCTAAAATCAATGCCTTAACTGTAATCTATTTTTCAAAAGGATGCCATATGTCCTCTTTCATGCTGTTGTTTCGGTTGAGGGTCCTGGACCCTCTTGTAAAAAGGCCTAAGGATAAAGAAGTGTACTGGGTGTCCAATCAATGTTTTGTTCTATTTCCCTGTTCATATAAATGATCTCAGGGATTCTAAAATCAATGCCTTACCTGTAATCTATTGTTCAAAAAGATGCCATATGTCCTCTTTCCTGCTGGTGTTTTGGTTGCGGGTCCTGGACCCTCTTCTAAAAAATTAAAAAGGCAAAAGGATAAAGAAGTGTACTGGGTGTCCAATCAATGTTTTTTTTTATTTCCCAGTTGCAACAAATTATCTCTGGGTTTCTAAAATCAATGCCTTACCTGTCATCTATTGTTCAAAAGGATGCCATATGTCCTCTTTCCTGCTGTTGTTTCTGTTGAGGGTCCGGGACCCTCTTATAAAAAGGCCTAAGAATAAATAAGTGTACTGGGTGTCCAATGAATGTTTTTTTCTATTTCCCATTTGCCAAAAATTATCTCTGGGTTTCTAAAATCAATGATGTACCTGTACTCTATTGTTCAAAAGGATGCCATATGTCCTCTTTCCTGCTGTTGTTTTTGTTGAGGGTCCAGGACACTCTTCTAAAAAGGCCAAAGGAGAACGACCTGTACTGTACTGGGTGTCCAATCATGTTTTTGTTTTCAATTTCATGGTTCATAATAAATATCTCTGTGTAACTAAAATCAATGCCATACCTGTACACTATTGTTCAAAAGGATGGCATATGTGGTGTTTCATTCTGTTGTGGCTGTTGAGGGTCGTGGCTGTGGGACAGCGTATAAAACGGCTGAAGGATAACGACCTGTACTGCCTTGCTGCTCCTTTTAGGCAGGCCAGCTCTTTGCATACATGCCCACAGACTCTGTAACGCATGCCTCTTTTAGGGAGAGGTGCAGCCATAATGCAGGGTCAGAACCTCTGCCTGCAACTGTTATACTCGATTTTGCGAAAGGAAGTAACCTTACCATGGTTCCCTGCACGCACGTATTGTTGTTATATTTTGGTGAGGGCAATCATGATGGCCATGTAGACCACCCCCGAGAGGCATGGAAGTAAGGGATGAGATGAAAGTGCTAAGAATAGTACAACTTGAAACATCAGAGTCGGCCATGGGTGTTAGTGCAAGACTGCTTGGCTTTTTTTTTGGTTTGGGTGCGGCTAATCATGCAGGCCATGTAGAGCTGCCACCATTCGGTGTTGTATCAGGTATTAAACTTATAAGAACAGAACTACCAAAATTCAGCCAATGAAGGGCCTTATGAAGACTAAGCCAAGGTTGTATTGTAGTATTTGGTTAGGCTAATCATGATGGCCATGTAGACCACCACCGAGAGTCCTGGAAGTAACAGGGATGAGATGAAAGTGCTAAGAATAGTACTACTTGAAACAACCGAGTTAGCCATGGGTGTTAATCCAAGAACGCTTTGTTTTGTTTTTTGGTTTGGGTGCGACTAATCATGCAGGCCATATAGAGCTGCCACCATTCGGTGTTGTATCAGGTATTAAAATAATAAGAACAGAACTACCAAAATACAGCCAATGAAGGGCCTTATGAAGACTGAGCCAAGGTTGTATTGTAGTATTTGGTTAGGCTAATCATGATGGCCATGTAGACCACCACCGAGAGTCCTGGAAGTAACAGGGATGAGATGAAAGTGCTAAGAATAGTACTACTTGAAACAACCGAGTTAGCCATGGGTGTTAATCCAAGAATGCTTGGCTTTTTTTTTGGTTTGGGTGCGGCTAATCATGCAGGCCATATAGAGCTGACACCATTCGGTGTTGTATCAGGTATTAAAATAAGAAGAACAGAACTACCAAAATACAGCCAATGAAGGGCCTTATGAAGACTGAGCCAAGGTTGGATTGTAGTATTTGGTTAGGCTAATCATTATGGCCATGTAGACCACCACCGAGAGGCCTGGAAGTAACAGGGATGAGATGAAAGTGCTAAGAATAGTAGTACTTGAAACTACCGAGTTAGCCATGGGTGTTAATCCAAGAACGCTTGGCTTTTTTTTTGGTTTGGGTGTGGCTAATCATGCAGGCCATATAGAGCTGCTACCATTCGGTGTTGTATCAGGTATTAAACTTATAAGAACAGAACTACCAAAATAAAGCCAATGAAGGGCCTTATGAAGACTGAGCCAAGGTTGTATTGTAGTATTTGGTTAGGCTAATCATGATGGCCATGTAGACCACCACAAGAGTCCTGGAAGTAACAGGGATGAAATGAAAGTGCTAAGAATAGTACTACTTGAAACAACTGAGTTAGCCATGGGTGTTAATCCAAGAATGCTTGGCTTTTTTTTTTGGTTTGGGTGCGGCTAATCATGCAGGCCATATAGAGCTGCCACCATTCGGTGTTGTATCAGGTATTAAAATAATAAGAACAGGACTACCAAAATACAGCCAATGAAGGGCCTTATGAAGACTGAGCCAAGGTTGGATTGTAGTATTTGGTTAGGCTAATCATGATGGCCATGTAGACCACCACCGAGAGGCCTGGAAGTAACAGGGATGAGATGAAAGTGCTAAGAATAGTACTAATTGAAACAACAGAGTTAGCCATGGGTGTTAGTCTAAGACCGCTTGGCTTTTTTTTGGGTTTGGGTGCGGCTAATCATGAAGGCCAGATAGACCTGCCACCATTCGGTGTTGTAACAGGTATTAAACTGCTAAGAACAGTACTACTTAACACAACCTAGTTACCATGGGTCCCAGAGCATATGTTTTGTTATTATATTTTGTAAGGGTAATCATGCAGGCCATATAGACCTCCTCCAATTGGGTGAGTAACAGGTATTGAAATACTAAGAACAGTACTACTTAACACAAAGTTACCATGGGTCCCAGAGCATATGTCTTATTATTATATTTTGTTCAGTTAATCATGCAGGCCATATAGACCTCCCCCGATAGGGTGAGTAACAGGTATTAAAATGCTCAGAACAGTACTACTTAACATAGCCTTACCATGGGTCCCAGACCCAGAGCATATGTCTTATTATTATATTTTGTTAGGGTAATCATGCAGACCATATAGACCTCCCCCGATAGGGTGAGTAACAGGTATTAAAATGCTAAGAAAAGTACTACTCAACACAACCTAGTTACCATGGGTCCCAGACCGCATGTCTTGTTATTATATTTTGTTAGGGTAATCATGCAGGCCATATAGACCTCCCCCGACAGGGTGTAACAGGTATTAAAATGCTAAGAACAGTACTACTTAAGTTAACACAACCTAGTTACCATGGGTCACAGACCCAGAGCAGATGTCTTATTATATTTTGTATGGGTAATCATGCAGGCCATATAGACCTCTTACGATAGGGTGAGTAACAGGTATTAAAATGCTAAGAAGAGTAATACTTAACACAACCTAGTTACCATGGGTCCCAGACCGCATGTTTTGTTATTATATTTTGGAAGGGTAATCATGCAGGCAATATAGACCTCCCCCAACAGGTATTAAAATGCTAAGGAAATTACTACTTAACACAACCTAGTTACCATGGGTCCCAGACCGCATGATTTGTTATTATATTTTGTAAGGGTAATCATGCAGGCCATGTAGACCTCCACCGATAGGGTGAGTATGAGTAACAGCTATAAAAATGCTAAGGACATTACTACTTAACACAACATAGTTACCATGGGTCCAAGACCCAGAGCAGATGTCTTATTATTATATTTTGTATGGGTAATCATCCAGGCCGCATAGACCTCCCCAAATAGGGGGAGTTACAGAGATTAAAGTGCTAAGAATGGTACTACTTAAAACACAACCTAGTTAACATGGGTCCCATATATATATTTTTTCAGGGTAATCAGGCAGGCCATATAGACCTCCCCCGATAGGGGGGGTAACAGGGATTAAAGTGCTAAGAAAAGTACTAATTAACACAAGCTAGTTACCATGGGTCCAACACCGTGTGTCTTGTTGTTATACTTTGTCAGGGTATTCATGCAGGCCATATAGACCTCCCTTGATAGGGGGAGTAACAGGGATTACAGTTCTAAGAATAGTACTACTTAAACACAACCTAGTTACCATGGGTCCCAGACCAGATGTTTTCTTATTATACTTTGTCAGGCTAATCATGCAGGCCATATAGAGCTCCAACAAAAGGGGGGGGGGTAAGAGGGATTAAAGTGATAAGAAAAGTTTTACTTAACACAACAAAATTACAATGGGTCCCAGACCGCGTAATCTGTTGTTATACTTTGTCAGGGTAATCAATCATAACCGCCATATAGACCTCCACCAATAGGGGGAGTTACAGGGCTGAAAGTGCTAAGAATAGTACTACTTAACACAACCTAGTTACCATGGGTCCAAGACCGCATGTTTAATTATTATACTTTATAAGGGTAATTATATATCTAAAAAATCTATCTATTTCTCTTCTATCGATTCTATCTAACTATCAATCTATGTATGTCTATCTATCCTATCTATCGATCTATCTTCTGTCCGGACTGTTTTGAGACAGCCACTTGTGTTTCTGACATTTTGAAGTAGGAGGACAGAACAATCATCTTCTTCCATCTGCCGGTTCCAAAAATGATGGCCATATAGACCTCCCCCGATAGGGGGAGTAACAGGTTGTAGTAAAATGTTAAGAATAGTACTACTTAACACACCACGGGTCACAGACTGCATGTCTTATTGTTATACTATGTCAGGGAAATTATATATATTTAAAATCAATTTATTTATATATGAAATCGATCGAACTATCAAACGTATCAATCAAATGTAGATTGCATCTATTGATCGATGTAATTGGTATCTATAAAATGTATATTACATATTTTGGTTGATGTCATTCGTATCTATAAAATGTATATTGCATCTTTGAGTCGATGTAATTCGTATCTATCAAATGTATATTGCATCTATTGATCGATGTAATTCGTATCTATCAAATGTATATTGCATGTATTGATCTATGTACAGTGTATCGATCATATGTATATTGCATCGATTGAGCTATGTAATCTATGTATCTATCTATCAAATCTATCTATCTCATGGTTCTGCAAGTGGACTGTTTGCGGTTGATTGCGGTGCGTTACACTTGGAGTTTGCTCTGTCACTGTGATGCGGCCGTAACCCTTACACTACCTGATAGATACGACATCATAACTGATGTTTTAAAGCACATTATTGAAAACAATTTGGGAATGTTAGGTGATTTAGGCCCTTTATGGGTTAAAAGCAGACTCTGCATAAACTATGTAATTTTCCAGGGGAGTTTTGCCAGGGATCCCCCTCCAGCATGCCACAGTCCAGGTGTTAGTCCCCTTGAAACAACTTTTCCATCACTATTGTGGCCAGAAAGAGTCCTTGTAGGTTTTAAAGTTTGCCTTCCTATTGAAGTCAATGGTGGTTCACGCAGTTCGTGGGTTCACGAACAATACCGTAATTTCGAGTCCGCCGTTCGCGAACCGAAAATTTTAAGTTCGCAACATCACTACTTGAGAGGTGCCCTTAGATAAGCTGGAGGAGGATGGTGCGTCAAGGTTCAGAGCGGAAGCTATAGACGATTGGGTGTCCTGTGTTAAAAAGTCAACTATGTCCTCCTCAGAACTTTTCGAGTTCATGGTACGTGGCTTCTGAACACTGGCCGTTATTCTAGGGCCTAAGGGAATCACAGCACCACGACCACGACGGCACCTGCGGGGTGGCCTGCCTCTGCCTGTCATTTTTTTAAAAATGTTCACTTACAATACCATTAAACAAGATATGAGTGGTGCCACTGGGCAAGTGGGCACAGTATACACTGTGAGCCTGACACAAAAAGCAGACTGATGTTTCACAGTCCAAAAAGTTTAATTTTTTTTAAATTTACACTTACACTACTATTAAACAAGATATGAGTGGTGGCACTGGGCAAGTGGGCACAGTATATGCTGTGAGCCTGGCACACACACTGGCAGGCAGGCAACTGATATTAGATTACACAAGCAGACTGATGTTTCACAGTCAAAAAAGTTTTTTTTTTAATTTACACTACTGTTACAACAGATATGAGTGGTGGCAATGTGGGCAAGTGGGCCTGGCACACACGCTGGCAGGCAGGCAACTTCAATTAGATTACACTAGCAGACTGATGTTTAACAGTCAAAAAAGTTTTTTTTTTAAATTTACACTACTGTTACAACAGATATGAGTGGTGGCACTGTGGGCAAGTGGGCCTGGCACACACGCTGGCAGGCAGGCAACTGCAATTAGATCACACTAGCAGACTGATGATTAACAGTGAAAAAAGTTTTTTTTTTTAAATTTACACTACTGTTACAACAGATATGAGTGGTGGCACTGTGGGCAAGTGGGCCTGGCACACACGCTGGCAGGCAGGCAACTGCAATTAGATTACACTAGCAGACTGATGTTTCACAGTCAAAAAAGTTTTTTTTTTAAATTTACACTACTGTTACAACAGATATGAGTGGTGGCAATGTGGGCAAGTGGGCCTGGCACACACGCTGGCAGGCAGGCAACTTCAATTAGATTACACTAGCAGACTGATGTTTAACAGTCAAAAAAGTTTTTTTTTTTTAAATTTACACTACTGTTACAACAGATATGAGTGGTAGCACTGTGGGCAAGTGCGCCTGGCACACACGCTGGCAGGCAGGCAACTGCAATTAGATCACACTAGCAGACTGATGTTTAACAGTCAAAAAAGTTTTTTTTTTAAATTTACACTACTGTTACAACAGATATGAGTGGTGGCACTGTGGGCAAGTGGGCCTGGCACACACGCTGGCAGGCAGGCAACTGCAATTAGATTACACTAGCAGACTGATGTTTCACAGTCAAAAAAGTTTTTTTTTTTTAAATTTACACTACTGTTACAACAGATATGAGTGGTGGCACTCCGGGCAAGTGGGCCTGGCACACACGCTGGCAGGCAGGAAACTGCAATTAGATTACACAAGCAGACTGATGTTTCACAGTCAAAATTTTTATTTTTTAAATTTACACTAATGTTACACCAGATATGAGTGGTGGCACTGGGCAAGTGGGCACAGTATACGCTGTGAGCCTGGCACACACGCTGGCAGGCAGGCAACTGCAATTAGATTACACTAGCAGACTGATGTTTAACAGTCAAAAAAGTTTGTTTTTTTAAATTTACACTACTGTTACAACAGATATGAGTGGTGGCACTGTGGGCAAGTGGGCCTGGCACACATGTTGGCAGGCAGGCAACTGCAATTAGATTACACTAGCAGACTGATGTTTCACAGTCAAAAAAGATTTTTTTTTTAAATTTACACTACTGTTACAACAGATATGAGTGGTGGCACTGTGGGCAAGTGGGCCTGGCACATACGCTGGCAGGCAGGCAACTGCATTTAGATTACACTAGCAGACTGATGTTTAACAGTCAAAAAAGTTTTTTATTTTAATTTACACTACTGTTACAACAGATATGAGTGGTGGCACTGTGGGCAAGTGGGCCTGGCACACATGCTGGCAGGCAGGCAACTGCAATTAGATTACACTAGCAGACTGATGTTTCACAGTCAAAAAATATATTTTTTTTAAATTTACACTACTGTTACAACAAATATGAGTGGTGGCACTGTGGGCAAGTGGGCCTGGCACACAAGCTGACAGGCAGGCAACTGCAATTAGATTACACTAGCAGACTGATGTTTAACAGTCAAAAAAGTTTTTTTTAAATTTACACTACTGTTACAACAGGTATGAGTGGTGGCACTGTGGGCAAGTGGGCCTGGCACACACGCTGGCAGGCAGGCAGGCAACTGCAATTAGATTACACTAGCAGACTGATGTTTAACAGTCAAAAAAGTTTTTTTTTTTAAATTTACACTACTGTTACAACAGATATGAGTGGTGGCACTGTGGGCAAGTGGGCCTGGCACACACGCTGGCAGGCAGGCAACTGCAATTAGATTACACTAGCAGACTGATGTTTCACAGTCAAAAAAGTTTTTTTTTTTTTAAATTTACACTACTGTTACAACAGATATGAGTGGTGGCACTGTGGGTAAGTGGGCCTGGCACACACGCTTTCAGGCAGGCAACTGCAATTAGATTACACTAGCAGACTGATGTTTCAAAGTCAAAAAAGTTTTTTTTATTTAATTTACACTACTGTTACAACAGATATGAGTGGTGGCACTGTGGGCAAGTGGGTCTGGCACACACGCTGGTAGGCAGGCAGGCAACTGCAATTAGATTACACTAGCAAACTGATGTTTCACAGTCAAAAAAGTTTTTTTTTTTTAAATTTACCCTAATGTTACACCAGATATGAGTGGTGGCAACGGTCAAGTGGGCACAGTATACACTGTGAGCCTGGCACACACGCTGGCAGGCAGGCAACTGCAATTAGATTACACAGAAAAAAAAAAGAAGCCCTAAAAAGGGCTTTTTGGGGTGCTGTCCTTACAGCAGAGATCAGATGAGTCCTTCAGGACTGTAGTGGACACTGAATACACTAGCCTAGCTATCAATTCCCCTATTAGATCAGCAGCAGCTACACTGTCCCTCCTCTCACTAAGAAAGCAGCTTCCGAATGAATCTAAAATGGCTGCTGTCCAGGAGCTGGGAGGGTCTGGGAGGGAGGGTCTGCTGCTGATTGGCTGGAATGTGTCTGCAGACTGTGAGATACAGGGTCAAAGTTTACTCAATGATGATGAATAGGGGGCGGATCGAACATCGCATATGTTCGCCCGCCGTTGCGAACGAGAACAAGCTATGTTCGCCGGGAACTATTCGCCGGCGAACTATTCGGGACATCACTATTTATGATGGATCATGTGTCCAATGTTTTGTAATTTTTCCGTTTTATTGCTTTATAATCCTTTATGTATGTTTCTAAGGGGGTGTAATTGTTTAAATAAATAAAATGTTAATCATTTCAAAAGATCAATATTAACTATGTCATAGTAAGACATATGCATACAATTATTTAATGTCATACATTGCTTTATTTAAAGATGTGTTTATATATATATATATATATATATATATATATATATACATTCATATTTTAGCTGATTCTGCATATCCTCTTAAAAAATGGATTTGGACACCATTGAAGGAGAACCAGGTTGTTGGGCCTGCTGAATTAAGGTAAAATACATTTGTTTGCTGCCCTTGTATGTCAGAAATATTGATTGTGCCTTGCAAAATTCTCACTATAATCTGTGTTTGTGCAAACACACTGTGTTTTTGTGTGTGTGTGTGTGTGTGTATGTATGTATGTATGTATGTATGTATGTATGTATGTATGTATATATATATATATATATATATATATATATATATCACTCTATCACAGACATAACAATGTTGTACTGAGTGCCTTTAAAGGGACAGTCCAAATCCAAATCATCTATTATCAGTGAAGCTGTTATAAATCTCTCTGCTTGAATATAAGATCAAATCAAACCAGGAATAAGCTAATTAGTATTTGATGTGTCTTCACATTATTTATTATAATCCTATTTCTTGTTGTTTTAATACACATATAATGAAGCACATATCAGAACACGTGCTATAATAGAAAAATTGTTTGGTGTTCTAAAAATGCGCTTTCGCTGCATGGATAGATCAGGGGGGTCTACAATACAGTCCAGAAAAAGCAATAAAAATCATAGTGTCATGTGGCTGTCTACACAACATGGCACAGGAGCATGGGATGTTAAATGATTTAATTCCACCACCACAGCCCCCAGGTGAAATCTTTGAGCCTGGGGCGTGATCCGATATCGATCGCAGTTTGCGGCGCAAGCGAGGGAACCGGCGTCGCCCACAGTTTCAGCTCGCAACTCGAGCTATCCCATATAGGTCGCCGTCAGATGCTAACGTGCCGTAAGTCTCACAAACCAGCGATGTCCAGAAATCTGCGTAAGTACAAATTTCTGGCGTCGCCAGTGACTTGCGCCACGTTAGAAACTGCCGGCGCCTATAAAACCTGACTAAAGTTTAAAACACCCGCACTGTCTAACACGCCTCCCTAACATAGCCCGCACTGTCTAACACGCCTCCCTAACATAGCCCGCACTGTCTAACACGCCTCCCTAACATAGCCCGACACGTCTAACCCTCTATCCGCTATCCCCCCTCACTATCCTAACAATAAAAATGCTATTAACCCCTAAACCGCCGCTCCTTTACCCCGCCGCAACCTAATAAAGTTATTAACCCCTAAACCGCCGCTCCCGTACCCCGCCGCCAGCTATATTATATCTATAACCCCCTAAAGTGAGCCCCTAACACCGCCGCCATCTATATTAAAATTATTAACCCCTAATGTAAGCCCCTTACACCGCCGCCATCTCTATTAAAATGATTAACCCCTAATTTAATCTACCTACCCCGCCGCCAGCTATATTATCTATATTAACCCTAAGTATATTATAGTTAATATAGGTATTACATTATATATATTAACTATATTAACCCTAATTATATTAGGGTTAATATAGTTAATATAGTTACTATAGTATTTATATTAACTATATTAACTCTATCTAACCTTAAACTAAATTTATATTAAATTAATCTAATTCATTTATAAACTAAAATATTCCTATTTAAATCTAAATACTTACCTATAAAATAAACCCTAAGATAGCTACAATATAATTAATAATTACATTGTAGCTATGTTAGGGTTAATATTTATTTTACAGGTAAATTGTTAATTATTTTAACTAGGTATAATAGATATTAAATAGTTATTAACTATTTAATATCTACCTAGTTAAAATAATTACCCAATTACCTGTAAAATAAATCCTAACCTAAGTTACAAATACACCTACACTATCAATAAATTTAATAAACTACAAACATCTATCTAAAAATACAATTAAATTAACTAAACTAAATTACAAAAAAAAAAACACTAAATTACAAAAAATAAAAAAAAGATTACAAGATATTTAAGCTAATTACACCTATTCTAAGCCCCCTAATAAAATAATAAACCCCCAAAATAAAAAAAATTCCCTGCCCTATTCTAAATTCAACAAATTTCAAAGCTCTTTACCTTACCAGCCCTTAAAAGGGCCTTTTGTGGGGGCATGCCCCAAAGAATTCAGCTCTTTTGCATACAACAAATACAATACCCCCCCCCCCATTACAACCCACCACCCACATACCCCTATTCTAAACCCACCCAAACCCCCCTTAAAAAAGCCTAACACTACCCCCCTGAAGATCTCCCTACCTTGTCTTCACCACACCGGGCCGAACTCCTGATCCGATCCGGGCGATGTCTTCCTCCAAGCGGCAAAGAAGAATTCTTCCTCCGGCGACGTCTTCCTCCAAGCGTCAGCAAAGTCTTCATTCTTCCGGCGGCAACTTCAATCTTCTTTCTTCGCTCCGCCGCCGCGGAGCATCCATCCCGGCCGACTGCTGAACTTGGAATGAGGTACCTTTAAATGACGTCATCCAAGATGGCGTCCGCCGAATTCCGATTGGCTGATAGGATTCTATCAGCCAATCGGAATTAAGTTAAAAAAATCTGATTGGCTGATTGAATCAGCCAATCAGATTCAAGTTCAATCCGATTGGCTGATCCAATCAGCCAATCAGATTGAGCTCGCATTCTATTGGCTGATCGGAACAGCCAATAGAATGCGAGCTCAATCTGATTGGCTGATTGGATCAGCCAATCGGATTGAACTTGAATCTGATTGGCTGATTCAATCAGCCAATCAGATTTTTTTAACTTAATTCCGATTGGCTGATAGAATCCTATCAGCCAATCGGAATTCGGCGGACGCCATCTTGGATGACGTCATTTAAAGGTACCTCATTCCAAGTTCAGCAGTCGGCCGGGATGGATGCTCTGCGGCGGCGGAGCGAAGAAAGAAGATTGAAGATGCCGCCGGAAGAATGAAGACTTTGCTGACGCTTGGAGGAAGACGTAGCCGGAGGAAGAATTCTTCTTTACCGCTTGGAGGAAGACATCGCCGGAGGAAGAATTCTTCTTTGCCGCTTGGAGGAAGACATCGCCCGGATCGGATCAGGAGTTCGGCCCGGTGTGGTGAAGACAAGGTAGGGAGATCTTCAGGGGGGTAGTGTTAGGCTTTTTTAAGGGGGGTTTGGGTGGGTTTAGAATAGGGGTATGTGGGTGGTGGGTTGTAATGGGGGGGGGGGTATTGTATTTGTTGTATGCAAAAGAGCTGAATTCTTTGGGGCATGCCCCCACAAAAGGCCCTTTTAAGGGCTGGTAAGGTAAAGAGCTTTGAAATTTGTTGAATTTTTTTTATTTTGGGGGTTTATTATTTTATTAGGGGGCTTAGAATAGGTGTAATTAGCTTAAATATCTTGTAATCTTTTTTTTATTTTTTGTAATTTAGTGTTTGTTTTTTTTTGTAATTTAGTTTAGTTAATTTAATTGTATTTTTAGATAGATGTTTGTAGTTTATTAAATTTATTGATAGTGTAGGTGTATTTGTAACTTAGGTTAGGATTTATTTTACAGGTAATTGGGTAATTATTTTAACTAGGTAGATATTAAATAGTTAATAACTATTTAATATCTATTATACCTAGTTAAAATAATTAACAATTTACCTGTAAAATAAATATTAACCCTAACATAGCTACAATGTAATTATTAATTATATTGTAGCTATCTTAGGGTTTATTTTATAGGTAAGTATTTAGATTTAAATAGGAATATTTTAGTTTATAAATGAATTAGATTAATTTAATATAAATTTAGTTAGGGTTAGATAGAGTTAATATAGTTAATATAAATACTATAGTAACTATATTAACTATATTAACCCTAATATAATTAGGGTTAATATAGTTAATATATATAATGTAATACCTATATTAACTATAATATACTTAGGGTTAATATAGATAATATAGCTGGCGGCGGGGTAGGTAGATTAAATTTAGGGGTTAATCATTTTAATAGAGATGGCGGCGGTGTAAGGGGCTTACATTAGGGGTTAATAATTTTTATATAGGTGGCGGCGGTGTAAGGGGTCAGATTAGGGGATAGATAAGGTAGATGGCGGCGGTTTTAGAGGCTCACAGTAGGGGGTTAGTTTATGTAGATGGCGGCGGGGTCCGGGAGCGGCGGTTTAGGGGGTAATAACTTTATTAGGGATTTCGGGGGGGGGGGGATCGCGGTTGACAGGGAGATAGACATTGCGCATGCGTTAGGTGTTAGGTTTATTTTAGCAGATCGCGGTTGACAGGGAGATAGACATTGCGCATGCGTTAGGTGTTAGGTTTATTTTCTAGTTAGTTTAGGGAGTTACGGGGCTCCAATAGTCAGCGTAAGGCTTCTTACGGCTGCTTTTTGTGGCGAGGTGAAAATGGAGTACGTTTTCTCCATTTTCGCCACGTAAGTCCTTACGCTGCATATTGGATACCAAACTGCGCGGGTTTGGTATACCTGCCTATGGCCCAAAAAACTACGGGCGACGGCAGAAATATACGCGCGTAACTTCTAGGTTACGCCATATATAGGATACCAAATCCGCGCAAATATTGGCGTCGCCGACTTTTGCGGGCGACGATTTATATCGGATCGACCCCCTGATGTCATTAATTATCCCAAACAACTCAATGCCCATCTGGAGAGAACTGCAACTATTCAAGATTTCTTTTCAGGTACTTTTGTAGTATTGTAATGAGACCTTTTAGTTTTTTATTAATACTTTTTTTTAATAAGACACGTTTTCTTTTAATGTTTTACAGATTGAAGATTCTCAGAAATGGAATACCACTCCCCTCCCTCTCTTCCCATCCCCATATTTATCTCATTTTCCCTAAATAAATTTATACTTTACTCAAATATAGTCCAGATGAATCTTTCTTTATTTACAGCTATGTACTAATCAATGCATTCATCTTTAAAGGGACCTAAAAATATCTCTTCTCTTATGATTTATGTAACATATAATTATCTTAAATCTAATTTTACTTCTATTCAAAATATTACTTTGTTCTCTTGTTATCATTTGTTTAGAGAGCAGCAATGCACTCCTGGTTACTAAAAATGAGCACCTGGGTGAGCCAATGACAACCAGGATATTTATGTTGCCAACAATAAACAGCTCCAGCTTAGGTTCTATGCTGCTCCTGATCTTACCTAGATAAAATTATCATCAAATGATACTAAGAAAATTAAGCAATATAAATTATATAATTATATTAGATTTGATTGTAAATATATATGCTCTAGCAAAATAATGGAATCAAAGATTTGTGTAATGTCACTTTAAATTAAAGGGATAGTGTATTCACAATAAAACTTTCATGAATCAGATAAAGCATTCAATTCCAATCAACTTACATATGTACTCATAATCAATTTAATTTTGTTCTCTTTCTTATTTTAGTCATGTATTTAAGTGTAGGAGGCGTTCCATTTAATGTTCAGCACCTGTGTTGCACTTGCTGAGTGTTGGCTACATTTAAACAACAATCATCAAGCGCTCCCCATGTGCAGAATCAAAATGGGTAGATTCCTAAGGTGACATTCCTGCTTTTAAAAATTTACAGATAATAATGAAGTTAGATAGATTATAGAAGTACATATTTAAGTATATTAATACTGCATACCCTGATTCATGAGTTTAATTTTGAATAGAATATCCCTTTAAGAAATATGTCAAACTCAAATCCTCATTTTAAAGAGACAAATACAGATATAATATAATCATTAAAATAAACATACATTAGCAATACATACAATCCCCTGAGATTGCACACTGGAATTGCATGGATACCTGATAGAAAATAATATACAAAAATAAGTCAAAGGAAATAATTTGTTTATCATGAAAATGAGTTTATTATTACAGATTTACCTTCGATCGTATGTAATTTTCAATGTGAAAACCATTGAGCATATTTATTCAATACAAAAACAATTACACAGTAAAGTATAATGTGGCATAGTACTAATATTTATAAAATATATTTAATATGATGTCTGCTAAAGCAGAGAATACATTTGCAATATTTAGAATATTAACCAAAATAGGTAAGTGCTAAATATTACATATTTTAAGAGATTTGAAGTATTGTCTTTAAGATGGAGTTATTGAAACAATTTAAAAGTGCTTTGTGCATTGGTCCGAGGGAAAGTCTGTTGGCTAGTTTACAAGTTTTTCATTTTGAGCAGTGCGGTGCTAACTAGCAGTTTTGTCTCACCGCTCACTTACCTACAGCGCTGGTATTAAGGGTTTTTACAAACCCGGTGTTAAAAGAAAATAAGTGAGCGTTGAGCAAAATTCTGCTCCCTACCGCACTCCAATACCAGCGCTGCTTAAGTCAGCGGTGAGCTGGTCGTACGTGCTTGTGCAAGATTTCCCCATAGAAATCAACGGGGAGAGCCGGCTGAGAAAAAGTCTAACACCTGTCAAAAAGCAGCGTAAAACTCAGTAACGCAGCCCCATTGATTCCTATGGGGAAATAAAATTTATGTCTACACCTAACACCCTAACATGAACCCCGAGTCTAAACACCCCTAATCTTACACTTATTAACCCCTAATCTGCCACCCCCAACATCGCCGCCACCTACATTATACTTATGAACCCCTAATCTGCTGCACCCAACATTGCCAACGCCTACATTATATTTATTAAGCCTAATCTGCTGCCCCCAATGTCACCACCATTATAATAAACATATTAACCCCTAAACCACCGCACTCCCACTTCACAAACATTAGTTAAATATTATTTACCCCTAGCCTAAACTAAACTATCTATAGCCCTTAAAAAGGCCTTTTGCGGGGCATTGCCCCAAAGAAATCAGCTCTTTTACCTGTAAAAAAAAAATACAAACAACCCCCCAACAGTAAAATCTGCCACCCACACAACCAACCCCCCAAATAATGATTGGAACAGCCAATAGAATGCAAGCTCAATCCTATTGGCTGATTGGATCAGCCAATAGGATTGAACTTCAATCCTATTGGCTGATTGCATCAACCAATAGGATTTTTTTACCTTAATTCTGATTGGCTAGTAGAATTCTATCAGCCAATCGGAATCTAAGGGATACCATCTTGGATGACATCACTTAAAGGAACCGTCATTCGGTAAGAAGCCGTCGTTTGAAGAGGATGCTCCACGCCGGATGTCTTGAAGATGGAGCCGCTCCGCATCGGATGGATGAAGATAGAAGATGCCGTCTGGATGAAGACTTCTGCCTGTCTGGAGGACCACTTCGCCCCGGCTTGGATGAAGACGTCTGCTGCTTCCTTTAGGATGGATGTCCGGTCTTCAGAACTGTAAGTCAATCTTCAGGGGGTTAGTGTTAGGTTTTTTTTAAGGGTGTATTGGGTGGGTTTTATTTTTAGTTTAGGGTTTGGGCCTGCAATTGGGAGCTTAGGTTTTTTTAGATAGACTTTTATTTGGGGGTTGGTTGTGTGGGTGGTGGGTTTTACTGTTGGGGGGGTTGTTTGTATTTTTTTTTACAGGTAAAAGAGCTGATTTCTTTGGGGCAATGCCCTGCAAAAGGCCCTTTTAAGGGCTATTGATAGTTTAGGCTAGGTTTTTTTTTGGGGGTGGGATTTTTTTATTTTGATAGGGCTATTAGATTAGGTGTAATTAGTTTAAATATCTTGTAACATGTTTATTATTTTCTGTAATTTAAGTTTTTTTGTACTTTAGCTAATTTAATTTAATTTATTTAATTGTTTTTAATTTAGTTCATTTATTTAATTGTAGTGTAGTATTAGGTGTTATTGTAACTTGGGTTAGGTTTTATTTTACAGGTACTTTTGTATTTATTTTAGCTAGATAGTTATTAAATAGTTAATAACTATTTAATAACTATTGTACCTAGTTAAAATAAATACAAACTGCCTGTAAAATAAAAATAAACCCTAAGATAGCTACAATGTAACTATTAGTTATATTGTAGCTAGCTTAGGGTTTATTTTATAGGTAAGTATTTAGTTTTAAATAGGAATTATTAAGGTAATAATATATTTTTTTATTTAGATTTATTGTAATTATATTTAAGTTAGGGGGTGTTAGGGTTAGGGTTAGACTTAGGTTTTGGGGTTAATACATTTAGTATATTGGCAGCAGATTAGGGGTTAATAAATGTAGATAGGTGGTGGCGATGTTAAGGACGGCAGATTAGGGGTTAATAATATTTAACTAATGTTTGCGAGGCGGGAGTGCAGCGGTTTAGGGGTTAATATGTTTATTATAGTGGTGGCAATGTCCAGAGCGGCAGATTAGGGGTTGCTAATTTTATTATAGTGTTTGCGATGCGGGAGGGAGGGTTTATGGGTTAATAGGTCGTTTATGGGTGTTAGTGTACTTTTTAGCAGTTTAGTTATGAGTTTTCTGTTAAGAGTTTTCTGTTACAACGCCGTAACTACTGACTTTTAAATGCATTAGGACTCTTGACAGGGTAGGGTGTACCGCTCACTTTTTGGCCTCCCAGGAGAGACTCGTAATACCGGTGCTATGGAAGTCCCATAGAAAAAAGACTTTACGAAGTTTACGTAAGTCGTTTTGCGGTAAGGCCCTAAACCTTCAAGACTAATAGCAGCGGGTGTAAAAAAGCAGTGTTAGGACCTCTTAACTCTGCTTTTTTACCCTAACGCACAACTCGTAATCTAGCCGTGTGTCTGTTCATATGATGTCAATTAAAATATATTAATCACCTCTATATCATGGCAATCACATATATGTTGTCCATACATCAGTGCTTAAATATCATAGAGATGCATTTCTCCAACCAGTCTAAATATTTAATAATATTATTGACAAAAAGGAGTGCATTAGTCATGATAGGTATAGGTTTTAGATTTAGATAAATTCCACACATGACTATAAGCATGAATGCAAAGTATTTGGCCATATCAACAGGAAAGAATATTTACTTTTCAACTCTTCTACAACTGAATAACCCTTATTAGCTTTATCTGAAGGAGCAAACAACAGATGCTTGCGGAATATTAATCATAAAATTTACACATGCACCTTGACTAATGTATACTAAAAGGTCAAAAATACATTAACATTGAATCTATTCACACCTAAAAAAAAAATAACACTGCCCCCCCCCCCCAAAAAAAAAAAAAATGATTCCAAGCACCATCCTTTAATTTTATATCAGGCAAACAGGTCTTATTTCTTATAAAGACATTTTCTGAGTACAAAATATATTTTAATTTTTTTATAATAATAATAAGAAATGAATCTGAGAGAGAATAATGTCAGAAAATATATTTTTATTATGCAGTAAATTAGTTAACAGAACTAATAAAAATGAAATTCATTAGTATTCAAAATACACAGAATTAAATCTAGTTAAACTTGCTTATAATAATAATAATAATTGTGTAACATACCATTCGAAATGACCTTGCAACAATATCACAATTTCAAAGCTGTCCTACCTTTCTGGCTACAAAGAGACATATTTGTAGTTTTGTAGTCTAATCTGCTGACATCACTATGTATAAATATTTTTTTTTTTGTCCTTGAATGCATCTATATACAGTTCGATGATGTATCTTGTATTTCATTTAATATATCCTTACTTAAAACTATTGTTAAGGTATATAAATCCTTTATTTCAGGATAACAGAAAAATACATGTATAAAAAATTATTTGTAATTATTAGCATAGTGTAGCTGTAAATAAAAATAAATTATGCAGTAATTCATTCAATTATGTTCAATTTTATTCCTTTTGCATTTAGCTAATAAACAGAATGAAGATAGAAGCACATTACTTTATTCATACAGACACACTAAAAATTATCCTCTGCAGCTTATATTAGAAACCCATTACAGATGCTTCAGAAGTTAGACATTTTCTTGGGTATATTTGGAGACCTGTTCCAAAAATTGTATATATTATAGTGTTTATTGTTATTTTATGAATGTAAAGCCAGAGTCTGTTATTTTAATTGTGAGTTTGTGAACAACTATACAACCAGATTATCCTATTATATAAAAGGCCAAGTGTGTTTGTCCGAAGCTGTCATGCGCAGTAGAGACAGCACGAGGACAAACACACCTGGCCTTACCTGACAATCCATGCTGTTTGCGGCAAAAGTGGGTGTGACCATGGTGTGACCGGTGGGACCGTGGGCGTGACCGGGCGATACCTGTCATGGTCGGGGCGTGGTCCGGCATGGCAGGGGACATGGTTAGGTGCGGACGGTGCAACAGTGAGGGGAGAAATAAAAGGGAGGGGGAGAGACAAAAAGAGATAGGAAAGAGCTAAAGAGAGGGGGAAGAGCAGAAGAGAGGGGAAAGTGCAGAAGAGAGGGGGGAGAGAGAGCAAAAGAGAGGGGAGAGAGACAGAGCAAAAGAGAGTGGGGTAGAGAGAGAGCAAAAGAAAGGGGGGAGAGAGAGAGCAAAAGAGAGGGGGGAGAGAGAGAGCAAAAGAGAGGGATGGAGAGAAAGAGCGCAAAAGAGATGGAGAGAGAGCGCAAAAGAGGGGGAGAGAGAGTGTAAAAGAGAGGGGAGAGAGAGCGCGCAAAAGAGAGGGGTGAGAGAGCAAAAGAGAGGGATGTAGAGAAAGAGCACAAAAGAGAGGGAGAGAGAGCCCAAAAGAGGGGGAGAGAGAGAACGCAAAAGAGAGGGAGAGAGAGAGAGCACAAAAGAGAGGGGAGAGAGAGTGTGCAAAAGAGGGGGAGAGAGAGCACAAAAGAGAGGGGGAGAGAGCGCAAAAGAGAGAGAGAGCGCGAAAAAGAGGGGGGAGAGAGAGAGCGCAAAAGAGAGAAAGAATGCAAAAGAGAGGGGGGAGAGAGAGAGTGTAAAAGAGAGGAGGGAGAGAGCGCAAAAGAGAGGGAGAGAGAGCGAGCAAAAGAGATGGGAGAGAGAAAGCAAAAGAGAGAGTGGGAGAGGGAGCAAAAGAGAGGAGGGAGAGAAAGAGCAAAAGAGAGGTGGAGCGAGAGAGCACAAAAGAGAGTGGGAGAGAGCACAAAAGGGAGGGGGGAGAGAGAGAGAGCAAAAGAGAGGGGGAGCAAGAGAGAGCACAAAAGCGACGGGGAGAGAGCGCAAAAGAGAGGGGAGAGAGCACAAAAGAGAGGGGGAGAGAGAGAGCAAGGGGTGGGACCGCTGTACTGCAAAAAATGGCCCATGTGAACGGGCTTTAGGACTAGTCTAATATAATCGATTTATTTTTCCAGGTTGAGAAGACATCATGGCATCTTCAAAAAAAAGCTGCTTGAACCACCCAGATGTCTTTTGCTAGATTTGTGGTAAGTACATCCTTAAAGTAAGTAGGAAACCTATTTTTGAATTTGTGAAGAGGGCATATCTTGGGGGGGAGAGAGAGCAAAAGAGAGGGGGGAGAGAGAGAGCAAAAGAGAGGGATGGAGAGAAAGAGCACAAAAGAGAGGGAGAGAGAGCGCAAAAGAGGGGGAGAGAGAGAGTGCAAAAGAGAGGGTGAGAGAGTGCAAAAGAGAGGGGAGAGAGAGCTCACAAAAGAGGGGGAGAGAGAGAGCGCAAAAGAGGGGGAGAGAGCGCAAAAGAGAGAGAGGGGCTTTAGGACTACTCTAATATAATCAATGTATTTTTCCAGGTTGAGTAGACATCATGGCATCTTCAAAAAGAAGCTGCTTGAACCACCCAGATGTCTTTTGCTAGATTTGTGGTAAGTACATCCTTAAAGTAAGTAGGAAACCTATTTTTTGAATTTGTGAAGAGGGCATATCTTGGGGGGAGAAAGAGAGCAAATGAGAGGGGGGAGAGAGAGAGCAAAAGAGAGGGATGGAGAGAAAGAGCACAAAAAAGAGGGGAGAGAGAGCTTGCAAAAGAGGGGGAGAGAGAGAGCGCAAAAGAGAGAGAGAGAGCATGCAAAAGAGGGGGGAGAGAGAGAGCGCAAAAGAGAGAGAGAACGCAAAAGAGAGGGGGAGAAAGAGAGCATAAAAGAGAGGGGGGAGAGAGCGCGCAAAAGAGAGGGAGAGAGAGAGCAAAAGAGAGGGCGGAGAGAAAGCAAAAGAAAGGGGGGAGAGAGAGAGAGCAAAATAGAGGTGGAGCAAGAGAGAGCACAAAAGAGAGGGGGAGAAAGAGCAAAAGAGAGGGGGAAGAGAGAGCAAAAGAGAGGGGGGAGAGAGAGAGAGCAAAAGAGAGGGGAGAGAGAGAGAGAGCAAAAGAGAGGGGGGAGAGAGCAAAAGAGAGGGGGGAGAGAGAGAGCGCAAAAAAGAGGGGGAGAGAGTGCAAAAGAGAGGGGGAGAGAGCACAAAAGAGAGGGGGAAAGAGAGAGCAAGGGGTGGGTCCGCTGTACTGCAAAAAATGGCCCGTGTGAACGGGCTTTAGGACTAGTCTAATATAATCAATTTATTTTTCCAGGTTGAGTAGACATCATGGCATCTTCAAAAAGAAGCTGCTTGAACCACCCAGATGACTTTTGCTAGATTTGTGGTAAGTACATCCTTAAAGTAAGTAGGAAACCTATTTTTTAATTTGTGAAGAGGGCATATCATGGGGGAAGAAAGAGAGCAAACAAGAGGGGGGAGAGAGAGAGCAAAAGAGAGGGATGGAGAGAAAGAGCGCAAAAGAGAGGGAGAGAGAGCGCAAAACAGGGGGAGAGAGAGAGTGCAAAAGAGAGGGGGAGAGAGCGCAAAAGAGAGGGGGAGAGAGAGCTTGCAAAAAAGGGGGAGAGAGAGAGCGCAAAAGAGAAAGAGAGCATAAAATAGAGGGGGGAGAGAGAGCGCAAAAGAGAGGGAGAGAGAGAGCAAAAGAGAGGGGGGAGAGAAAGCAAAATAGAGGGGGGAGAGGGAGCAAAAGAGAGGGGGGAGAGAGAGAGAGCAATAGAGAGGTGGAGCAAGAGAGGGCACAAAAGAGAGTGGGAGAGAGCGCAAAAGAGAAGGGGAGAGAGCGCAAAAGAGAGAAGGAGAGAGAGCAAAAGAGAGGGGGGAGAGAGAGCAAAAGAAAGGGGGGAGAGAGAGCAAAAGAGAGGGGGAGAGAGAAAGCAAAAGAGAGGGGGGAGAGAGAGAGCAAAAGAGGGGGGAGCGAGAGAGAGCGCCAAAGAGGGGGAGAGAGCGCAAAAAAGAGGGGGAGAGAGCACAAAAGAGAGGGGGGAGAGAGAGCAAGGGGTGGGACCGCTGTACTGAAAAAAATGGCCCGTTTGAACAGGCTTTAGGACTAGTCTAATATAATCGATTTATTTTTCCAGGTTGAGTAGACATCATGCCATCTTCAAAAAGAAGCTGCTTGAATCACCCAGATGTCTTTTGCTAGATTTGTGGTAAGTACATCCTTAAAGTAAGTAGGAAACCTATTTTTGAATTTGTGAAGAGGGTATATGTTGCTTAAATTGACCATTGAGTCTTGTGCCTGGACTTTTTTTTATTCTAGTTGACAACCGTAAGGCAGACAATTACTCTGAATTAGTTGATTACATTCTCTTTAATTGTAAAGAGTTAGGCTGTAATATGAGCATCAAGGTCCATTACCTACACAGCCACCTAGATCGCTTTCCAGAAAACCTAGGTGATTTAAGCCAAGAGCAAGGTGAAAGATTTCATCAGGACATAAAAACAGATACCAGGGAAGGTGGGATTCAGTGGGACTGTCCAAGTAGTTCTCACTCTCGAAAATCCCACAAAAAAAGTTTCTTCTATTGATCATTAGTGATGTCGCGGTTCGCGAACGGCGGACTCGAACTTCCGGTATTGTTCGCGAACCCGCGAACTGCGCGAACCGCCATTGAATTCAATAGGCAGGCGAACTTTAAAACCTACAAGGACTCTTTCTGGCCACAATAGTGATGGAAAAGTTGTTTCAAGGGTACTAACACCTGGACTGTCGCATGCTGTAGGGGGATCCCTGGCAAAACTCCCATGGAAAATTACATAGTTTATGCAGAGTCTGCTTTTAAGCCATAATGGGTCTAAATCAACTAACATTCCCAAAGTGGCTGTCTCAAAACATCCCGGACAGAAGATAGATTGATAGATAGCATAGATAGATATACATAGATTGATAGTTAGATAGAATCGATAGAAGAGAAATAGATATATGTGTTAGATATATAATTACCCTAATAAAGTCTAATAATTAAACATGCGTTCTTGGACCCAACTAGCTTGTGTTAATTAATACTTTTCTTAGCACTTTAATCCCTGTTCCCCCCCCCCCTATCGGGGGTGTTCTATATGGCCTGCCAGATTACCCTGAAAAATTATAATAATAAGACATGCGGTCTGCTACCTATTTTAACTAGGTTGTGTTTTAAGTACTACCATTCTTAGCACTTTTTTTTTTGTTTAAATAGTTTTTATTGAGGTTTATGATAAAATGACATGCAAATACGAATACAGGCGAAACTCATGTAACAACGAGAAACATCATCATACAGTAAGAGCTCAGTAGCTATCAATATCAAGTCACTAATAGCATAATATACAATACTTTCCAATGACAGGATAAAAGTAGACGATATTATGTCATGCATTGAGTTCCAAATTTAAGTAAACCTCATACATTTTTTACTTTTGTATCACGTGACACAACGGTTCATCAACAGTCAATAAACAACATTATACACTGTGTGCAGAATTATTAGGCAAATGAGTATTTTGACCACATCATCCTCTTTATGCATGTTGTCTTACTCCAAGCTGTATAGGCTCGAAAGCCTACTACCAATTAAGCATATTAGGTGATGTGCATCTCTGTAATGAGAAGGGGTGTGGTCTAATGACATCAACACCCTATATCAGGTGTGCATAATTATTAGGCATCTTCCTTTCCTTTGGCAAAATGGGTCAAAAGAAGGACTTGACAGGCTCAGAAAAGTCAAAAATAGTGAGATATCTTGCAGAGGGATGCAGCACTCTTAAAATTGCAAAGCTTCTGAAGCGTGATCATCGAAAAATCAAGCATTTCATTCAAAATAGTCAACAGGGTCGCAAGAAGCGTGTGGAAAAACCAAGGCGCAAAATAACTGCCCATGAACTGAGAAAAGTCAAGCGTGCAGCTGCCAAGATGCCACTTGCCACCAGTTTGGCCATATTTCAGAGCTGCAACATCACTGGAGTGCCCAAAAGCACAAGGTGTGCAATACTCAGAGACATGGCCAAGGTAAGAAAGGCTGAAAACGACCACCACTGAACAAGACACACAAGCTGAAACGTCAAGACTGGGCCAAGAAATATCTCAAGACTGATTTTTCTAAGGTTTTATGGACTGATGAAATGAGAGTGAGTCTTGATGGGCCAGATGGATGGGCCCGTGGCTGGATTGGTAAAGGGCAGAGAGCTCCAGTCCGACTCAGACGCCAGCAAGGTGGAGGTAGAGTACTGGTTTGGGCTGGTATCATCAAAGATGAGCTTGTGGGGCCTTTTCGGGTTGAGGATGGAGTCAAGCTCAACTCCCAGTCCTACTGCCAGTTTCTGGAAGACACCTTCTTCAAGCAGTGGTACAGGAAGAAGTCTGCATTCTTCAAGAAAAACATGATTTTCATGCAGGACAATGCTCCATCACACGCGTCCAAGTACTCCACAGCATGGCTGGCAAGAAAGGGTATAAAAGAAGAAAATCTAATGACATGGCCTCCTTGTTCACCTGATCTGAACCCCATTGAGAACCTGTGGTCCATCATCAAATGTGAGATTTACAAGGAGGGAAAACAGTACACCTCTCTGAACAGTGTCTGGGAGGCTGTGGTTGCTGCTGCACGCAATGTTGATGGTGAACAGATCAAAACACTGACAGAATCCATGGATGGCAGGCTTTTGAGTGTCCTTGCAAAGAAAGGTGGCTATATTGGTCACTGATTTGTTTTTGTTTTGTTTTTGAATGTCAGAAATGTATATTTGTGAATGTTGAGATGTTATATTGGTTTCACTGGTAAAAATAAATAATTGAAATGGGTATATATTTGTTTTTTGTTAAGTTGCCTAATAATTATGCACAGTAATAGTCACCTGCACACACAGATATCCCCCTAAAATAGCTATAACTAAAAACAAACTAAAAACTACTTCCAAAACTATTCAGCTTTGATATTAATGAGTTTTTTGGGTTCATTGAGAACATGGTTGTATGATATAGACATAGATTAACGAGTTGTTTATTAATATCAAGCGAGAAAAAGAGCAACTCAGCAAATGTATAGCAAGTTGTATAAGAAAAGGAAAGAGGGGAAGGGAGGGGAAGAAGGAAAAAAAAAAAAAAAAGGGGGGGGGGGGAGGGGGATGGCACCCCACCTCTGATTCCAGGTGTGCCTATAGCTCTGAATTCCTACAGGAGAACCCACCGGCGACTGGCTTCTATCCCCTATGAGTGGTGTCATCAATAATCCCACTACGTAAGGCCCAAAGCATTGCTAGCACATGATAATCTCCCCTTCTAGGCATTGTCGCCAGGCTTCCCAACATAAACAATGAATTGTGATTTTGTTGTTAGCTGCAAAGACCGCACATTCCATGGTTTCAATATGTGCCATTGTAGACTTAATCTGACTCCATCTAGGGCCCTTAGATTGGAGCCATGCCTTAGCGATGTTTAGCTTAACAGACATGAAAATATATATACACAGGTATTTTAAGTGTCGAGGTATCTTATCCGTGAATAAATGAAATAGTGCTACAGCTGGCCGATTAGATTCCACCAAGCCTAGTTTGGTGCAGTAATAGAATGCCCTGGTCCAGATTCTCTGAATCTTAGGACACTCCCACCACATATGGGCTGGGGATCCCACTTTGCCACATCCCCTCCAACACATAGGGGAATTTGTTTTGGAGATCTGAAATAAGCGTAAGGGGGTGTAATGCCATTGTGTCAGGGTCTTAAAATAAAGTTCAAAATAGGTAGTACTATGGACCGCATTTTTAGTTAATAAGGTTGCAGACCTCCATGCCTCTTCAGAAGCGTTAAAATGCAGAGCACCCTCCCAATGCATGATATAGAAAGATTTGTTGTATATAGGTGCTTGTATGAGGGCGGAGTAGGCAACAGAGAACACCCTTGGGGTGAGATATTTTGCATCCCAGAGCTTCTCCCACAAAGTTCGGGATCTTAGAGGTCCTGAAGTAAAGCCCCAAGCACGCAGAAAGTTTCGTAGTCGAAAGAACTCAAAACTCATCAGGGGTGAGGGGGAAAATCTGCTTTGAAAAAGAGTGACTGAGAGTAAACCTGTATCCGAGAACAAATCCTCTACAGTCTGAATCTCTAGTGCCTTCCACTCCAGGGGATGTGAGTCTGCTAAAGCCCCCAATAAGCCCATGATAGAGTGGGTCGGGAGGGATGTGGAGCAATTTCGTTCCTATGGTGAATTTTATCCCGAAACTTTAAGTTAGAGGCTATGATTTAGTTTAGACTTAGCTCTGGTTTCCTGGAGTGTTTTGGGATCCAAATTAGATCCCGCAGGTTGAGTCCCTTCGGCAGAGACGCCTGCTCAATCTCCGCCCACCAACTTTCAGAAGACTCCAAACCCCAAGCTGTGATATGGGCTAACCTAGATGCCTCATGGTAGACCGCTATATTAGGAGCTGCTGCTCCGCCGGCTAGTATTGGATAGGACATCATTTTCATTGCCACTCTAGGGCGCTTACTCTTCCAAATAAAATTGTTGCACAGTCGCTGGAACTGTGAAATTATGCTCTTAGGAATAGGGAGAGGCAGGCACCTGAGAAGATATGTCAACTTTGGTAAGAGGTTCATTTTAATAGCGGCTATCCTGCCCCACCAAGAGATATTAGATGAATCCTATTTTACAAAATATTCTTTAAACTTACATAATAGGGGGTCAAAATTAGATGATATAATAGTAGAGATATTTTGTGATAGGTAAACTCCCAAGTGCTTTAGCTGCGTAGAGGACCAGACAAAAGGGAACCGTCGCTTTAAGGCCTGAAAGTCTAAATTGGAGATATTTAAAGTGAATGCTTCAGTTTTAGGGTAATTAAGTTTGTACATGCTAATGTTGGAAAAGGTTTCTAGTAGATCAAATAGTTTTGGTAATGATTCCAGCGGGTCGGTGACCAACACAGTTAGGTCGTCCGCGAATAAATCTACCTTTTGGGTAGTGTCGTGCAATGTAATCCCCTTTATCTCAACAGACTTCCTAATAGCTTCCACAAGTGGCTCCATCATAAGAGCGAAGAGCAAGGGGGACAACGGACACCCTTGCCGGGTTCCGTTCGTAATTTTGAATTCAGGGGACAAAAACCCCAATCCTCTCACTCGGGTTGAAGGGTTGGAATATAACGCAAAGATTTTAGTGCAGATAGACGACGTGAACCCAAAATGTATCAGTACCTCTCTCATATACAGCCAGTCGACTCGGTCAAACGCTTTCTCAGCATCAAGTGACACCACAGCGCACGGGAGACCGAGCCGATTTACTTCAAAAAATATATTCAACAATCTTCTAGTATTATCGGGGCTTTGTCGCCCCAAGGTGAAGCCCACCTGGTCCGGGGTCACAATTCATGGGATCATCTTATTTAGACGCTTAGCCAAGATCTTGGCGTATAACTTTGCATCTAGATTTAGAAGGGAAATCGGCCTAAAATTGGGACAAGCGTCTGGGGATTTCCCAGGCTTAGGTAAAGTTACAATGGATGCCTGAAGGAATTCATTCGGAAAATAACCCAGTTGTTCTGCTGAGTTGAATACGCGTGTGAGAAGAGGAGTTAAGCAAGCACTAAAGGTTTTGTAGAAAAAATCTGAGTATCCATCCGGACCAGGGGAATTCCGAGGCCTGAGAGAAAAAATAGCATCTTTAACTTCCTCGATGGACACTGGAGCCTCTAAGGAAGCAACGTGTTCCTCGGAAAGTTTTTGCAGGGATAAATTAGATAGAAACAGTCTAATATCAGCAGCCCTAGGAGGAGCATGTCCTCCCAAAGTTTGCAAGTTATATAGTTTTGCATAGTATCTGGCAAATTCCAACCCTATATTGTTAGGATTAGTCAGTTTGCGATTATCAGTAATTAGATAGGGAATTCTGGCCTGGGCTGTTCTCTCACGCAACTTCCTTGCTAACAGGTAGTCAGGCTTGTTCCCCTTACGATAGAATAGTTTCTTATTTTCACGCAGTCTATCTTGGACTCTCTAATTTTCCAACATTTTAAGATGGTGTTGCACTGAAGCGATTCGTGATAGAAGGGTAGGGTCTAGAGTTAGCTTGTGCGAATCTTTCAAGGACCTTAACTCTATATGTAGATTGGCTAAGGATGTCGAGGATTCCTGGCGAGTCTGAACCTGGAGTTTAATGAATAGGCCCCGTAGATATGCTTTAAGAGCTCCCCATAAGTTGAAATTATCAACATCTCCCGTGTCATTCAGTTCGAGAAAAGATGCGATCTCAGACTCAAACTTCTCGATCTGCCCCGGAACCGACAGCAACTAATCAATTAGACGCCAGGGGGGTCTAGAGGACGGTTCAGCCACTCCGTTCAGACATACAGTCACTGGGTTATGGTCAGACCAAATTACCTCTCCAATAGATGACCCTCCTATCTTGTCTAAAAGCCAGGGGTTACTGAAGAAAAAATCTATTCTGGAATAGGAATCATGAACCGGGGAGTAATAAGTGTAATCTCTATTGGTGGAGTTGAAAGAACGCCACACATCAAAAAGATTGGCCTGGGTCAGAAGGGTGAAGAATTTTTTTGAGGTGTCCACAATGGCCTTGTCTATAGGCCTATTGTGAGGTACTCTCGATCTGCCCCGGAACCGACAGCAACAAATCAATTAGACGCCAGGGGGGTCTAGAGGACGGTTCAGCCACTCCGTTCAGACATACAGTCACTGGGTTATGGTCAGACCAAGTTACCTTTCCAATAGATGACCCTCCTATCTTGTCTAAAAGCCAGGGGTTACTGAAGAAAAAATCTATTCTGGAATAGGAATCATGAACCGGGGAGTAATAAGTGTAATCTCTATTGGTGGAGTTGAAAGAACGCCACACATCAAAAAGATTGGCCTGGGTCAGAAGGGTGAAGAATTTTTTGGAGGTGTCCACAATGGCCTTGTCTATAGGCCTATTGTGAGGTACTCTCTTATCCATTGCTGGGTCCATATTAAAATCGCCAGCGAGCAATAGAAGGCCTTTCTTTACTTTGTCTAAGCGAGATAGAAATTTCTTAAGATGTCTAATTTGAGAAGAGTTTGGGCCATAATAAGAAGCTAATGTATAGGTGTTGCCCTCTAGCCTACAAACCAAGATAAGGAATCTCCCCTGAGGGTCAGCTTCCACATGGAGTTTTTCATATGTGACATCTCTATGAACTAATATAGCAGTGCCTCTAGATTTTTTGATAAAGGAGGCCGTCTCCACCACCGGGAAATAGGGAGAGTGAATAGGAATCTGTTCTCCAAACCTCCAGTGGGTCTCCTGCAAGAAAACAATTTTCGTTTTAAGGTATTTTAAGGAGCGAAACAATAGGCTTCTTTTGGTAGGGGAGTTAAGGCCCCTTACATTTTGTGAGACACATACAACAGACATCATAGAGGAGGAGAGAAAAAAAAAAAAAGGGGGGGGGAAGAGGGGGAAGGGAGAGGAGGGTTCAAGGAAAGGTAATTCGTTTTGCGGTATATACAAGGATTGACCGCGTTAAAAGTCACTGGCACGCAATTTTACCAGAGAACTATAGTAATTATGTTAATGGTAAGAAAAAGAAAGAGATAAAATACAAGCATAAAATTACACCCTTTGAAATAACCACAAGGGACAATCTGATCACTGATAGGTTAGGTGTATGGATGGATGGAAGATGAAGGAGCGGAACTATATAGATTATGGGTAGATACCCAAGGGGGAACAGGTAAATGTAAGAAGTAGTCTGTGAGGAAGAAGAAGAGGAAGAAGAAGAAAAAGAAGAGGAAAAAGAAGAGGAAGAAGAAGAAGAGGAAGAAGAAGAAGAAGTGGGAGAAGAAAAAGAAAAAGAAGAAGAAGAAGAAAAAGAAGGGGGGCTGCTAAGCTCCAAAGAAAGAAAAGCTACACAAAGAAGAACAAGGAGATTCACAGTATATAGAAACAATTATCGCTTCTTAGGTATTACAATACAATAGGCACAATATGATAGACTAAACCCCTAGCTCTGTATGCACTCTCCTCTCCTGAAACGCAGGGCACTTGAGCATAAAATGGTTACAAGTAGGAATGGCAATGTAAGAAAAAGTAGACAAGAAAAAAGAAGAAGAAGGGGGGACCGGGAAGGGGACACCAGAACACATGCCCCACAAGCAAACATAGGCATACTGTGGTTAGTTGCAACACATGGTAGATAGTTTTGGAACAATATTGGAGTGATATTAAGCCTTACTTTGTCAAGAATAATAACAAAAACAGTCACAATTGTATACAATGTACAAATAAACATAGGTTATAGATTATCTTAGGTGATATGCGCATGGTCCCAGGTGGGGAGAAAAAAAAAAAAAAAAACCCTTAAACCCCCCTCCCTCACCCTCAATCACACTCACAATCACACTCCCAACCTCCCCACCTGAGACCATTGCACAAAACCATATAGCAGGTACCCCAACCTACATTTAAAGACAGAGCTATATGTTGCTAGTTGTAGCAGATTACCATTAAGTTAGGGAAAATAAATTCAAGTACCCTGACCTACATTTAAAGACAGAACTATATGTTACTAGTTGTAGCAGATTACCATTAAGTTAAGTAAGATAAATTCAAATCATCGCTCCTAGAGATAAGGCATAGTACAGAACATAAATCTCAATATATATAACAGTGCAACTTGTAAGTGGGTAACAGAGAATATCTCCTACCCTCCTAAAAAAAAGGAAAAAGAAAAAAGAGAACACATTGTATATATGAACTATGCAAAACAAATTAGAAACACTTTGAGAAACAATTCAACTTATGAAATTAGATTTTGAGACAGTTAGTTCTTCTAAACCAATGTCCCTGTTACTTTACTTTACCAAGCACGATCATCACATCAGACAGTCTTTCAGGTATTGCCCTCTAGGAGAGAGGGATCAAGGTCTCGTTTCTTGCGTTGAGGCATAGGGTTCCAGGATGTTGCAGAAGGCCTCAGTGGAGTTTGAGATGCCAAGACAGAGGATGAAACTGGCAATTCACGGAGTTGAGGAGGCAGATTTCCTTTATTGTTCTGTATTACATCTTCATCCGTCACCCCAGAGAACGTGTCCCGGTCCCAGGATCTGAGCAAGGCCAGACCCTGAGAGACAGAGGTAATAGTGAAGGTGCGGTCATTTCTGGTGACATGTAACTTCGTGGGGAACCCCCACCTGTATCTGATGTTGTTTTGGCGGAGATATTTCGTTATGTCACTGAAAGTTTTCCTTTGTTGAAGAGTTCTTGGAGAGAGATCTGCAAACACCTTAACATTGGCAAACTTTTCAGGCATCTCTGGGTTTCGAAAAGCAGCTATTTGTAAGCGTTCTTTGTATGTATAGAAATGCAATCTCACAATTACATCTCTCGATTGTTCAGAGGGGAGGCCCTTAGGTCTCAAAGATCTATGTGCCCTGTCGACCATATTTTCTGTAGGAGATTGAGGCTTGGCTAGCAAGGTAAAGTATTCCAGTAAGAATGGCAGGAGTTCAGAATTGGTAATTTCTTCCGATATGCCTCTGATGCGCAGATTGTTCCTGCGAGACCTATTTTCTAGGTCAGCCATCTTGTCTTCTAATTCAGCAATATTACCTGCCAAAATTTGTGTATAGCAAGTTAGACTGTTCCACAGCAAGGTCTTCCTGTTTTCTCTCAATTGTATCCAATCTTTCAGTAGTAGAGTGTAGATCCTTTTTGAGATCAGCAATAGTGGATGTCAGTTGTTCTGAGAATGAAGCATGATGCTCATCAAGCAAGGTTTTCAAAGACTGAAGTATAAAAGTTGGAGATGTTTGAGATTGATCCCCAGTTTGTAGATTGTGAATGGCCGCCATAGATAGGGATGTTGATTCTGGGCTAGAAGGAGGGGAAGAGCCAGGCTCCCCCAATGACACTAAAGAAGCTTGGCTAGAGTCACCTGGAGCCCCAAAGTGGTCTACCACTGTCCGCTTAATTCCAGAGTTAGTCTTGTTTCCAGTTTTCTTTCTCTGCGAATGAGACATCTCCAATATTCAGGCAAAGAGGTGTCATACACCCAGCACAATTTGAAATGTTCACGTGTATTTCACGCAATAGATCAAAAGCAATTTTTTCAAATTGAAGCAAGGTCTCTCTTAGTTGCAACACAATTGAGGGTGCATCTGCATAGGCGTCCCCTAATCCCCCCTCATCTGGCGAGGTCGCCTAGCCAGCCATATCAAAATTGCTACAGAGGGAAAGAGCAACCAACACACTCTCCAGGGGATTTGTCACCACTGGACCAAGTCGGGCAGGGAATGTGGGTATGACCTGCTGAAACTAGGTGCAGCAGGAAAGGAGGGAGAGTGTGTTAACGTCAGGTATATGTTTAAAATATAAGACAAGACCTGGCAGGTGTGCCTTGTCTTCCCTGTTACAGTATTGTTGTTAATGCATAGAGTGTTCCATCAGTAATCAGGCATCTGCTTATAATGAAGGCAAAGGCTATTGTCCAGCAAAAACTAGTAAATGAATATTCTGCAGTATAGATCTGTCTTTTCCACCTTTCTCTCTTTATCTCCTTTCTTCCCCCCTCCTATCAACTTCTCCTTAAAAAAAAAAAGCAGTTCAAAGGTGTTGCCCATTCTTAGCACTTTAATCTCTGTAACTCCCCCTATTTGGTGAAGTCTATACGGCCTGGATGATTACCCATACAAAATATAATAAGACATCTGCTCTTGCTATGCGACCCATGATAACTATGTTGTGTTAATTAGTAATGTCCTTTGCATTTTAATAGCTGTTACTCATACTCACCCTATTGGTGGAGGTCTATATGGCCTGCATGATTACCCTTACAAAATATAACAAACAAACATATGCTCTGGGACCCATGGTAAGTCGGTTGTGTTAAGTAGTACTGTTCTTTGCAGTTTAATACCTGTTACAACACCAAATGGTGACAGGTCTATCTGGTCTTCATGATTAGCTGCACCCAAACCCCAAAAAAGCCGAGTGGTCTTAGACTAACACCCATGGCTAACTCAGTTGTTTCAATTAGTACTATTCTTAGCACTTTCATCCCTGTTACGGGTGGTCTACATGGCCATCATGCTTAGCCAAACAAAATACTACAATCCAACCTTTGCTCAGTCTTCATAGGCCCTTCATTGTCTGTATTTTGATAGTACAGTTCTTATTATTTTTATGGTGGCAGCTCTATATGGCCTGCATGATTAGCCGCACCCAATACAAAAATAAATCCAAGCGGTCTTGGATTACCACCCATGGCTAACTCTGTTGTTTCAAGTAGTACTATTCTTAGCACTTTCATCTCATCATCCCTGTTACTTCCAGGACTCTCGATGGTGGTCTACATGACCATCATGATTAGCCTAACCAAATACTACAATCCAACCTTGGGTCAGTCTTCCTAAGACCCTTCATTGGGTGTATTTTGGTAGTACTGTTCTTATTAGTTTAATAGCTGATACGACACCGAATGGTGCCAGCTCTATATGGCCTGCATGAATAGCCGCACCCAAAGCCAAACAAAAGCCAAGCGGTTTTGCACTAACACCCATGGCTAACTCTGTTGTTTCAAGTTCTACTATTCTTAGCTCTTTCATCTCATCCCTGTTACTTCCAGGACTCTCTGTGGTGGTCTACATGGCCATCATGATTAGCCTAACCAAATACTACAATCCAACCTTGGCTCAGTCTTCCTACGGCCCTTCATTGGGTGTATTTTGGTAGTACTGTTCTTATTAGTTTAATAGCTGATACGATACCGAATGGTGGCAGCTCTATATGGCCTGCATGAATAGCCGCACCCAAAGCCAAAAAAAGCCAAGCGGTTTTGCACTAACACCCAGGCTGCAAGGCAGGAGGAAAGTGCTATTCAATGGCAAATATGATTGGTGTAAATATTTTTCAAGTAGGCCTGGCACACAGGCTTGGAAGGCTGTAGAAAAGTGCAATTCTAGGGCACGAGCAAACTGAGGATTAAGATCATCAACAATCAAGATTTTTTTAATTTTAATTAGTAACTATACTGTGACAAAAAATTAGGATTGGTGTAACTAGTTGGCAAGAAGGCCTGGCACAAAAGGATGGCAGGCAGGAGGTAGATGCAATTCAAGGACACTAGGAGACTGATTACTGACAGTCTAAACAGTGATGATTGACAATTTTTGCAATACTGTTAACAGAAATATGATTGCTGACAACAATTGGCTAGGTGGGCCTGGCTCACAGCAGGCTGCAAGGCAGAAGGAAAGTGCTATTCAATGGCACCAGCAAACTGATGATTCAAATCACAACAACTATTACAAAAATTTTTAATTTTTAATTATTAGAATACTGTCACAACAAATATGATTGGTGTAAATATTTTTTAAGTAGGCCTGGCACACAGGCTTGGAAGGCTGTAGAAAAGTGCAATTCTAGGACACGAGCAAACTGAGGATTAAGATCAACACTAAAAATTTTTTTTATTTAAGTTAATAACTATACTGTCTGTGACAACAATTATGATTGGTGTAAATAGTTGGCTAGACGGCCTGGCACAAAAGGCTGGCAGTGGCAGGCAGGAGGTAAATGAAATTCAATGGCACTAGGAGACTGAATATTTGCAGACCAAAAAATTATGATTTTTTTTTTTTAATTACTGTTACAAGAATTGTGATTGGTGCCACTAATTGGCAACTCGGGCCTGGCAGACAGGCTGGCAGATATGAGTCGTGGATGGTAGGTAGGGCAGCAATTTAACACAGTATGCTGTGTAAGTGACAAAAACACAGGAATGATAGAAAATTAAGTTAGATTACACTAGCAAAATATTATAAAATTTTAGATTTTAATATTAAAATTATGTTAAGAAGTGCAATGCACATATGACTCTATGAGTGGTCGCACTGACTGGCTGCTACGTAGGGCAGCAATTATAACAACAGCATGCTGTGTAAGTCAGATAGACAGTTAGACACAGGCCTGATAGAAAATACAATTAGATTACACTAGCATAATGATTTAAAGACTTTTTTTTGGAAATTTTAAGAAAAAGGTTAAGCACATACATGAGTCGTGGCTGATAGCCTTGGAAGGGCAGCTATTAAAAACAGTAGGCTCTGTAAGTCGGATACACACACGCCTGATAGAAAATACTATTAGATTACACTAGAAAAATGATTGAAATTATTTTTTTTGGGGGGGGAATTAAAAAAAGGTTAAACACATATGAGTCATGGCTCATAGACTAGGGAGGGCAGCAAGTAAACACAGTAGGCTCTCTATGTCAGCAAAACACACAGGCCGGATAGAAAATTATATTAGATTACATTAGCAAACAAATTTAAACTTTTTTTTTTATATATTAAAATTAAGGTGAAGAAGAATAGATATGAGTGCTGGGTGGCTGCCTGGCACAGACCAATTAACCAAAAGACTGAAAAAAAAGAGGTATATTAATGCTGAGTGAGCCTGACAGACACAGGCATGATAGTAAATGTAATTAGATTACACTAGCAAAATATTTTTTTTTTTTTTTTTTTAAATTTAAAATGTTATCAACGGATATTAACACTGGTGGCTGCTGGCTGGCACAGAGCAATGAACCAGTGTATATGCTGTGTGACACTGGCCTGATAGAAAATGAAAAAAAATTACACTAGAAAAATAATTAAATTTTTGGGTTAGTTAAATTTAAACTAATGTTGTTAGGGAGATATCAGTGGTGGCAGTAGTCACAGCATATGCTGTGAGCCTTAAACACACAACTGAAAGCCAGGCAAATGCTAATAAAAAAAACAACAAAAAAACGGCACGAAATATAGCCCTAAAAAGGGCTTTTTGGGGTGCTGTGCTTGCAGCAGAGATGAGTGGAGTCCTTCTGGACTGTAAATACACTAGCCTAGCTATGTTTTTCCTATTAATGTCAGGAGCAAAAACACAACACATCCTCTCATTAAAAAAGCAAGGTCGTTATGAGTCTAAAATGGCGGATTCCGAGTAGCTGGGAGTGTCTGTGAGGGAGTGTCTGATGTTGATTGGCTCTAATGTGTCAGGCGGCTGTGACATAAAGGGTCAAAGTTTCCACAATGATGACACATAGGGGCGGATTGAACATCGCCATGTGTTCGCCAACAAACGCGAACAAGCTATGTTCGCTGTGAACCGTTCGCGGGCGAACAGTTCGGGACATCACTATTGATCATTGTATATGCACTTTGGTTGAAATAAACAGATTTAGTAATATGTGCTAGTTTTAATAGTATGCAATATCATGTCAGGGTACATGTTTGTAGCATTAAATAAACTACATATGTGTCACATAATTTAATATTTAATGTCAGCTAATATCTCCCCTGACAGGAATTGAGTGGGCTATAGCCACTGCAGACCCCCCCCCCCCTCACTGTTTAAGACATCAATGAGGACAAAAGGGAAACATCTGTTCAATTATTGAAGGCAGGTCTCTTCAAAAGGAATTGCATTTAAGGACTTCCTGCCTAAGATGTGTAATAAAATTACACATCCCCTGCACGCAGCCTGGATGTCTACAGTGTGGAAGGGATCTTGGGATAGACAACAAATTTAAATATCTATTATCTGAGGGTAAATTGTCCCATGCTGAGCTCCAATACAACAAGCTCCCAGGCTGAATAGCAGAAGGAAAAGTTAGAAAGTCATATAAATGATTTGTATGTAACTGTCATAAAGTTTAAAATACTCAGGTTGTATTAACAACACACACACATATATATATATATATATATATATATATATATATATATATATATATATATATATATATATATGAAAAATATACTATGTTGGATAAATGTCTGCTAGATTAAATAATTAGTATATTTCAGAGTATATTTCAGACATATGATAAACCAGGATATTAAATGCTATGGTTCCATGAAGAGCAAATAATCAAGCATATAATTATTTACTAAAATGGCTATATAATTAATCACATCAGAATGCTACTTACAGATTATATATATATATATATATATATATATACACAATAAAATCTGAAGTATATATATTTATAGGTATATTATAAGTGGAATATACTCATGTTTATATAAGTGTATTTAATGAAAACATATACAAGAATATGTATCTGTAATATTTACTAAATGTTCAACTATGGGGATTGGACTGCTATATGCATTACCAAAGGGCCAATGAGGGACAAGCTTTGATTAAGGGCTTAACCAAAATGTCTCCAATGATCAGAAAAGAGGTGGGTTTTATCATAGAGATAAAAACCCTTGTACAGGAAGTAAAAGGGGATTAATGCTGGTTAATGCTGGTGGATCTTGCTTAACTTGACTTACTGACTTAAACTGCTGCCTTGGAAATATACAGAGTTTTGTAAGACACAATTGAGCCTAACATTTACTTCCAGACTTGTGGATCCTCTTATATGACGGTGAAAAAAATGTATCTGGAAAAGCTGAATTCTCATACTGGTTTGTTGGCAATGTATTAATGGTTATATTACATTTTTAATAGATTTTAGCAAATAAATTAATTATAGCATAGTATAGTTGCAGCTGTGAGTTAAAAGGTATCTTATTCTTATATTTAATATTGATTAGACAAGGGTAGTAAGTTTACTGATGTTAAATATTATTATTAAGAAAGGATTTATATATATTTATGTCATAAGTTAATTGCAGTTATTGTGATATATTTTAGAATTTGTTTTATTGTGGCTAAATAAGAAGTTATTCCATGCTAGATTAATTGGCATATGTTGAATTGGTAGTGTTGTGTAACAATATCTGGGCTTAATTTAAGTATATTAGGTTATATTGGGTCGAAAGAGTGAATTCTATTTCCCTGGTAATTCCATCAGACTTATTGAATCAGAGTTGCTGGCTAATTATAGATTGTTCTGGTATACTCATCTGTGATATTTTAATAGGCGATTCATTTGGAACTAAGGTTAATTTATAGAAATATATTTTATGGTTTACTTTGTTTAGAAAATTGTAACAGCATAGATATGTATAATTGATTCATAATCTATTTTCTACATAAATTTATTCAATGTGTATATAAAGCTTAACTGATCAGAACTAAGGATTAAATGTTAAATTTTAGTTAGAATTATTGCTTTGTAAGTATATACCCACATCGTTTGGAGGTTACTGCTGAAATATAATAAATAATAGTGTAACCTAGGATATATATAACATAACTCGAGTACACCGGTGGGATAATATTTGTAGTGATATTCCATTAATAAAAGAACTAAAATTAATAGCATCAATATTTGTCAAGATCATATAAAAATAGCAGATCATGTGATTAAGAATCACAAATTTTGGACAACCGGTCAAATCAGCATATAAGGTGGCTATGCTGTATCTTGAATACTAGAGCTGATAGGACAAAGCAGATGCCATTTTTGGAATCAGGGCCCCAAATATATCCAAGAATAGGTATAAATTTCAAGGTACCAAAATGTGTGTTGGGCTGTGTAATTATGCTAGTAGCCCTTTATCATTTGTTGGAAAAACATTTCTGTTTAATCCAAGTCCAAATCAACCACAATTCATTTTATGAAACCACACAAATATATTCACATTTTTAAATGTTTTAAAATATTAGTTCTTAGTAGAACTGACAGTCTTAGTTCTGGGGATAAGCAGAAATGTCCATCTAACCAATAGAAGACTTTTAGGACAAATCTATCACACATTTTTATAAGAAGTCTCTGTTATATAAAACCAAAAGACAGACAACTAACTGTACAGTATAGCTGCTGTGAAAAAATATTTACTCTTACCGCACTTATATATGCAATCAAATTCACTCTGTGCATAATATAAAAGTCAGAAAAAAACAATCACGAAATAGTCCAGGCTTGCTAAGACAAAATAGAACAGATAGAATCCAGAAGCTCTTAGAAATAAATAAAAATGTATATGTTTATTAACGTTCCAATAAAAATAGGCAGACTCCATTGTAACAAGGTGAGCAATAAAAAACAAAGTCTGACCGGTTTCGGTCAATTAAACCGTAGTCCTAGATATAAAATTACAGGTAACAGATGCATGCTATTTAAAGCTACATCTCTTCTCTGATTGGGGTTTCCTAAATAGTGCTTGCAATGTTTTAACCCTTTAGTACCAATCATACATAGATGTTAATGGCACATGTAATATATAAACATACTTTCAAGGATAATGAGGATAACTATATAGATACTGAGTACAAACACTTAGCTCAATTACATAGGTATACATATTCAGATGTTAGAACTAACTTCATATTGGTTCTATAAAGATATAAATAACAAAGCTAGGAATGAAATAACCATTCAATCATCTATTAATAAATGTCCAAAATGTAATAATATTATTAGTCAAAGTAGCATAGTTAATAGAAATAAGCTACTAGAACATCTATACATAGTATTGGGAGTAGTAATATATGCATATCAAAAGAGTGTTAATATGTACATAGATATAAGGACCTCCATTAATTATAACTTTACTCCTAGTATCTATACATAGTATTGGAAATTGAAATAAATGCATATCAATCAAAAAATGTGTTTATATGTACATAGAGATAAGGACCTCCATTAATTACAACTATACTCCTAATTTAGCTTATTAAAGCATGTACATGTAAGGAAAGCTAAAAGATGATATACCTATTCCATTTAACCCTCATGTTTATTAAAATAGATATATATATAGAACTAGAAGTAATTTTTATATAACTATACTGGGTATATCCAATATAAACCCTGCTTTGCTATATCCCACCAATATATGGAGGGAGAGAGGGAGAAATGGACAAGAACAAGGATAAGCCCTCCTTAAAGAATGGATAAGAAAAATGATATATCCTATATTGGCCACTTTAAATTTCAGATACTGTGAATCAATGTGTGTCTACAATCAGTGCATGAGTCTAGGGGATATAAGCCCCTTATACTTAATGAGACAAGATATTGTCTCTACCTATGCCAATAATTCATGATATCAAACTCTGAATTAAATCCTCTAGGTAGCAGGCTGCTGAGCTTGTAGATCCAGTATATTTCTTGTCTGGACAAGATATGAAACTTGTCTCCCCCTCGGGAAGTAACAATTTTCTTGATAGCCTGCCACCTAAAGGATCGCAAGTCTCCGTCATGTACCTCCAAATGTTTAGATAGAGCTGAGTCTGTTCGGTCATTAGTGACATAGGAGAGATGTTCTTTGATACGGGTCCCTACTTCCTTTGTAGTTCTCCCTACATATTGCCTGAAACATGTTGTGCACTCTATCAGGTACACAACGTATTTATTGCCACATTTGACACACCCTTTAGTTTCAAAGGCTTCAACTGTAGTAGCTGAAACAAATGTGATGGATATGTTTATGTGGTCACATGATCTACACGATTCTTTGCCACATTTAAACGTGCCCTTGAAATGAAGCCATGAGCTTCTGCGTACTTCTTTTTTGAGCATACTGGGAGATAACAGATTTCCCAAGGTCAGGTTTCTTTTATAGACAAAATTGCATCCATTATTAATGACTTTTTGCAACTGTGTATCTCCACATAAAACAGGTAGATTTTTTCTGATAACGTTGCACTCCTGATGATACTGATTGGAGTATGCTGGTACCATAGTCGGTTTAGCCATGGCACCCGTACATATAGTAGTGCTCCTTTTTGTTTGATTCAAACAACTCAGTTCTATCCATTTGACTAGCTTCTGTATAAGCTCTCTTTACTAGTTTGTTAGGATAGTATCTGGACTTAAGCCTATATTACCTATTTTACGTGGAGATACACGGTTGTGAAAAGTCATTAATGATGGATGCAAGTTTGTCTATAAAAGAAACCTGACCTTGCATTTATTTCAATTTCCAATACTATGTATAGATACTAGGAGTAAAGTTGTAATTAATGGAGGTCCTTATATCTATGTACATATTAACACTCTTTTGATATGCATCTATTCCTACTCCCAATACTATGTATAGATGTTCTAGTAGCTTATTTCTATTAACTATGGTACTTTGACTAATAATATTATTACATTTTGGACATGTATTAATAGATGATTGAATGGTTATTTCATCCCTAGATTTGTTATATCTTTATAGAACCGGTATGAAGTTAGTTCTAACATCTGAATATGTATACCTATCTAATTGGGCTAAGTGTTTTGTACTCAGTATCAATATAATTATCCTCATTATCCTTGAAAGTATGTATATATATATATTACATGTGCCATTAACATCTATGTATGATTGGTACTAAAGGGTTAAAACATTGCGAGCACTATTTAGGAAACGCCAATCAGAGAGGAGATGTAGCTTTAAATAGCATGCATCTGTTACCTGTAATTTTATGTCTAGGACTATGGTCTAATGGACCGAAACCGGTCAGACTTTGTTTTTTATTAGAAAAAAATGTAGTAGCAAGAGCCCCTAGAGATAGATAAAAAAAAACAGGCTTTATTGAATCAAATTAAAACAAACAGCGAAAGAGTATCTAAAAGACTTAAGAGAAGAATGAGTAGATCAGTCTTACGCGTTTCGGCTAGCTGGTGCCGTAATCATAGACTGTAGCAGACAAACATTCTAAGGTCTTTATATACATGTGTATTCAATTGCTTAATTAATTAAACTAATTCAGCTGTATTCTAGCAAGCAAAGAACAACAATGTTATAGGTATAACGGAAAGCATTGATATTGACTGCTACATGTAACCATCATTAGTTGTCTATTACAAGAGCATGTTATGCAGACGGAAAAGATTTTGAGGAACATATGAAATTATGTACAATGGTTGTTTTGATATACATACATATAAAGCTCTCCTTTTAGAGAGTGATATACGAAATTTACAATAATCCATTATGTATAAAATTTATCAACCTATATAAGCATTTAGGGATATATTTTAATCTTATAGACCTGATTCGAACCAGCAACCTGTGTGTTCAAGGGCAGTGAGCTTAACCACTAGGCTATAGCAGCCCAACTATATAACGTGAACTGAGAACAAGGGCTTAAAGTAGACTAAAGGCAATTAGAATAGTTCTGATGTCTCTTAAAAATACTTGACATTTTGTTAGATTTAGTTTAAGAGATACTATCATATTAAGCAATATTTTATCCTTTAAAATAGGTTACAGTGAAACAACATTGGAGTTGAGACCAGAGAAAATATACACAAACAGTTCCTGGGTAATTGTATAGACTATAGATAAACAGTATAAAATGGTTTACGTAGGAAATATATATAGCCACAATGAACAAGTAATTTTCTCATAAATTAGACTTCATGTATATAGATGAACATATTAATAAATATGTCTTGTATTTAACTCCAAAAATTAATAAGGTCAAACTCTGAATTAAATCCATGTGGGACCTGTGTCTTAAGCTTGAACATCCAATAGACTTCTTGTCTTCCCAAAATTTGGGACCTATCACCTCCTCTCACTGGGGTCTTAATAGCCTCAATTATATTCCAACTGAAGGATCTTACTGATTGATCATGTACTTCTATAAAGTGTCTACTCAATTCAGAGCAGGGGACTTTATTTCTAATGTCCCCTAAATGTTCTCTGATGCGTGTTCTCACATCACGAGTAGTGAGTCCTACGTATTGACCCCTACATGATTTACATTCTGCAAGATATACAACATAAGTAGAGCTGCAGTTTAAGCAGCCCTGTATTTTGAAAGATTCTCCCGTCACATAAGACGTGAATGTGTTTGTTACATTATGGTAATCACATGCTTTACAGTGGTTACTACCGCATTTAAAGCTTCCATTATGCTGTAGCCATGAACTAGAGTTAGTATGTGTTTGTGTATTCCTTAACATACTAGGAGAGAGAGTATTAGCTAAGGTATTATTTTTGGTATAGACAAATCTACAGCCATCACCAATAATTCCTTTTAGTGTATCGTCTCCATAAAGGATTGGAATATACTTATTAACAATGCCACAAATGTCATTGTTTATGAAAAGTTTATTTATTTTTGTTTATGAAAAGTTTGATACCATGCTCCATGAGACTATTGAAGCCACTAAACAAAACATTATGAATACTAAATTTTCTAAGTTCCAATCAAATACAGGAAAAAGGTACCAGTCAAGTAATAAACTATACCAATTCTTTAGGTAAATCTTCATATAAGAAAAATAGACGCAATAGAAAAAAAGTAAGCTTTGCTGCAGATAGACAGGAGTTTACAGATGAGGAAAGCTCTGCATCAGGGACAGATTTTTCTGCCTCAGAAGGAAGCTCAGCTTCTGACTGGGATATTAGATCCACTGAGTCCACAACTAACCAGAGTGTAGGTACTCATGAAAATTTAAATACCCAGACAATAGATATACAACCTAGTGTTTCAGGATTAGGAGCTAAACCTAAAACAAAAGATAACATGGAGGTTTTTCAGGAAGGACAGGATGCTTCAAAAGGAGGGGGACAGCAGACAATTCTAAAGGAACAGAAAGGTACAGAAAAGAAACAAGTAAGGTACCCACGGAGAGAAGGCAAAAACAATCGGAAATATGTTTAAATACAGTGATTAATATATCCTCTTATAGTTTGAACGAGACCGAATGTAAAGTTTTAAGTTATGGGTTAAATTTTTGCCCTTCTAAAGATTTTGTTCTATTTCAAACTATTTTGGATATTAACAAATTTGTTAGGTCCCTAACCCTCATGAAGCATTTTTTTAAACAACAAACTGACACACCAACAGAGAGAGAACAGGAACTGACTACAGGTAGTTGGAAAATCAATGACCTCAATTTTCAAGATCTCTGCACTCGCAGGGACCTTGAACAACTTCTAAATGAGGATTCCAACTCCCCTGAAAGTGAACAACTTAAAGATAAACATATAGGCTTTAAGTGTAAATCAAATTTTTATCCATTACAATCCAGAGGTAAACAACTTGAGCTTTTTCAAAAAAGAGTGGTAGAGGATTTAACTCACCTAAACACCAACAAAACTAGGGGCAGAAAACAAAATAATTTAACTAAAAAAGAGAGAAATGCACTTACATCCCTTGAAAGAAATGAGAGTATCATCATCAAGCGTGCTGAGAAAGGCAGCAGCGTAGTAGTTTGTGATAGATCTTGGTATGTGGCGGAGGCCAAAAGACAATTAGAAGACCCCAATGTATATAAAAAAGGTCAGCTATAATCCTCATATTGATTTTCAAAAGCAATTATTTAAAATTCTTAATGAAGGCAAAAGAAATGGATTTATTGATGCACCTACATTTGATTATCTGTATGTTGAGTTTCCCAGAACGGCTGTGTTTTATCATCTACCCAAGACACATAAAGGCCTAGATAATATTAAAGGTAGACCTATTGTTTCTGGCAATGGCTCCCTATTGGAGCATGTGTCAGAATGGGTGAATGATATACTACAGCCGTTTGTTCTTTCACTGACTAGTTATGTCAGAGATACTATGCACATAATTAATATCTTTAATGATTGTGATTGGAAAGAAAGCTACAGCTGGCTTACAATAGATGCTGTATCGCTTTATTCATCGATTCCTCATTCTATTGGTCTACAAGCCATTGAATATTATCTAGACAAAGACACTAAATTGGAAAGTACCTTTAAGAAATATATACTTAAGGTTATAGAATTTTTATTGGAACACAATAGTTTCACATTTGAAAATGATTATTATATCCAAAAACAAGGGACTGCAATGGGGGCGAAATTTGCGCCCTCATACGCAAACCTAGTTATGGGTTGGCTGGAAGAAACATACATATACTGCGATAATAATCCCTTTCATGAGTATTTGATTTATTATAAGAGATTTATAGACGATCTCGTCTTAATATGGGAAGCAGATGAAAATAAAGCAAATGAATTTCTTAACTATCTTAATAACAACCAGATGGGGCTAACTTTCACAAAGGAGTGGAACAAAACAAAAATTAATTTTTTGGATATTGCACTCCTTGGTGAAACTCATTACAATTGTGTAAATACCACTTTATACCGTAAACCGATTGCTGGTAATGCATTACTCTATGCAACCAGTAGTCATCCTAAACATGTCTTTAAAGGTATCATCAAAGGACAAATGATGCGGGTAAAACGCAATTGCTCAAAAAATACTGATTACATAAAGGAAAGTAATGAATTAGCTGATCGCCTCATTAATAGAGGCTATCATAAAATGGAAGTGCTTAAGATTAAGAAGGAAGTCGATGGATATAAGAGAGAAGATCTACTACAAAATAAAAAAGAAAGAAAAAATGATGACAGACCGACATTCATCACCAAATATTCTAACCAGTACAATGACATTTGTGGCATTGTTAATAAGTATCTTCCAATCCTTTATGGAGACGATACACTAAAAGGAATTATTGGTGATGGCTGTAGATTTGTCTATACCAAAAATAATACCTTAGCTAATACTCTCTCTCCTAGTATGTTAAGGAATGCACAAACACATACTAACTCTAGTTCATGGCTACAGCATAATGGAAGCTTTAAATGCGGTAGTAACCGCTGTAAAGCATGTGATTACCATAATGTAACAGACACATTCACGTCTTATGTGACGGGAGAATCTTTCAAAATACAGGGCTGCTTAAACTGCAGCTCTACTTATGTTGTATATCTTGCAGAATGTAAATCATGTAGGGGTCAATACGTAGGACTCACTACTCGTGATGTGAGAACACGCATCAGAGAACATTTAGGGGACATTAGAAATAAAGTCCCCTGCTCTGAATTGAGTAGACACTTTATAGAAGTACATGATCAATCAGTAAGATCCTTCAGTTGGAATATAATTGAGGCTATTAAGACCCCAGTGAGAGGAGGTGATAGGTCCCAAATTTTGGGAAGACAAGAAGTCTATTGGATGTTCAAGCTTAAGACACAGGTCCCACATGGATTTAATTCAGAGTTTGACCTTATTAATTTTTGGAGTTAAATACAAGACATATTTATTAATATGTTCATCTATATACATGAAGTCTAATTTATGAGAAAATTACTTGTTCATTGTGGCTATATATATTTCCTACGTAAACCATTTTATACTGTTTATCTATAGTCTATACAATTACCCAGGAACTGTTTGTGTATATTTTCTCTGGTCTCAACTCCAATGTTGTTTCACTGTAACCTATTTTAAAGGATAAAATATCGCTTAATATGATAGTATCTCTTAAACTAAATCTAACAAAATGTCAAGTATTTTTAAGAGACATCAGAACAATTCTAATTGCCTTTAGTCTCCTTTAAGCTCTTGTTCTCAGTTCACGTTATATAGTTGGGCTGCTATAGCCTAGTGGTTAAGCTCACTGCCCTTGAACACACAGGTTGCTGGTTCGAATCAGGTCTGTAAGATTAAAATATATCCCTAAATGCGTATATAGGTTGATAAATTTTATACATAATAGATTATTGTAAATTTCGTATATCACTCTCTAAAAGGAGAGCTTTATATGTATGTATATCAAAACAACCATTGTACATAATTTCATATGTTCCTCAAAATCTTTTCCGTCTGCATAACATGCTCTTGTAATAGACAACTAATGATGGTTACATGTAGCAGTCAATATCAATTGTTGTTCTTTGCTTGCTAGAATACAGCTGAATTAGTTTAATTAATTAAGCAATTGAATACACATGTATATAAAGACCTTAGAATGTTTGTCTGCTACAGTCTATGATTACGGCACCAGCTAGCCGAAACGCGTAAGACTGATCTACTCATTCTTCTCTTAAGTCTTTTAGATACTCTTTCGCTGTTTTTTTTAATTTGATTCAATAAAGCCTGTTTTTTTATCTATCTCTTGGGACTCTTGCTACTACATTTTTTTCTATTTCATTACCAAGGGCTGTGAGGAGCCCGATGCTACTGGTCCCAGAGTTAAGGTAGAGCTTTACACTGTGCCTTTGGAGCCGCTTGCTGTGGAGGTTCATTTAAAGGAAACACCGGAGAAGTTGACGTCACATCTGGTCACGTCTGGTAGAAGTCCCGTACCCGCGCTGTAGTTGAACCGAAGAAGAGGTGAGTTTGATGGTCGCGCTTAACTGCGTGGCTGTCCCTCTATCTGGATTCAGGTTTCTTTGCCCACCTGGAGAGGACACAGGAACCGCAAGCCTGCACCGACAGGAGTACCAGGAAAAGGGCCAACACTACTCCGCGTAAGTACGGGTGAAGCCCGAGACATGACAGTCTAATCTATCTCATTTATGATTATTTGTGACCGCCGTGTCAAGTATTTTGAGTGACTTCCTACTTTCCTTATTGTCCACACTGGTCATTGACTTTATTAGGCTCTTACATTTATGTTCCATATACACAGTGTGATACTGTTCATTTCTTACATTTGTTTTTTATTGCTCACCTTGTTACAATGGAGTCTGCCTATTTTTATTGGAACGTTAATAAACATATACATTTTTATTTATATCTAAGAACTTCTGGATTCTATCAGTTCTATTTTGTCTTAGCAAGCCCGGACTATTTTGGATTGTTTTGTTTTTCTGATACCCTGTGGAGTACTGGGACTCGATTCCTGTTTGCCTGTCCTGGGCTAGAGAGAGTGGGCTGTACTCACTACTGGAAGAGCCTGGAGGAGGGACCTAGTGGTATGCCGGTGATGCTGAGCGGAGCCGCGCAGTGTATGTGTATGGGCATGAGCTGCAGACAATCTACACGGACATGTTTCAGTGGAGTTAGGATGTCATACAGACGATTCACCTAAGGAGGATGAAAAACGCACTCAAGTCACAGTAATTACAGTTTTCTACACCATACTTACAAAAGAAGGCATGACTGGCTGAATGGGTTTGATTTACTGATTTGCTCATGTTATGGATCCCCGGGTTTGGTCTATAGCCGTGTTAGAAACTAGTGACCAGGACTGTGGTAATACTGTTTCATCCGGGTAACTTAAGGTATATTCCTCTAACCACTGTACTGGATACCTTGGCCCCAAGTTATCAAGGTCTGTCGGACCTGATCCGACAGTGTTGATCAGGTCCGACAGACCTCGCTGAATACGGCGAGCAATACGCTCGCCGTATTCAGCATTGCACCAGCAGCTCACAAGAGCTTCTGGTGCAACGCCGGCCCCTGCAGACTCGCGGCCAATGGGCCACTAGCAGGGGGGTGTCAATCAAAGCGATCGTACTCAATCCGGTTGATTTCCGACGATGTCTGTCCGCCTGCTCAGAGCAGGCGGACAGGTTATGGAGCAGCGGTCTTTGTGACCGCTGCTTCATAACTGCTGTTTCTGGTGAGTCTGAAGACTCACCAGAAACAGGGGCCATCAAGCTCCATTCGGAGCTTGTAAAATAGAGGCCCTTGTGTTCTTGAAGCACATACATACACCGCATGTTGCAATTGTAACAGCTCCTTGCTCCCATAGGTCTTACTGAACTGATCTTTACATTTGCATGTCATTTTTTATAATATAAAAGTGTTTGACTGGAAATTGCTCAAAGGTGTATGTGTGTATATATATATATATATATATATATATATAGGAGTTATAGGAAAGTCAACCAACAAAAATTCATATGTAGCCTTAGATATAATATTTGTTGAATATAATATATCCAGGTATTTATCAATGGGGTTTTTTTAAATCAGAGGTGGGATCCTGCGTTAATCTACGGTATGTCTTCTTGTCATCCAGCTGGGATATTATTTCATCCCTATAGTCCTGGTAGTCCTGTAGGACCAATGCGCCCCCCTTGTCCGCATTGCGGATCACCAACTTGTGATTTTCCTTTAACCCCTTCAAGGCCTTCCATTCTGTTCTTGAAAAGTTATTTCTTGTAGGGTGTTCTTTATCCAATGTACCTTCAAAGTTCTCTTTTATCATACGTGTATATGTACTGATACTTGCACTTGAGGATTTTGGATCAAATTTACTCCGTTTCTTGAATTTCTCCATCTGGTAATCAGTCTGCCCAAAATGTTCCTTCAGGCGAAGTTTCCTATTAAATTTATATAGGTCAACGTGTAAATCAAATCTGTCCAATTTAGCCGTGGGTACAAAACTTAGTCCTTTCTCCAATATCTCAATTTCAGTAGTTGTTAGTTGGTGGGAGCTGAGATTAATTATATTGCTCAGTGCCAACCCCGGCGCCATCGCCGTGGTGGTCTCCCCCTGGAAGAACCCCTTGCGTTTGTGACCACTTCTCCTGGGGTGTGGCCTCCCCCGTAAGCGTTTTTTGACCGGGTAGTCATGGGTTGGGAGCCTGTGGTAGTGCCCATTGCTACTACCTCACCCTGTTCAGGGTCAGAGCTATTGTCAGAGCTTTCAACAGTGTTCAAATTCCTAGGTTTATATGCCAGAGGTCTCCTATTTCTGAAGGCAACTCTTCTTTCCTCTGGGCCTAATAACCATTTATAGACCTGGTGACAATCCTGCCAGAGTCTGTGGCATCCTCCTAGTGCAACTGCAGGGCCTCTGTACTTACTCTTGCGCATGCGCAGTTGCGCTAGGAGGACGCCACAGACTCTGGCAGGATCGTCACCAGGTAAACACTTAAATAGTTCACTGTATTGTTTGTTTTGTAAAGTCTGAGGAAGGGGGTGACCCCGAAAACGTTCACCAAAGTAAAGTTATTTTACTAAAGAATACGGAGAGTGCCTTTCTTATTTCTTTTTCTATATCAATGGTTTAAAGAGCACCCCGGAGGCTGGAATATAGCAGTGAGTGTGGGATCCTGTTTGGTATTTGCATTAATTTTTTGATCTCTGCACCCTGTATGGATTTCTTATACCTGGACTATTTTTTTGTATATTCTTTTTGACATTCTGTCATTAGGGATATTGTTGTTTTTATCAGCACACATCACTTGGTGTGGTGATTTGGTACATAACATGTCACAGACACAGCCGCAGCAAATTGGTGAGACTGATGGAGTGGAGGGAGCTACAGTTTTCCAATTCAGTGAGGCTGATGCCAGTAGAATAAGATTTGATGAAGTAGCCATTAGAACTAAGAGAGAGCAGCCAGAGCAGCTGCATAATCATTTGGTTAAATTGAAGAAAAGAGCAATCGATTTAAAACTACATGGCTGCTACCTGTCTGACTACCACAGGAAATCATTCATCCCTAAGGGTTTTAGGGTCAAAAATGTCCCCACCATTGGACGTAATAATACTACCTTTTGCGTCAAGTGGTGTGGGATCTTGAACAAATGTTCGCTGGATCTAGTTCTACTTGTAATAGAGGAAGTTTCTATATTACTTAAACAGGTAGAGAATGAAATACATACCTTTGAAATACAGCACCATGATAAATTGTTGAATGATGGAGAGGAGGACTGGCTATCTAAGATCAAGAACCAGGTGGACCAATATGAAAATGAGCTCATTTCTTTTAAGGAACGTAAATGGGAGGCCGTAACTAGTGATTACAGAGAGAAGAGAGTCTATAAATGGTTATTGGGCCCCGAGGAAAGAAGAGTTGCCTTCAGAAATAGGAGACCTCTGGCATATAAACCTAGGAATTTGAACACTGTTGAAAGCTCTGACAATAGCTCTGACCCTGAACAGGGTGAGGTAGTAGCAATGGGCACTACCACATGCTCCCAACCCATGACTACCCGGTCAAAAAACGCTTACGGGGGAGGCCACACCCCAGGAGAAGTGGTCACAAACGCAAGGGGTTCTTCCAGGGGGAGACCACCACGGCGATGGCGCCGGGGTTGACACTGAGCAATATAATTAATCTCAGCTCCCACCAACTAACAACTACTGAAATTGAGATATTGGAGAAAGGACTAAGTTTTGTACCCACGGCTAAATTGGACAGATTTGATTTACACGTTGACCTATATAAATTTAATAGGAAACTTCGCCTGAAGGAACATTTTGGGCAGACTGATTACCAGATGGAGAAATTCAAGAAACTGAGTAAATTTGATCCAAAATCCTCAAGTGCAAGTATCAGTACATATACACGTATGATAAAAGAGAACTTTGAAGGTACATTGGATAAAGAACACCATACAAGAAATAACTTTTCAAGAACAGAATGGAAGGCCTTGAAGGGGTTAAAGGAAAATCACAAGTTGGTGATCCGCAATGCAGACAAGGGGGGCGCTTTGGTCCTACAGGACTACCAGGACTATAGGGATGAAATAATATCCCAGCTGGATGACAAGAAGACATACCGTAGATTAACGCAGGATCCCACCTCTGATTTTAAAAAAAACATTGATAAATACCTGGATATATTATATTCAACAAATATTATATCTAAGGCTACATATGAATTTTTGTTGGTTGACTTTCCTATAACTCCTATCATATATACCTTACCCAAGGTCCACAAAGATCCGGTGCGACCTCCAGGACGTCCAATTGTATCGGCAAGGGGATCGATACTACAAACATTGGCTGTATACGTTGACGATATCCTACAACCATTAGTCAGACAGATGGATTCTTTCCTTCTGGACTCCATTGAGATGGTGAAACTACTACAAGATATTGGAGGATTAACTGCAGATGATGTGCTGGTTACCCTGGATGTAACCAGCCTTTATACAGTCATCCCGCATGAGGACGGTATGGCGGCGATCAAATCTACTCTCCTTAAATCTCCCTATGTTGGTCCACCTGTCGATGTGGTACTACAACTATTGGAGTATTGTCTCAAGATGAATTATTTCAAGTTCAAGGCAAAGTTCTATTTACAGATTTCGGGCACAGCAATGGGGTCCAATGTGGCCCCATCCTATGCCAATCTGAATATGGCGGAGTTTGGGACCTTGGGCATGATGCTATTCAAAGTTCCACGGGTATTATGTTTCCGTAGATACATAGACGATCTATTCTTGATCTGGCGAGGGGAGAAACAAGATCTAATGACTTGGTTCCACGAACTGAACCAGTCCAACATCAACCTAAAGTTCAAGATCACTCACAACAAACAAACAGTCGATTTCCTAGACTTAAGGATATACAGATCTGGTGATGGACTGAAGACCACGCTATACCAAAAACCCACGGATAGGAATTCGATCCTCCAAGGTACAAGCTGTCATCCACCTTTTTTGAAAAAGGCTCTGCCCAAGTCTCAATTCAAGAGGGTTACACGAAACAATAGTGACCAAGAGAATAAAACAGTACAACTTGATGAGATGAGGATGAAATTTGAGCAGCGGGGCTATAATAGAGAACACCTGGATGTGGCTTTCGTTGAAGCTCATATCACTTCACAGAATGAGGCTCTAAAGAAAACATTACCTGAGGCACCATCTAAGGAACGATTGATACTGACGACCACCTTTACTCCTGAGAAGGTCTCTTTACCGAACATACTACGAGAACATTGGGACATCATTTCAACTGACAAAAAACTGCCTTGCGAGTCTATGGACTTACCGATTGTTGGTTATAGGAGGGCGGCCTCCTTAAGGGATCATCTGATGCGACCCGATAACAGACTAAGTTATAAGTCTAAAACATGGTTAGACACCACCAAAAATGGGTGCTTTCGATGCAGTGGATGCACCACATGTAGTGGGATGACCCAGAGTAAATTTTTCACACATCCGTGGACCAACAGAAAATTTACAATTAGACACAGAGTCACATGCACTACAAACTACATCATATACATGATCCACTGCCCATGTGGCAAGTTCTATGTCGGTAAGACACAGGATGATGCCCGCACTAGAATGGCCAACCATAGGTCGGCCATTAGGGCAGCATTGGAGAATGGTAAATCCGACCAACCGGTAGCCAGACACTTCCTGCAGGCGAGACACAAGAACACTGATTTACGTTTCATTATCATTGACCATGTCCCACCCCTAGCGAGGGGTGGTGACAGAGGTAGGGTGCGCTTACAGAGGGAAAGTCGATGGATTTTCACACTTGACACTCTGGTCCCTAAGGGGCTTAATGTCCATTTTGACATGCAGTGCTTTTTGTGAAGTCTGCAATTTTCGATATTGGTATGTCTTATTCCTAAATATATCTAAATGATTGATTGATTTAATATCATTTGGTGGAGTTATATGTATAGGTGTTTTTGGGTTCCTCATCTGGTTCAGGTTTATATGTTTTGTTCCACTTGCTTAGTGACGATACCATCATATATGATTGAGATTACATGACCACCGAATGTGCTAATGGTGTTTTGTTTAGCGATAGAAGTAGAAGTTGGTTTGATGATTAATACCTACTTTAGTTAATTGGCATGATATAGCATATGGTGTAATAATATGCTATTGTGTGAGATATTTTTTGTGGTCCTCCTATTTGGAGTATTTAAACATTTTGTTTGTGATATGATGTATTACACCATATGGTATGTACATTATGATTGATGATTTGAGTTCTTTGGAGCATTGATTGGACGGCTGGTTAGGTTATATGGCCAGTGATGTGACTGCAGCTAACGCTGTATGGCCAGTGTTGTGGTGTTCAAACTAACCAGTATGTGAAAAGATTATTAATAATTGGATTGCTATGTACCATTCAGTTTCCCAATGTATATGTGTTATAAGTTAGCTCTCTAGTAGGCGGCGGACAGAATGATTTCTCTAGTATGGTCTCCATCTATCATTTGGTATGGTCACTGAGTGGCTAGCTTTAATATCAGGACCGCTATGTACGCCGAGTTCTGTCGCGGTTGATCTGTCTGATTTTACTGGCATTGTATATGGTTGCCTAGCAACAGTCGTCATACTTGTTGCATTGATGTTTAATCCTTTAGCTGCATAATATGAGTATTTTTGTCCCTATAAAGAGTGTCATGTGTAATCTGGATACACCTTCTGTACCGCACTTATACCGCTATATATTATATCTTTAGTTACCGGACATATTTACTAATACCTTTATGCCTACACATTTTATACTCATACCATATTTACAGAGTATTTGTCTATCAGCCACCATTTCTACGATCTTGTGCTCTGTATACTTTTAATTTTCATGTTAACATTGTTGTTTTTTATTTTGTTGAGTGGTTTCACATTTTTGCCTTGGTGACTTTTTTTGAACCTCCAGGGCCTCTGTACTTACTCTTGCGCATGCGCAGTTGCGCTAGGAGGACGCCACAGACTCTGGCAGGATCGTCACCAGGTAAACACTTAAATAGTTCACTGTATTGTTTGTTTTGTAAGGTCTGAGGAAGGGGGTGACCCCGAAAACGTTCACCAAAGTAAAGTTATTTTACTAAAGAATACGGAGAGTGCCTGTGCACTGTATGACAGGGACAGTACATGGTAAAACTATAATGTTCACACCCTGTAACACTTTGCAATGTAGCTGTATTTGCAAGATTGAAGTGTGTTTGCTTCAGTGTGCCTTCTCAATATCATTTTTCAGTAATCCAAGATTGTGCCAGCCAAAGTAGGCATTCCCAGTACTATTTTACAGTAATCCCTAAGCATACTAGTTCCAGTATGCCTTTTCAATATAATTTTCACTAATCCCTTAATGTGATGGCTATAGTATGACTTTTAATGCTTGTTTAGAAATAAATCTTTAAGTGTGCCATTTACAGTAAGCATTCAATAAGTGCAATCTTATAGTAAAAGATGAGTGTGTCAGCTACATGTTGCCTTCTCAATATCAGTTTACAGTACTGTATACACTAATTGTGCTAGCTCACTGACTGCTTTTTGTCTGGCAAATTTTTTGGACTACGCTACCTGTTTAAACCCCTCTATTGAGAAACACTTCCTGTGGATTGATTTGCTGGGTTATTAACTTTGGAACTGTATTTCGACCTTTGCCCCTGCCTTGTTCTTTTGAATTGATGCCTGATTTTGAATAGCTCTTTTGGCCTGTATACAGCTTACTCATCTGCTGCACTGACTGGTATCTGCTGCCCATACTCTGCATCTTTGGTTCTAGACAGAAAACCAGTTAATCCTTCATCTTCCTTATAAGTTCAAGGATATACTTTCCTTTTTTAGTTGCATTGTGTCATAATCTTTCAAACACATAAGATGCAATTTGTGTAATTGTAAGAATTCTGCCTATAAAATCCTGGTAATTTCTCTAAATTTTGTTACAATCCATCCATACCTTGTAACCCAGTACATTAATGTTTTACTTAAGTTAACCAACCATTTTTATAGAAGCAAAGCTTGTCTACTATTTTAATAACAACCCTTAGACAACAAAGGTGAGTCTGCATCTAAGTACCCCATATTCCTATATACTATGAGTCCTATTATGACACAGTCACCTATGGCTCCCCAGCACTCCACCCCTTTAAAACAGCTTCCTATTGTCCCCCGAACATTTTGACTGAATTCCTTTTGCTTTTCTGCTGAAGTAGAAAATCTTTTTTTATACATCCTTCAAAAGACAAGTCTCCCCTTGTTGAACCTATAAATAATTTTCCTCTTTAATCTGCTATTGCCAATTATTAGGGATCATAAAAGTACAGTGTAGGCCTTTGAAAGACGTGGGTCATTGTTTAAAATTGTTGTTTTTTCTAAAGTTTATACTATTACTCAAATGTGTATTTGTATATTTCTCCGATGTTATCACTTTCTTTTCCTATCATAGCGTAAACCATGTTCAAAGTGTGTTGATGCATTTTAAAAAAAAATTGAATTTATATTTATTTACAAAATGTAATTTTCTTAAAATAATGTGGACTTTTAAGACTTGTTATGTAATCTGATAAAGACATATGCTAATTAGTTTACTTTCATGATTCATGTATTGCAAATGATCAAGTCTTGATATTGCCATGCCATAAACTACCTTCTTTGATCTGACTTCATGTCTGGCCAGACATCAAGAAACATAACATTTGGTATAAGTTTAAGGTTGAAATAAACCATGAACTCTATGCTTTTAATGCTGATAGTTGAAGAAGAGTTCAAACACCACATGTGCAAAATGATTATGGCATGTAGAAGCCAAATTGCCATCACTGGAATCTGTGTGTGGTTCTGTTTGAACTAAACATTATTTGCAACTTATATTAGGTATTCAATCATTAAATTACAAAATAAATGTAAAATACATCTGTGAGTTTAAATAAATGTAAAACCTGCACTTTTCAGAGGATACAATTTTAAAAAAGTTTCCAATTTATTTCTATTATCAAATTTGCTTTGTTCTCATGTTGTTCTTTGTTGAAGAGATACCTAGGTAGGTAGCGTGCACATGCCTGAAGCACTACATGACAGGGAATAGTGCTGCCATCTAGTGCTCTTGCTAATGTATAGCATTGTTGCAAAAGTGCTGCCATATAGGGCACACCCCTGAGCTTATATCTCTCCTTTTCAGCAAAGGATAACAAGAAAACAAAGTAAATATGATAATAGAAATAAATTAGAAAGTTGTTTAAAAGTATATGCTTCCTTCTGAATCATGAAAGTAAAAATGTGGGTTTTATGTTTATGTATTGCATTTTCTTCTCATGTGGGTCTTGAAACAAAAAAGACCCTAAATTATATCTAACATTAAATAAAACATAGTTGTTTATTCAAACACTACACATTCCATTCCTACATCTGAGTACAATTTTAAAACAAGTTGAGCAAGATTACAAGTTGCACGACAAATCACTTGCGAAAACTTTGCACGCGTTATGGCTTTTTCGCATTTGGGGTTGCGCCGCGGTTAAAAGTTGCAAAAGAACTTATTTTGCGCACGCGCTAAGCAACAAAATGCAAACCATGAAATTGCGTGAGCGTTCACGTATTCCCCATAGAAGTCAATAAAGAAGATGAATAGAAAACCCCCCACAAAAGCCCTAATATGTTGCGCAAAGCCCATGATGTATTCTTGAAATGTGTACATGAAAATGCAAATATTTCATATTGCAAAAAATATTCTCGCAATATATGTTCTGTTTCTAAATAAATATTTCTTTATACATTTGATGATATTTGGACTGATACATCTATTTATTGCGAGATATGTATATGAATATATATACAGTATGTCTAGATATCTCGAGATCTATATACGAATATCACATTGAAAATCCATCAGAGATATTGTTTAATGTGCATAAGATTGTAATGTAAAATTGTTTCATTATCTCCCTAGTTAAACATATCTCTATACAAATAAATCCATGTTTCTCTATGTATGTGTGTGTATGTCAATGTAAAATCCCTGCGTCGGCTTTTTTTTCTAACACTCAAGATTTTGTATTGTTGAGCCCTTATAACTTTTGTGTGCAATATATTTTTTATATATTTTGTATTAGACAGTGTTAATATGAGTGTAACTGTACGTTGTAATGTATTTTTGAAGTGTTTTTTTAAAACTTTTATGTTGCAGAAAACTACAGCTCTTTTCGAGCGTGGAAAGGATTGTTGTGTAAAAGGTAAGTGCGCATGCGCAATCACGATTTTTCAAGACTTGTAATACCTGTGCAATAGAAATTGATTGCGAAAAGACCACATTGCACGCGGAAAACTCATAACGCGCTACTTGTTATCTCGCTGGTTATGTTTAATTGAGCCTATAATGGGGCGGACCTCAATCTATTGTTTGATAATTATCAGCACGTTAACAGCTGCAGATGTCAACGTGATCACAGTCAGCCATTTTCATTATTTATCTGCATCACTTTTTTCATTATTAGTTATGTGAAAAATTATCCTATACTTAATTTGTGCCAGTCTTGTTTTCATTATCACAATCCAAATTCTCAATACTTTACTAAACATTTAAAGGACTGGTTTTCACGTATCAAGTTCATTAGCTGCTGAATACCACATAAGCCTGCAATCTGGTATTACAAGTCTATGGTAAAACTAAATAACGAGTGGCCGATATCCCTTTAGCATGCAACTACACTAAACATAGCTCATATTACAAGTTGTTAGTTATGTAATACGTTCAAGCTCAACAAAAGTTTGTGAATAAAACCTTTGTTATGCAAATGGGCGAAACTCACTGATATTATACTCACTATATTGACATTTGGTGGTAGATTTATCATAGTGCGAGCAGACATGATATAATGTAGCGTATCATGTCTGCTGTACATCGCTAAATGCCGACAGCATACACTGTAGCCATTTATGATTGCACCAGCAGTTTTTGTGAACTGCTGGTGCAATGCTGCCCCCTGCAGATTCACAACCAATCGGCTGCTAGCAGGGGGTGTCAATAAACCTGATTGGATTTGATTGGGTTGATTTCTGTCCGCAGTCTCAGAGCAAGCAGACAAGTTATGGAGCAGCGGTCTTTAGACCGCTGCTTCATAACTTCTGTTTCCGGCGAGTTTAAAGGCTTGCGCGGAAACAGGGGCATCAAGCTCCATACGGAAACTGGAAGCAGCATCATTAAATGTGTTTCCTTTGCCAAACAGCTGAACACAAACCTCACATGAAAATGTTGAATGCTAATTGAGGCTGAAGAGGTTTAAAGCACTTCACCACTGGACTCTGGAGCAGTGGGAACATGATCTGTGAAGTGATGAATTATGCTTCACTATCTGGCAGTCTGATGGAAGAATGTGGGTGTGGTGGGTGCCAGAAACATGCTACCTACAGGAATGCACAGTGCCTACTGTAAAGTTTGGTGGAGGTGGGATAATGGTCTAGGGCTATTTTTCAGGGTTTGGCTAGGCCCCTTAGTTCCAGTGAAGGATCATCTTAATTCTACAGGATACAAAGACATTTTAGACAATTGGGTGCTTCCAGCTTTGTGACAACTGTGCCCCTGTGAACAATGCAACCTCCATGAAGCCAGGGGGTGGGGAAGACCTCAAGCCCTGAATTTGATCCCATTGGAAACTTTTGGGATGTATTGCAACTCATATTGCAAGCAAGACATCAATGCTTGGTCTCACAAATCTTCTTTTGGCTGAATGGACACAAATTCCCACAGACACTCTCCAAAATCCTGTGGAAATACTTTCTAGAAAAGTTCCTGCTGCTATAGCCACAAAGGGGGGGGGGTATCTATAATAAAGGGACATGAAACCCACATTTTTTATTTCATGATCCAGATAGAGCATGTTATTTTAAAAAAACTTTCCAATTTACTTTGATCATCTAATGTGTTTGTTCTCTTGCTATCCTTTATTTAAATGTATACCTAGGTAGGCTCAGAAGCTGCTGATTGGTTGCTGCACATATATGTCTAATTTTATTGGCTTATAGATGTTGAGCTAGCTCCTAGAAAATGAAAAGTTTTTTTAAATTAGTATTCTCTGAATTGCGAAATAATAAAATTGTGTTTCATGTCCTTTAAATGCAAATAGTTTTGAAAAGGAATGTCAAACAAGCTCATATAGGTGTGATAGTCAGTTGTGAGAGTCAGGTGTCCACACAATATATATAAATATTATTTATTTAGACATATTGATCCAGATTACAAGTGGCGTGCTAAATATCATTTTCGTTCACATGCTAACTGTGATCAAAGTAAAAATTATCGCAAAAAACAAGATGAAAGTAAAACGTTAGTGCTCTAACTTCATGACTTTGGATAATGCGACCTTGCTAACTTCTTCTCCCCATAGACGTCTATAGGGTGCGCTGTAAAAAAAAAAGAACTAACAGTTATCGCTTGCATGCTAACTCGACACCGCATTAGATCAACTGCGCTAAGCTTCAAAGTTAGAAATGCTGTACATTCAAATGCTCTTCACATAGCAGAACATTCTCTTTCTATTTTAAAATATATATTTCTATATCTATCTGATATTTTTTGTAAAAAAAAAAAAATATATATATATATATATATAACTGTATATGTATCTATATATCTATATGAATATATACAGATATAGATATATATGTAGATATATATTGTGATCTAAAAAATCAAGCGCAATGAGGTAAGGTACAGGCGTGGATGTACACATGTACAGATAAAGATGCAAATCCCTCTGGCTTGTTATTAACTTTTCATTCCCCTTCAAAAATAAGGGGAATGAATAAGCAATGAATGTAAAATGCAAATTTTACATTCATTGCTTGACCAGAAATAGCTTGTACAGGTAGAATACCTAGGCTTGCTGGGACAGCCACACAATTGTTATTGGTATAGTGTGTCCCTATTGTCTGCCTAATCGGTATATTTAAATTCAGGACAAAGTAGGCACACTGCAACAGTTCATATTCAAAGAGTAAAGTCCATATGATATGATAAGACAAGACAAATCTTCACCAGGACCTATATAGGCATGTATTAGCTCTATCCTTTTTTGATTCCCCCCCCCCCCCCCTACCTCGGTACAAAGAAATATGGGTTGATACCTTGACAGCTGATTGATGTGGGCGCAAGGAGGATACCAGGGCTGTAAATTACTCTGCCCGACTGTAAACTTTTTCTCCACCTGCCGTTGCACAGCTGATTCGGCTTGTTCTCAGGCGCACGCTCCAAGCGTGTTTCTCCGTGATCCGGAAGAGAGGATCCACTGACGTCCACAGTGACGTGTATGCGGGGGGGGGAGTCCAAGACAGGATGCAAGGTACCTGGGCTGACTGAAGTAGAACCCGACCAGGCGGGTATAACAGCGGTTCAAGAGCTGGTAGTAGCAGAAGTGAATTAAAGATGTGAGCCGTTGTATAATAAAATTTCAAAATCTTTATTCCAACAGGTTAAAAGTGGGAGGCATCCCAAAACAAAAGTAAGCAACACATAGCTGCTAACATGTTTCGGCCATGGTGGCCGTAGTCATTACTACGGCCACCATGGCCGAAACATGTTAGCAGCTATGTGTTGCTTACTTTTGTTTTGGGATGCCTCCCACTTTTAACCTCTTGGAATAAAGATTTTGAAATTTTAATCTGTATATTTACCCGATGCTGTGTTCACAGATGTTTGCTTAAACCGCCAGAAAATACGTGTCGATGTTTGAATGATATAAGGCAGAGGCTTTTGACAGCCCACCTTACTGCTGACTTTTATTCACATAAGTCAGAGCACGTCCATCCCTACGTCACTGAAGTTAGCCAATCCAATTCTTATTGTTCCGAAGCTTTTTATGCAAACAGCTGCGCTATGCGAACAAAAGAAGATTTCAATTTCAAGTGTCTTAAATATAGCCAATGCTGCATATGGAGTGTTATATTTCACAATGATAACTGCATAGTCCGTTTACACCACACTGTATACTTGTTGAACATTCCTCATAAATTCTTCAAATGATTTAATGTTTAAAAGACCCCATAAATCATCTCTCTTATACATTTTATATGTAAAAATGTCTATAAAAAAATATCATCAGAATCAACAAATATATATAAAAAATGAAAGAATAGAAAATAACAGCAATAAGAACAGAATGGGAGGCACCACTCTCATACCAGAAAAGCTTGAATGTCTACCTCCCTATTCATTGGTTCTAAGGTTTGTAGCTTGTGGATCCAGAAGGTTTCTCTTTGTCTCAATAGGAGTAACCTATTTCCTCTTCCCTCATCTAGAACCACCTGTTCAATTGCTACAAACTTCAAACCAGAATTGTCATTCTTATGGAAATCTCTAAAGTGGTTGGTGACACCATGTACCACATTCCCCTTTTCAATATTTTTTTAAGTGTTCCATCACTCTCCTTTTGATAGTTCTTTTGGTTCTTCCTATGTATTGTTTCTTGTATGGACACTCTAACATATACACCACATACTTAGAATGACAATTCATAGTATGTTTGATCTCCATTGTGTGCCCATTTGAACTAGAAGTATTCTGTTTATTATTGTGATGAATTGTCGAACACGTATTACACCCTTTCCTATTACACTTAAAGAAACCTTTGTTTGATTTATTCAACTAGTTTCCTTTTTCATTTGTGTAATTTACTAGGTGCTAGGATTTCTTTCAAGTTTTTATTTTTCCTAAAAACTACTCTTAGGGCTCCATGTACTAAAGCGTCAATTTTCTCACCGACAACGTGTTTTCTCGACTCACTTGAACTCGCAGCTAGCGAGATGTTGCCCGCCCGCCATATGTACTAAAAACTATCCCAAAAAAAGGCGCGTCTAATCCGCATCGAGCACTGGCGAATGATTCATACATATGATGCCTCGCTATTTGCGAATGTACTATTAATCGCTTACAACCTGTCAGTCATGTTTGTCCCACGTGACTGTAAGGTGTCAGAAACGTCAGCTTTGTCGCGGGAACATATTGCAGCACTATATAAAGTCGATTTTATAAATTTTTTCAGACTGCATAGTTCCCGAACTTGAAGCTTTACTGACTGTTATTCTTATCGATAAATTAAGTATGGCTACTTCTCGATCTGATTCACAGTCCAAATTGAAGAATCCACACTTTTCACATCAGCAGAACCTGGTTCTTGTCGATATGGTTCTAGACTCGTATGACTATTTATTTGGTTGTCGTGCGAAGCAAACTTCGACTATCCGTAAAAAAAGTATATGGACCCGGATAAGCGATGCTGTCAGTGCTCAGGGACCTGGGAAAAAGGACGTTGACCAAATCAAAAAACGGTACAACGACATAAAAAGATTTGCAAAAGCCAAATTGGCAAAAGAAAAAAATTCAAATCGTGCAACCGGAGGTGGAACAGCTTATGTCGCTGATCTTAATGATTACGAGCAGAGACTGGTGCAGCGTCTAGGCCCAGAAGTAATCGTCGGGATCACAGATGATTGTGATAGCGACCTAAGAGGTAAAACATTAATCGAATTACTATTATTTAAATTGAATGATAATCATATTGTAACTATCCAGTAGAGTCGGTTTATCAAAATATCTATCATGTAAAGATATTTTGGCAAATCAATTATTTTTGGTGACAATTTTGATTACGTAAAATCAATGCCTATTACTGCTAGATTTTTGTATAGCTTAACCAATAACGTATGTTATGTAATCGTCGGGATCACAGATGATTGTGATAGCGACCTAAGAGGTCAAACATTAATCGAATTACTATTATTTAAATTGAATGATGATCATATTGTAATTATCCAGTGGAGTCGGTTTATAAAAATATTTAACATTTAAAGATATTTTGGAAAATCAATTTTTATTGGCGACAATTTTGATTATGCAAACGTCACAACTATACTTGTCAATCAAATTGACGCATGACTATTTTTACAATGTAGCATTCTTTTTTGTTGAATCTTTATTTTTGTAATAAAATTTAACATGAATAATATTGTTGATCCGACTAACCGTTAGTAACAAGAATTATATTTCATTTTTGTTGGAATGATAAATTGTGCATGAGGAATGACCAATGACGATATAAATATATCGTCATGGATAATTGGTTTTTTAAAACATCACTATATCCAAGGTTATTGACCACAGCTAACACTACTAATATATATATTCTCAAATTTTGTGATTCATTTATATTTCATCCCATTACTATGTAACAAAATCCCTGGTTAAATGTAGAATAGTATGTCTAATATGTAACCTTTTCAATAGATAAATGTTGTACTTTTTTAGTTATGTAAATATGTTATTTTTATTAGGATAGAAATAGTTATAATTGTTATTATTGTTGCTTTTTGAACTTAAAATAAATTGTTATGTTATTTTTACGAAAATAAACTTCTGTTTCATGTATTTTTTTGGTGTGACCAATGCAAATAAGGTTTGTTTATAAAAAGGGCTAAAAAGAAATAACAATATGATGATGTTGCACAAAAATTTTATTTGAACAAAAAATAACACATAACTGCCGAACACAATTTGCATACAAGAGGAAATAATTTGTTGAGAAAGATCAATCATCAAAATATTGGTTAGAAACCATATCCCTTGTGGCCATGCCACGTCTATTTGTGTTTTCTCTGCAAATTTCTTCGGGAAAATCATTAAAAGGCATGGCAATATCGTCAACAATGGGGCATCCTCTTTTTGTGGCAATATTATGCAAAACACAGCAAACTAATATGATTCTTGCTACTTTTTCAGTAGAATACTGCATTGCACCGCCAGATCTGTCCAGACATCGGAACCTCATTTTCAACAATCCATAAGTCCTTTCAATGACACCCCTTGTGCTCTTGTGTGCTTCATTAAAACGAATATGTTTCCTGAGTTGGGGGTTATTATAGGGTGTCAGAAGCCATTCATAACAAGGGTAACCGGCATCCCCTGTAATAAAAAAAAAATATATTGATGTAAGTCAATTTTCATTCCAAAAAGAAAAAATAATTTTTATTAGTTATTGAGGCTAGCGTCAAATTAGTATAAATTTATAGTAACAACTTTACAATTTACTTGTATTATGTATTTTTAAGAATTATTTATATATCCTTTGTTGAAGAAATAGCAATGCACATGTGTTAGCCAATCACACAAGGCCTCTAGGTGCAGCAACCAATCAGCAGCTAATGAGCATATATCGAGATATGCTTTTCAGCAAGTGATATCAAAAGAATAAAGCTAATTCGATAATAGAAGTAAATTAGAAAGTTGTTTAAAATGACATGCTCTTTATAAATCCAGAAAAAAATTTTTTATAGTTCCTTTCAAGCTTACCTAATAACCATCCCTCTGGCATCTCTCCATTCTCAAATTTTTTATACAGTCCGGTCTGCCGAAGGATATAAGCGTCATGGCAGGAGCCAGGGTAATTTGATCTCATGCTTATTATTCTCATTTTCGGGTCACAAACCATCTGTACATTCAAGGAATGGCATGACTTTCTGTTGCGGTAAATCTCCTCCCGTAACCGTGGCGGTCGAACTGCAATATGGGTACAGTCTATTGCCCCAAGAACATTTGGCATTCCAGCCACACTGTAGAATTGTAACTTTATCGATTACCACTCTTCTGTGGTAGATGGTAGACAAACATATTCAGGGAATATATGCATGAGTGCATCGATAACTTTGGAAAGATGACGAGAAAAGGCAGACTGACTGAAACCAATGATGACGCTGGACACTGCCTGAAATGATCCGGTGGCAAAAAAGTGCAAGGCAGCAAGAAACTTGAGGATTCCAGGAATGGCCCTTGAACGAGCCGTCACAGGCTCTAGAAAATGTGCTATTTGAGCATATAAAGTCAATATTGAATGTCGATCCAGACGGAACCTTTGAATAACCTCTCGATCGGAAAGGGCATCTAAAGGAACCCGAGGAAGGAATACCCGCTGTACTCGTAATCTCCTTCTTCGAACCGGATTTGGGGCATCAGGTTGACGAATTTGCCTTCTACCCCTCATTTGCATCACACGAATAATATAAAGTTGAAGAAGTGTCTCCATGGCTAACAGGATCAAAAGTGAGTAATGATTCAATTGTACACCTCTTTTAAATCAGTTGAAGGCATTGATCTGATAGACCCTATTGTTTATTATGGTGCTCGCCACCTATTAGCTGGCGAGGGATTTTTAACGAGGTAGGTGCAGAGAAATTCACGAGCGTATAAATAGATAGTTTAGTAATTACTGTTTTGTGCGAGATTTATGTCGAGCGAGTATTTTCTAGCTACAAAAAAGACGAGAATTCAAGAGTTGCGGACAAGTTCGCTCGACATTTGTTAATGTAAGGTTTTAAATGGATTTGTGGCATAGTACATACGGTTATAGATCCACACGCAGAAATTTAGACGGAAATAGTCACGAAGACCTTGCAGACAGCTTAGTACATGGAGCCCTTAGTGTAGGATCGAGGGTTCTATTGAGAAGGGGGTCCTGTAATAGAACATGCCAATTCTTCCTGATTGCTTTCTTAATTTTCTTTGATTCTCTATTGTATTTAGTTAGGAAACTGTTATTTTTAATATTTTCTTGTTATTTTCTTTTTTGGCAATCTAGAAGTGTGGACCTATCTAGATTTCTCGCCTTTTCATAGCCTGTTTCAATAATTTCCTTTTTATAACCTTTGGCTCTAAATTTGGTTTTACGTTTGTTTGCCTCTTGCTCAAAAGCAGCCATGCTTGAACAGTTCCTTCTAACTCTCTGTAACTGTCCAAAAGGAATATTATTTATCCAATTCTTATGGTGTCCACTAGAGGCATGTAGATAGCTATTAGAATCTGTATCTTTACTATATAGATTAGTGGTAACCCATTCCTGATCTGAAGTTAAAATTATATCTAAAAATTCTATTTTTTGCTTGTTATGTTTTTTTAGTAAATTTGAGATTATAGTCATTATTATTGACATATTGGAACAAGGTGTCTACCGAATTGTCATCCTCATTCCAAACGATTATTATATCATCTATGAAACGTTTCCATAGAATAATGTTTTTGAGATGGGGGTTGTTTTGCCAAATAAAATTTCCTCCCAAAATCCCATATACAAATTTGCATAGTTGGGGGCAAAGTGAGTCCCCATCACCGTCCCCCCAATTTGCAAAAAGAATTGATGTTCAAATAGGAAATAGTTTTTATTGAGGATAAAAGTGATAGAATCCAACAAGAACTGTCTCTTGTCTTCTGATAAATGATCATGTTTTTGAAGAAAGAAGGCAATACACTATATTCCTTGACTATGGGGGATGCAGGTGTATAGGTATGTAACATCTAGAGGGATCCACCTATAGCCCGGTTTCCACACAATTTTTTCCACCACATTTAAAATATGTGGTGTATCTCTTAGATAAGATTTTAGAGACAAAACCATTGGTTTGAGATAACTGTCCACAAATTGTGACAGATTGCATGTCAAAGAATCAATACCCAATATAATGGGTCTCCCTGGCAGTTTGTCTTGATTCTTATGGATCTTTGGCAGGTGGTAAAAAATTGCCACCCTGCACTTGTCTTGTAAAAGAAATCTATACTCATCCTTAGTAATTGTTCCCCCGCTAGGTAATCATCCAAAAATGATTTCATTTCTTTTATAAATTGGTTTGTAGGATCTTGCTTCAATTTCTTATAAGTTGCTATATTACTTAAAATATTATTTGCTTCTGCAACATAATCCTCTTTGTCTTGTATGACTATACTCCCACCCCTTATCAGCCTCCCTTATCACTAACATGGGGTCCTTCATTAAATTTAACAATCCTTGTTTTTCAAATTTATTCATATTAGTTTTTTGTTGTTGTTTATCTTTATTTTCATATGCTTTAAATATTTTAGTGAGTTCTTTTTCCACTAATCTATGAAAGACAGTTATAAAATTCCCCTGAGATTGAAAAACACTGACTTAGGTTTAAACAAGTTCTTTTGACCATCTTCATTTCACCCAAGTTCTAAGTTTCATAAGAGGTTTAGAGTATAGTCATCTAGACCATCTTTCCAACAATCCTGGCCTTTATTTTCCATTTCTAAGGAGATTAATCCATACAGGGTATCAATATCATTTTCATTTATATGATTTTCTATTTTGCCTGTATGTTTCTGAAAATGTCTAGTGAGTGTCCATTTTCTAATAAATCTATTTAAATCTATAAAAAGTTCAAACGAATTTAGTCCCTGTGTGGGGGAAAAACTTTTCTTTAGAAGACTCAATTCCACAGGGTTTAATTCTTTTTTTGATAAATTAAATATTTTTGTACACTGTTTCATACAGTTTTTCCTCCCCGCTGTCCTCGTCGGACTCTATAGGTCTTTTTTGTCTTACTTTCTTGTACATGTAATGGGTTATTGGTTGCGTGTCCCCCCCAAGTCTTTTCTATTGGTGGTCTGGTGGGTTTTACTTGTTTGTCTAAAAAAGAAGAAGAGGAAGCAAATGAGGATTGTGCCATCATGTTGCACTCTAAATTTCTGTCCCCACTTTTATTAAAATTAAGGACCTCTTTCCCCTTTTATTTGCAAACGTGTGCACTCCCATTGCTGTTATATTGTTGTCTATGTGTTTTGTTTTGAAAATATTGGGATAAATTACTTTGTTTTCCCTGACTTCCTATTCTTTCGTCATAATTAGAGTTCTTCCTCCAATTCTGGTTTGGAATGTATCCCTTATTTTTCTGTTGTGATTTATCTTTGTATGTCTTTTTTCCCTTTGGTTGTCCATTAATATATGTCCTGGTGTTATGGCCATAAGTATTGGAATTTTGATATGAATTATGATCCATTTTATTTATATTTCTATTTGATCTTGCTCCACTAAAAAAGGGAGCTTTTGCTATAGTTTGTACCTCAAAGACTTGGGGGGGTAGTTATCAAGCCATCAACCTCAAATACGCTGGAATTCCGCAGCATATTTGTGGCGAGGCTGATTCGCCTTAGTTATCAAAGGCTAGAGACCGGCAAAAGTAGAATTTAGTGACGTAAGCTTCGATCCGCCAGACTCAGTCCGACACAGATTGATGCTTACGTCACTACAGATGTTCCGCACACAAGTGTGGCACAATCTGACTACTTTTGCTAGTTATCAAAAAACTAGCAGGTACGCACGGCACTTTTCCGGCCCAGAGTACCTGGTTTTCAATCCCTGGAGGCGGCGGATCCCATAGGAATCAATGGGAGTCTGACCATAGCGAAAGTACAAGTTCGCTGCTGCCAGACATCCCATTGATTTCTATGGGAGATGTCTACACCTAGCACCCTAACATGTACCCCGAGTCTAAACACCCCTAAGCTGTCCCCCCCTACAACGCCGCAACTAAATAAAGTTATTACCCCCTAAACCGCCGCTGCCGGAGCCCACCACAAGCTATAATAAACTGATTAACCCCTAAACTGCGCTCCCTGACCCTGCCGCAACTATAATAAATGTACTAACCCCTAAACCGCCACTCCCGGACACCCCCGCAACCTACATTATACCTAGTAACCCCTATCCTGCCCCCCCCTATACCGCCGCCCTCTATAGTAAAGTTATTAACCCCTATCCTGCCGATCCCGGACCTCACCGCAACTAAATAAATAGTTTAACCCCTAAACCGCCGCTCCCGGACCCCGCCGCAACCTATATTACATTTATTAACCCCTATCCTGCCCCCCCTACACCGCCGCCACTGTAATAAATTTATTAACCCCTAAACCTAAGTCTAACACTAACCCTAACACCGCCCTAACTTAAATATTAATTAAATAAATCTAAATAATATTTCTATTATTAACTAAATTAATCCTATTTAAAACTAAATACTTACCTTTAAAATAAACCCTAATATAGCTACAATATAAATAATAATTATATTGTAGCTATTTTAGGATTTATTTTTATTTTACAGGCAAATTTCAATTTATTTTAACTAGGTACAATAGCTATTAAATAGTTATTAACTATTTAATAGCTTACCTAGCTAAAATAAAGAGAAATTTACCTGTAAAATAAATCCTAACCTAAGTTACAATTACATCTAACACTAAACTATACTTTAATAAATTATTTCTATTTAAAACTAAATACTTACCTGTAAAATAAACCCTAAGATAGCTACAATGTAATTAATAATTACATTGTAGCTATTTTAGGATTTATATTTATTTTACAGGTAACTTTGTATTTATTTTAGCTAGCTGGAATAGTTATTAAATAGTTATTAACTATTTAATAACTACCTAGCTAAAAGAAATACAAAATTACCTGTAAAATAAATCCTAACCTAAGTTACAATTAAACCTAACACTACACTATCATTACATTAATTAAATAAATTAACTACAAATAACTACAATTAAATACAATTACATAAACTAACTAAAGTACAAAAAAGCTAAGTTACAAAAAATAAAAAAAGTTACAAAAATTTAAAAAATATTACAACAATTTTAAGCTAATTACACCTAATCTAAGCCCCCTAATAAAATAACAAAGCCCCCAAAATAAAAAAATTCCCTACCCTATTCTACATTAAAAAAGTTCAAAGCTCTTTTACCTTACCAGCCCTTAAAAGGGCCTTTTGGGGGGCATGCCCCAAAGAAAACTGCTCTTTTGCCTGTAAAAGAAAAATACAAACCCCCCCCAACATTAAAACCCACCACCCATATACCCCTAATCTAACCCAAACCCCCCTTAAAAAAACCTAACACTAATCCCCTGAAGATCATCCTACCTTGAGTCGTCTTCACTTAGCCGAGCCACCGATGGAACCGAAGAAGAGATCCGGAGCGGCAGAAGTGATCCTCCAAGGGGCGCTGAAGAAGTCTTCCATCCGATTAAGTGATCCTCCAGGTGGCACTGAAGAAGTCTTCCATCCGGGCGATGTCATCTTCCAAGCGGGGTCTTCAATCTTCTTTCTTCAGGATCCATCTTCATCCCGCCGACGCAGAACATCCTTCTTTCCTGACGGACTACCGACGAATGAAGGCTCCTTTAACCCCTTAATGACCAAGGACGTGTGGCGTAAAAAAAAATACAGTTAATGACCGAGGACGTGTGGCGTACGTCCTTGGTCTGGAAAGCAGCTGGAAGCGATCCTGCTCGCTTCCAGCTGCTTCCGATTATTGCAGTGATGCCTCGATATGGAGGCATCCTGCAATAACCCCCCTTGGCCATCCGATGCAGAGAGAGCCACTCTGTGGCCCTCTCTGCACCGGACATCGGTGACCGGTATCGTTGGTGGGTGGGAGCAAGTCTGAGAGGCGGGTGGGGGGCCATCGATGTGCCGAGTGGAGAGAAGGGGGGCGGGATCGGGGACGGGACCGTCGGGAGCGTGCACGGGGGGCGGGCGCGTGCACGGGGGGCGGGCGCGTGCACGGGGCGGGAGGGAACCGCTACACTACGGAAAAATAAGGCTGTTAAAAGTTAAAATAAAAAGTTTTAAAATGTTACAAATAAACAGCTAAGGGATCTGGAAGGGGTGGGGGGATGGTCTTGGGGGGGGAAAGCTACACTACAGAAAAGGGAATTTTTTTTTTAAAAAAAGCACATTTGTTACTAAACTGGGTACTGGCAGACAGCTGCCAGTACCCAAGATGGCGCCCATTAAGGCAGAGAGGGAGGGTTAGAGAGCTGTTTGGTGGGGGATCAGTGAGGCTGGGGGCTAAGGGGGGATCCTACACAGCAGCATATGTAAATATGCCAAAAAAAAACAAAAAAAAGCCCAAGTATAGCTTTTATTTTAGTACTGGCAGAGTTTCTGCCAGTACTTAAGATGGCGGGGACAATTGTGGGGTGGGGAGGGAAGAGAGCTGTTTGGGAGGGATCAGGGGGTCTTATGTTTCAGGTGGGAGGCTGAGCTCTACACTAAAGCTAAAATTAACCCTGCAAGCTACATAATTAACCCCTTCACTGCTAGCCATAATACACGTGTGAAATGCAGCGGCATTTGGCGGCCTTCTAATTACCAAAAAGCAACGCCAAAGCCATATATGTCTGCTATTTCTGAGCAAAGGGGATCCCAGAGAAGCATTTACAACCATTTGTGCCATAATTGCACAAGCTGTTTGTAAATCATTTCAGTGACAAACCTAAAATTGTGAAAAATTTAACGTTTTTTTTAATTTGATCGCATTTGGCGGTGAAATGGTGGCATGAAATATACCAAAATTGGCCTAGATCAATACTTGGGGTTGTCTACTATACTACACTAAAGCTAAAAGTATCCCTAAAAGCTCCCTACATGCTCCATAATTAACCCCTTCACTGCTGGGCATAATACACGTGTAGTGCGCAGTGGCATTTAGCAGTCTTCTAATTACTAAAAAGCAACGCCAAAGCCATATATGTCTGCTATTTATGAACAAAGGGGATCCCAGAGAAGCATTTACAACAATTTAAGCCATAATTGCACAAGCTGTTTGTAAATAATTTCAGTGAGAAACCAAAAGTTTGTGAAAAAATTAGTAAAAAAGTGAACGATTTTTTGTATTTAATCGCATTTGGCGGTGAAATGGTGGCATGAAATATACCAAAATGGGACTAGATGAATACTTTGGGATGTCTACTAAAAAAAAATATATACATGTCAATGGATATTCAGAGATTCCTGAAAGATATCAGTGTTCTAATGTAACTAGCGCTAATTTTGAAAAATAATGGTTTGGAAATAGCAAAGTGCTACTTGTATTTATGGCCCTATAACTTACAAAAAAAAGCAAAGAACATGTAAACATTGGGTATTTCTAAACTCAGGACAAAATTTAGAAACTATTTAGCATGGGTGTTTTTTGATGGTTGTAGATGTGTAACAGATTTTGGGGGTCAAAGTTAGGAAAAGTGTGTTTTTTCAATTTTTTCCTCATATTTTATAATTTTTTTTATAGTAAATTATAAGATATGATGAAAATAATGGTATCTTTAGAAAGTCCATTTAATGGCGAGAAAAACGGTATATAATATGTGTGGTTACAGTAAATGAGTAACAGGAAAATTACAGCTAAACACAAACACCGCAGAAATGTAAAAATAGCCTTGGTCCCAAACGGACAGAAAATGGAAAAGTGCTGTGGTCATTAAGGGGTTAAGGGACGTCATCCAAGATGGCGTCCCTTCAATTCCGATTGGCTGATAGGATTCCATCAGCCAATCGGAATTAAGGTAGGAAAAATCTGATTGGCTGATTGAATCAGATTGAGCTCGCATTCTATCGCATTCTAATTGTAACTTAGGTTAGGATTTATTTTACAGGTAATTTTGTATTTCTTTTAGCTTTGTAGTTATTAAATAGTTAATAACTATTTAATAACTATTCTAACTATTCTAACTAGCTAAAATAAATACAAAGTTACCTGTAAAATAAATATAAATCCTAAAATAGCTACAATGTAATTATTAATTACATTGTAGCTATCTTAGGGTTTATTTTAAAGGTAGTATTTAGTTTTAAATAGGAATAATTTATTAAAGTATAGTGTAGTGCTAGGTGTAATTGTAACTTAGGTTAGCTTTTATTTTACAGGTAAATTTCTCTTTATTTTAGCTAGGTAGCTATTAAATAGTTAATAACTATTTAATAGCTATTGTACCTAGTTAAAATAAATTGAAAGTTACCTGTAAAATAAAAATAAATCCTAAGATAGCTACAATATAATTATTATTTATATTGTAGCTATATTAGGGTTTATTTTAAAGGTAAGTATTTAGTTTTAAATAGGACTAATTTAGTTAATAATAGAAATATTATTTAGATTTATTTAATTAATATTTAAGTTAGGGGGGTGTTAGGGTTAGTGTTAGACTTAGGTTTAGGGGTTAATAAATTTATTACAGTGGCGGCGGTGTAGGGGGGGCAGGATAGGGGTTAATAAATGTACTATAGGTGGCGACGGTGTAGAGGGGGCAGGATAGGGGTTAATAAATGTATTATAGGTGGCGACGGTGTAGGGGGGCAGATTAGGGGTTAATAAATTTAATATAGGTTGCGGCGGGGTCCGGGAGCGGCGGTTTAGGGGTTAAACTATTTATTTAGTTGCGGGATCAGCAGGATAGGGGTTAATAACTTTATTATAGAGGGCAGCGGTATAGGGGGGGCAGGATAGGGGTTACTAGGTATAATGTAGGTTGCGGCGGTGTCCGGGAGCGGCTGTTTAGGGGTTAATACATTTATAAGAGTTGCGTCAGGGTCTAGGAGCGGCGGTTTAGGGGTTAGTAACTTTATTGAGTTGCGGGAGGCTCCGGTGGGCGCCGGTATAGGGGGTAGAACAGTGTAGTTAGTGTGGGTGCTTAGTGACAGGCTAGCAATAAAGCTGGGAAAAAGCCGAAGAGCAGCGAGATCGGATGAGTGATAACTCTCACAATCCGCTGCTCATCGCCCCGTACTTGGTGCGTGGCTTTTTGACAGATTTATTGATAACTTAGGCAAATTTTTTTCAGGTCCACGGCGGCGAAGGTAGGCGAGCTTAGGCTGGCGTATTGGGCCGGCGAAGGCAGGAAAGTTGACACGTTGATAACTACCCCCCACGGTCTGTGTCTATAGATCCCCTATATGGGGTTTCCATGTCTATCACATTACTTAGTTCCTTATCCTTCTCCTGATTATTTTCTTCCAAATATTCTAGTCAATCTCTTTTTAATTTTCTATTCTTTCTATTCTTAATTTCCAACTCATATATAAATACCCTTTGTTTAGTATCCTCATTTAATTGTTCATATAAAACACCCCCCTTATGTTTCTCCAAATCCTCTCTGATCTTATTTATTTCATCTGTGATTTTAGTGTATTTTATGTCTCTATATCTTACTAGGATGTCTAAAAAGGTATTGGAACAATCCAGTAAAGCTTGTTCCCACTCTGTATAAAACTCAACCTCAGCTAATTCAAAAATTGCAGTCTTTTGCATTATTAAACCCTTCGGTATTAGTTTCTTTTTAATATATTTTTTCAAACTATGTTTGTCATAATATTGGTTTATTTGATTTTTACTCAATTTTTCTAAACGCACAAACAAATAAGGTCTATAGTATCAATATCTGGGTCATCCCCTTCCACAGAGGAAACACTTTCAGTATTTCTTATTGAAAAATAATTACCATAATGATAACATGTCATTCTCAAACAGATATATATTGTATATACAAATATATATACATTATTTAGCTTGCCTCAATACAAAAAGAAAGCAGCTCCTCCTTTTCCTACAGAGCGCCACAGTTATGGAATGACCTCCCGCACACTATCAAACCTTCCCTAAGCCTAATATCCTTTATGAGATCCCTCTCTACATATCTCAAAACAGAATGCACCTGTCATGGGTGATTATATATTTACTACCTGTTCTATGTAAAATGTTTGCATCTATTGTGTATTATTGTTTTTGAATTTTATTGTACACTATTGTATCAAGGCAATGTTTTGTGGACCCAGGACATACTTGAAAACGAGAGAAATCTCAATGTATCCTTCCTGGTAAAATATTTTATAAATAAATATTTAGAAATATTTATTTTTTAAATAAAGAACATTCACCTAGATTATGAGTTTTGCGTTGTGGCTTTGCGCAAATAGTGCATGCGTAATGTTCATTGCACACTCTTTGTAATGTAGGTATTACAAGTCTAAAAACAACGTTGTTATGCATCGCTTTAACATGAATACTGTGTTTATTTCACTTGCGTAATCATGGACGCATAATGGATTCCCCCATAGAGATCAATGCAAACTGAAAAATAAACTGATTTTTCATCTAACACTCGATATCGCAAGAACTTTCCACTATGTTGTTTGAGACACATTATCATTTGTTTATCAGAGTTTGAAATTTGTTGATTCATATCACCATGGTAACGTCAGGCCGGCTTCACTTGTATGTTGATACCGGAAGTATTTGTTTTTCAAACTGCTGCGGTTCACAAACGACCAAAGGGGTATGTGCAATTTTCTTTTGTTTGTAATTTGTATCTTATTTGCAAATTTGATTAGATTTGTTATATATAGCTTTTGCTTGACACAATTTACACTGTCTGAGGAAGGGGTTAACGACCCCGAAACGTCACAGGAGTGTTTATTTGAACAATAAAGGTCTTTGTTGGCTACACTAAATCCAGTGAGTGCCGCTTTCTATTTGTGACAATTGTGGGATTTTTTTAATATAAATATATATATATATATGTGTGTGCGCACTTGAGCCCTTTGCAGTTAAGTATATGAAATAATTTAAAAAAATATTTATGCAATATTCATATTTAATATAAGTGTTATACTGTGTATTTACTGTAAATATTTCACATTCCATTTTCTTCAAATAGCAGAAAATGTTCTATGTATTTATAAATAGATATGCCTATATATATATATATATATATATATATATATATATATATATGTGTGTGTGTGTGTGTGTGTGTGTGTGTGTGTGTGTGTGTGTATGTATGTATGTATATATATATATATAGATATATATATATAAAATCATATATATAATCATATATATATATATATATATATATACACAGTATATAGATAGATAGATATTGTACAAAATATATAATCAAATATATGTAAAAAATGTATTTATGAATAAATAGAAGATATTCTTGTATGTGAAAAACATTGGAATGCAAAATATTCATATTTTCATGTAAGGTTAGCATGCAATCAGTTTAGCGCATATGTGAATATGCGATTGGGTTAGCGCATATGTGAATATGCGACCGGGTTAGCGCATATGTAAATATGCAATTGGGTTAGCACATACATGAATATGTGATCGGGTTAGCACATATGTTAATATGAGTATGGTGTATTTTTTCTCAATTGACTTCTATGGGGGAATAGGTTATCATGAACTATATTCTAATTGTGCTAGGAGTAAGCTGTTTGTATGCGCCAGGTTAGCGATGAGCGCAAAAATGTTACTTTCAACCCGACATGCGCAGAAAGTTTACTTCTAGCTCATTTAGCGCTCTAGCGTAAGCTCTAAATAGCGCTCCACTTGTAATCTTGCCCAAAATATGGAGAAAAATTCATTTCTTTTATAAGATGGCAAGAGTCTACGTACCTACAAAAAAAGAAAAGAAGAAGTAGTAGGGGATTTAGCACTCCATCTTCTATACTGTGTATATGATAAAAACTAACTTTTATTATTAATATTATAAAACTAGAGAGGTATAAGCTCTTCTATATTGATACAATTACCACAACAGCTATTAAAGTATGATTCACCCCTCTGATTCCTGGCTGTTAAACGCACACGTCGGAATCAGGTGACGGGTAAAGAGCATACTATTACACTAAACACACAGACGCATTTTGGCCAGGAAACAGGGTTTTTTTTTTTCAATTTTACTTGTGAGCAAACAGAGGCAATAATAGAATGGGCTTCATATGTGTATTTGTACTGGCATTTGGAGTGATGTGCACTAATAATAGGCCACCATGAAATCAGAAGTGCGTTACACAATCATCATACTGGGGTGTGGCCTATGTCGAGACTACAGTCAGCAGTTCATTCATGTTGATGTACCGTACTTGTAAAGGCTACAAATTGTCTATGACAAAAGTTAACATGATTTGTCATACTTTCTTATTGATACATCACAGAAATCCCAAATACTCATATTAATGTATGCCTTCATTATATTACAGTGTGAATACACTTGAAAAAGGCTGGCAAGACAAATTAATTGTTCCTAACTAAGAATTAAATAAATATCTATATAGGAAATAAATGTCTTATTCAATTGGGACCATATGCTCATTCTGTCTGGTTAAAAGAAGCACCATCAGCCTTCAATGGTTTCTATGTGATTCACTCTGATTAAAGTGTATGATCTTCTTTGTGTCAATACTTTGTATCATCTACATGTCCTAAATAATTTGTATATAAATTACTATTCACCTTCTTTCTGTTGTGCCATATGACAGCTGTGTTAGATAGACAATCTCAATTATACCAACAAGAAACATGCTTTCATATAAAATAAGGTACAGAATAATTTGAGTCTGCCCTATATCAGAAAATAACAAGCTTACTCGCTCTGCATAATATTTGTATTTTGCAGGTTGTAAGCTGCGCCTCCCATTATGTCAGATCCATAAGGACCAATCACAATAGTACTAGGGGCGCTGTGTATAGTACCATAATATTGAGCGATGATCTGTCTCTGTTAATAATTGAGCATGTCAATACTAATTCAGGGGAATTAAATATGTTAAAATTGATCATGGATATTATCATGATTTGCATAAATGACTGAATATAGACTATACTTACATTCACTGGAAAAGGCAAATTGAGACAGTGTTAGTTATCATTTTCAGCATATCAATTATTTTCTTGAAGTATTCAATGGGATATTATAAATGTACAAATTGCTATAAACATAGGTTCAAGCACAAATGCTAGATCTTAATAATAATATAGAATATTAAATAATAAAGCTAGCCTTGGGAAATTCCCATTAATGCCTCATATAATTTTAATCACAGAATTCCTCCCCTTTCCCATGATAGTTAAATTAAGTGAGTTGCTTAAAGCAATTATTTGGAGACTAGTTCACTTATTTTGTGTGATACACCACAGAACCACTAGAATCATTGCTTATATATAGATCTTGTCACTTTAAGGGGAATATGTAGAAATGAACCTAATCACATTATCAGTGGAGCTCCAGTTAGGTCCCAAGAGATCATTTCTCTCCTTAGACAATGCCTTATGATAGGCTTTTGCTAAGAATTTCCAAGAATAACCTCTCACAAATAGTATATCTCTAAGTCCTAGTGCTGCTTTTTTGAAAGACGCGACAGTATAACAATTTCTCCTAACACATACGGTAAATATTCCCCAACTGTTAACCCTCATATAGTCGCTGTATGATGTTTACTTGCAGCTTGTAATATGTTATCTGTGGAAGTTGGTTTTCTATTAAAAATTAATTAAATCACATTGTGAGTTTAGACCATTAGGTATCTGTGTCGTTCCAATATCCAGTTCTCTCTTTTCTAACAATTTTATTCTATCACCTCCTCTCTTTGGAGGATATATTTTCTCTATAGCTTTTCAACTCAAAGTTTGTATCTGCTTAGCATAATTTTCTTTAAAGTGTTTGAGAAGTGGGGGCCGATTTACTAATGTGCTAGCGGATATGATCCGCTGTAGCGGATCATGTCCACCGCACATCGATAAATGCCGACAGCATACACTGCCGCCCCCTGCACATTCGCGACCCGGCTGATTGCTGTCCACCACCTCAGAGGTGGCAGACGAGTTAAGGAGCAGTGGTCTTACGACCACTGCTTCTTAACTTCCGCTTCAGGTGGACCTGAAGCTGAGTGGGTTGTAAGCAGCATCCGCTGCTTCATAAATCGACCCCGTGTTTTTTAATGCAGGTGCAGATGTCCCTAGTATTCAAACCTACATACTGAATCTTACATGATTGGCATTTAATTCAATAGATAACAAAAGTACAGGTGCAATTTAAGCATGATTTCATGGAACATATTTTCTGGGTAATGCAGGACTTAAAATCTGCACTAACTTCAAATTAATTACATGCCTTGCACCTACTACTGACAAATCTATACATGCCATAGTGAGTTAACCAAAAAGAGTTTGGAATAGTAGTCGGATTCAATTTAGATGGATAGACTGTGTTACCTATAGAAACATTTCTCCTATATGAAAATTTGCAACCTATTTGTACAGTCTTAACTAATTTCTCATCCGCTTTTAAGACTGGAAAATGTTTTTTAACAATCTTGAAGAATTTTTCTTACTGGGAACTGTAACTTGTTATGAAGGTTACACCTTGAAATTTAGTATCTTTCCTTCTGACATTAGTATGTAACAAAGCAGATCTTGTTTTTTGTTCTACTTGCAGTTTAGCCATTGTGACAACTGCTTGTGTTTTATCTCGTTTCTCGTTGTTGCAATCGCTCAGACAGAATAGACCTCTGCTGATAATCTGAAATTTGTGAATAGTTGCGTTTCAGTCGTATAAGCTTCCGCTTAGCTATTGCAAAAGAAGTATGTCTAGGATGACAAGATTTGGCATGTAATATAGAATTGCCCGATACATGTTTTCAGTAAATTTTAGTGTGCATATGACATATCTATTCTCAAAAAAAAATTGCTTACTCCTCACTGCCCTGCCAGCTAAAAATCAGGTTATCTATATAACGTTTATATCACTTCACTTTTGATGTGAATTTAGATAGACCTGACATATTTTCTGTGAATGTAGCTACTCTCCATATATGTGGCACAGCTTTCACTAACCCAAATATAGGTTGGCATAAGAGTTGGCTGTCCCACACATCTGGAGATTATGTTCAAGCAGGAATCTAGTGATTCTTATCACGTAGTTCTTGAAATCCTCTAAATAATTTGTATATTTCTAAAAGAAATATAATATTTCCTGTAAGCCCCTATCATGGGGGATTAAAGAGTATAATGATGGAACGTCAATCGTTAACCATTTAAAATCATTGTTTCATTGAAAGTCTGATATTATATTAAGATGTTTGGTGTCTCGTTAATAGCTACAGTATGTAGTAATTGGTAGCAACAAATTGTCAAACCATTGAGAAAGATGTTCTGAAAATGACCCTATACCAGATACAATAGGTCTGCCTGTAACATTGTGTAATGACTTGTGGACTTTTGGAAGATGGTGTAACTGGGTTGTCTACCTATAGAAAATAAAATGTGTCCTTACTGATAAACCCAACTTCTATACCATCATCCAAAATTCCCCTTAATTCTCTCTGAAAACAAAAAATTGGATCTGCAGACAATCTCTTATATTTAAATTGGTTAGTCACCTGGTGCAAAGCCTCACAAACATAATCCGACCTATTAAGGACTACAGTGCTGCCTCCCTTGTCTGCCTGATGAAATACTATAGCAATATTATTTTTCTTCTTATTTTGAGACAATCTCTATGTATATGTTAAATTGTTTCTTTAACAAACAATTGATAGTCGCACCACCAAGTTACCAAAAAAAGTGCTTTTATTTAGCCAAATTCCAAAAATCAGCAACGTTTCGGACAAGTGTCCTTAATCATGCATAGTTAAACAGACACTGATTCCATTCTTAAATACCTAGATAAGTCCCACCTTCCAAGTTAATTAAATCACCTGTGTATAACAGGTACAATACCTTTACCAAATACTACCACCTAGTGGTCATACAAAAAATCACAAGCAAATATTTTTTTCTAAAGCAACAGAGAATTTGAACATAGCCAGAATATATATATAAGCAGTGCAAACATATATGTAATACATAATGTATCCCTAGATCAATACTACATTGTATAATTCACAGTATATATGCAAATGGTGAAATATGTATTGTTCAAAAATCTATTTATAGAAAAATTGACCAGTCTAATTCTTTATTCATGCCACCTGGAAATAACGTACCTAGTTCATAAATCCAAAAAGCTTCATGTTTTTTTTAAAAGTTTGGCACGATCACCCCCTCCTAGGGAATTCAACCTGCTCAATTATTTGGAACCTTAATTGACTAAGGTTATGGCCTGCAGACAAAAAATGATGGTCTACTGGGGCATCAATTTTCTTAGTCCTAATGCAACTTTTGTGCTGGACAATGCGTTCACGTACACAATGTGAGGTCTCCCCCATGTACCCCAGCCCATATGGGCATTTAATTAAATAAACAACGAAGTTAGAGTTACAGGTATAGTGCCCTTTGATGGAATATTTTTTACCAGTCCTTCTATAAATATATTTTTGAACAATACATATTTCACCATTTGCATATATACTGTGAATTTTACAATGTAGTATTGATCTAGGGATATATTATGTATTACATATATGTTTGCACTGCTTATATATATATTCTGGCTATGTGTAAATTCTCTGTTGCTTTAGAAAAAATATTTGCTTGTGATTTTTTGTTTGACCACTAGGTGGTAGTATTTGGTAAAGGTATTGTACCTGTGATACACAGGTGATTTAATTAACTTGGAAGGTGGGACTTATCTAGGTATTTAAGAATGGAATCAGTGTCTGTTTTATTATGCATGATTAAGGACACTTGTCCGAAACGTTGCTGATTTCTGGAATTTGGCTCAATAAAAGCACTTTATTTTTGGTAACTTGGTGGTGCTACTATCAATTGTTTGTTACATTTACTGGGGGTATTGTGCAGTGCCCCTTAGTTTGCACACTGTGTGAATCCCAGGTGTTGGATCTTTGCAACTTTTTAAATTGTTTCTTTGATTCTCAGCCAAAGACAGATTTGGGGACAATAAATTAAGAGCTTTCTCAATTTTTAAAAAAATTCTTTTATTATTTTGACTCCACTTTGAATAGGATAAAAGTGTGATTTTTTTAAAAAGCAAACCCTCATTTTACAACTACCTCATCACACACTAGACCACCTGATTCTGCCCTTGAAACACCTGTGACTCAACCTCTGTCTGCCCTGATCCTGCCAATAAAACACCAGGAACTACAACTTTATCCACCTTGTTCCCACACATGGAACACCCCCTATGCCTCCAAAGAGTGTTTGTCCCCCATAATAAGGTTTCTATAACTGCCACTGGTGTACAGATGATTGCTATTTATATGACAATCACCTGCTATTTAAAGAAAAATTACTTAAAAATTTTGTAACAAAAAAAAGTGCTTTACCCCTACAATTATATAGGAGAAATTCTCACTGAATAATACATGAATGATTTTTAACCATTCATACTTTATCTTTATTGGTTTAACTATTCAATCATACACGTTTAAAAACACTTAAAACTCTCTAGATGTCAATATATAGCATAGGTGTGTGAATAATACCTCTGAGAATCATGTATCTAGATGTGAAACATTGTAATTTTTATAATATCAAGCAGTCACATGCAAACAATATCTTTTGTATCCGGCTATTAATACATTAAGAAATAATGCTGTAACAAGAGGACCTGTTAATATGTGGGATGTCAGATTATGAGATTAAAGCTATCTAGCTAATACTCTATCTGTAATTATAAAGTCCTTGCTTGCACAGTTAACTTTAGCACAGCCGTTCAGTGTAATACATTCTGTCTGCTTAGGTGTGTGAATATTACATCTGAGAATCATGTATCTAGATGTGAAACATTGTACTTGGTTTGTATAATATCAATTGAATAAAAAGAAAAAGGGAAAAGAAACACTATTGTGGCACACTTGAATCTATAAGTAGATGAGATGATCAGTCAGAGAGAGAGGAGGGGAGGACCGGAATGGATAATTAAAACTTAACTTTTATTAAAAGTATATCACATAAAGAAAATCATGATGGGGGTGAAAGAAACACATAACATTTAAAAACCGATAACATACATATACAACAACATGAAATACTGCCCCCTGTGTGTGTGCCTCTAACTATTAGATATCCTAGAGCGGCTAAAGCAAAAAGAGATACATGTATCATAAATACCTATATGGTGATGGCTATGACTAAAAATAGGCAAATGATGCCAATTATAAAGTTTGAAATAAATTCAACAACTAGTTCATAAGCCCACCAAGTGGTAAAACGGTAACTATGACTGACTGTAAATGCTCAGCAGGAAAGAAAAAAACAAGGTGATTGAAATACAGATATCACTATTAAGTAATCGTAAAGAAAACGAGTAAGGTAAGTATGAATGCAAAAGGGGTAGTGGTAGGGAATTATCAATTAATATCTTACTGAGTCAAAGGTGTTGCAATCAAGTGACTATAACACGGGCCCTAGGTATCACAGCCAAAGTGACTGAGATATTACCAATTATTACCAAGTCAAGAACTAATGGTATAAATATCCATAACCATAACTGAGAATTACCTATATGCTATTGAGATGAGAAAATAGATATTAAGTCATAAACATTAAAGCCAGAGTGGCTGATATCCAACCTTATATTGCAATGTTAGAATTAGATACCAAGTATGTGGTATACTTGCATTCAGGTCCTCCCCTCCTCTCTCTCTGACTGATCATCTCACCTACTTATAGATTCAAGTGTGCCACAATAGTGTTTCTTTTCCCTTTTTCTTTTAATTTAATTTACTAAACATGGCACTAGGCACTGCCCCCTTATACATATATATTATGATAAGAGGGAGTTTGATGAGTGGTCACTAACCCTCGCCTCCTAGGTTTAATTACCAGGAAACCCCCCTTTTTTCTACACTTGTATAATATCAAGCAGTTAGATACAAACAATATCTTTTGTAGCTGGCTATTAATAAATTCAGAAATAACGTAACAAGAGGACCTGTTAATATGGTATATAAAGTCCTTGCTTGCACAGTTAACTTAAGCACAGCTTACGTTTTAGCTGTGCTAAAGTTAACTGTGCAAGCAAGGACTTTACAACTAAAGATAAAGTATTAGCTAAATAGCTTTAATCTCGCAATCTGACATCCCACATATTAACAGGTCCTCTTGTTACAGATTATTTCTGAATTTATTAATAGCCAGCTACAAAAGATAATCACCTAGATTACGAGTTTTGTCGGTAAAGCAGTGCGGGGCTAAAACTCAGTTTCAGCTCACCGCTCACCTACAAACAACGCTGGTATTGCAGGGTTTTTTCAACCCGGCGTTAGCCTCTAAAAAGTGAGTGAAGAGCAAAATTTAGCTCCACATCTCACCTCAATACCAGCGCTGCTTACGGTAGTGGTGAGCTGGCTAAACATGCTTGTGCGCAAGTTCCCCATAGGAAACGATGGGGCAGAATCGGCTGAAAAAAATCTAACACCTGCAAAAAAGCAGCGTTCAGCTCTTAATGCAGCCCCATTGATTCCTATGGGGAAAATACATTTATGTCTACACATAACACCCTAACATGAACCCCGAGTCAAAACACCCCTAATCTTACACTTATTAACCCCTAATTTGCCGCTCCGGATATCGCCGCCACCTACACTATACTTATGAACCCCTAATCTGCTGCCCCAACATCGCCGCCACCTAAATTATAGCTATTAACCCCTAATCTGCCCCCCAATGTTGAGGCAACTATATTAAATGTATTAACCTCTAATCTGCCACCGCCAACGTCGCCGCCACTATAATAAAGTTATTAACCCCTAAACCTAAGTCTAACCCTAACACCCCCTAACTTAAATATAATTTAAATAAATCTAAATAAAATAACTACAATTAAATAAATGATTCATATTTAAAACTAAATACTTACCTATAAAATAAACCCTAAGATAGCTACAATATAACTAATAGTTACATTGTAGCTATCTCAGGATTTATTTTTATTTTACAGGCAAGTTTGTATTTATTTTAACTAGGTAAAATAGTTATTAAATAGTTATTAACTAGTTAAAATAAAAACAAATTTACCTGTAAAATAAAACCTAACCTAAATTACAATTACATCTAACACTACACTATAATTAAATTAATTACCTAAACTAACTACAATTAATTACAATTAAATAAGCTAAAGTGCGGAAAAAAAACACTAAATTACAGAAAAAAAAATAATTACAAGAAATTTAAACTAATTACACCTAATCTAATCCCCATAATAAAATAAAAAAGCCCCCCCAAAATAATCAACTCTTTTACCTGTAAAAAAAAATACAATACCCCCCCAACATTAAAACCCACCACCCACACACCCAACCCTACTCTAAAACCCACCCAATCCCCCCTTAATAAAACCTAAAAACACTAACCCCTTAAAGATCACCCTACCTTGAGACGTCTTCACCCAGCCGGGCAAAAGTGGTCCTCCAGAGGGGCAGAAGTCTTCATCCGATCCGGGCAGAAGAGGACCTCCAGATGGGCAGAAGTCTTCATCCAGGCGTCATTGTCTATCTTCATCCATCCGGAGTGGAGCAGGTCCATCTTCAAGCCAGCCTACGCAGAGCATCCTCTTCTTCCGACGATTCCCAACAAATGAAGGTTCCTTTAAATGAAGTCATCCAAGATGGCGTCCCTTCAATTCCGATTGGCTGATAGGATTCTATCAGCCAATCGGAATTAAGGTAGGAAAAATCCTATTGGTTGATCCAATCAGCCAATAGAATTGAGCCTGCATTCTATTGGTTGATTGGAACAGCCAATAGAATGCGAGCTCAATCCTATTGGCTGATTAGATCAGCCAACAGGATTGAACTTCAATTCTATTGGCTGATTGGATCAGCCAATAGAATTTTTCCTACCTTAATTCCGATTGGCTGATAGAATCCTATCAGCCAATCGGAATTGAAGGGACGCCATCTTGGATGACATAATTTAAAGGAACCTTCATTCACCGGGAGTCGTCGGAAGAAGAGGATGCTCAGCGTCGGCTGTCTTGAAGATGGACCCGCTCCGCTCCGGATGGATGAAGATAGAAGATGCCGCCTGGATGAAGACTTCTGCCCATCTGGAGGTCCTCTTCTACCCGGATCAGATGAAGACTTCTGCCCCTCTGGAGGACCACTTGTGCCCGGCTGGGTGAAGATGTCTCAAGGTAGGGTGATCTTCAAGGGGTTAGTGTTAGGTTTTATTAAGGGGGGATTGGGTGTGTGGGTGGTGGGTTTTAATGTTGGGGGTATTGTATTTTTTATTTAAAGGTAAAAAAGCTGATAACTTTAGGGTAATGCCCTGCAAAAGGCCCTTTTAAGGGCTATTTGTAATTTAGTATAGGGTAGGGATTTTTATTATTTTGGGGGGCTTTTTTATTTTATTAGGGGGATTAGATTAGGTGTAATTAGTTTAAAATTCTTGTAATTATTTTATTATTTTCTGTAATGTAGTGTTTTTTTCGTACTTTAGTTTATTTAATTTAATTGTAGTTAATTGTAGTTAATTTAGGAAATTATTTTAATTATAGTGTAGTGTTAGGTGTAATTGTAATTTAGGTTAGGTTTTATTTTACAGGTAAATTTGTTTTTATTTTAACTAAGAAGTTATTAAATAGTTAATAACTATTTAATAACTAGTGTACCTAGTTAAAATAAATACAAAGTTGCCTGTAAAATAAAAATAAGCCCCTAGCTAGCTATTTTAGGGTTTATTTTATAGATAAGTATTTAGTTTTAAATAGGAATAATTTATTTAATTGTAGTAATTTTATTTTGTTTTATTTACATTATATTTGTTAGGGGGTGTTAGGGTTAGACTTAGGTTTAGGGATTAATACATTTAATATATTGGTGGCGACCTTGTGGGCGGCAGATTAGGGGTTAATAAATGTAGGTAGGTGTTGGCGATGTTAGGGACAGCAGATTAGGGGTTAATAAAATTTAACTAGTGTTTGCGAGGCGGGAGAGCGGCTGTTTAGGGATTAATATATTTTTTGGAGTGGCGGCGATGTCCGGTCAGCAGATTAGGGGTTAAAAACTTTAGTTAACTGTTTGCAATGTCGGGGGGCTCGGTTTAGGGGTTAATAGGTAGTTTATCGGTGTTAGTGTACTTTTTAGCACTTTAGTTAAGAGTTTTATGTTACAGCGTTAGCCCATACTTAACTACTGACTTTTAAATGCGGTAGGAGTCTTGACAGGAGAGGGCCTAACGCTCACTTTCTCCAAGACTCGTAATACCGGTGTTAGGAAAATCCCATTAAAAAGATAGGATACGCAATTGACGTAAGGGGATTTGAGGTATGCTTAAGTAGTGGAGAAAATGCGAGTGGTACACCTGTACCTGCCAGACTCGTAATACCAGTGGGCGATAAAAAGCATTGTTGGGACCTCTCAACGCTGCTTTTTAACCCTAACGCAAGACTCGTAATCTAGCCGATTGTTTGTATCTGACTGCTTGATATTATACAAACCAATTACAATGTTTCACATCTAGATACATGATTCACAGAGGTATTATTCACACACCTATGCTATAAATTGATTTCTAGAGAGTTGAAGCAGACAGAATCTATTACACTGAACAGCTGTGCTAAAGTTAACGGTGCAAATATGGACTTTATAATTGCAGATAGAGTATTAGCTAGATAGCTTTAATCTCATAATCTGACATCCCACATATTAACAGGTCCACTTGTTACAGAATTATTTCTGAATTTATTAATAGCCAATACAAAATATATTGTGTGTATCTAACTGCTTGATATTATACAAACCAATTAAAATGTTTTACATCTAGATACATGATTCTCAGAGGTATTATTCACACACCTATGCTATATATTGATATCTAGAGTGTTTAAAGGTTTTTAAACATAAATGATTGAATAGTTAAACCAATAAAGATAAAGTATGAATGGTTAAAAAATCGCTCTTGTATTATTCAGTGAGAATTTTTCCTATATAATTGTATTGGCATATCACACTTTTTGTTACAGACTATGTAACTAATTTTTTATATGAGTCTCCTTAGTGCTATATAACAGGTGCTTGTTGATTACAAAAATATTTGTCAACTATAGGTTCTTACCATTAGTAGTACTTTACCTACTATCTTGTTACTATGCTATTTAAAGAAGCTCATTTAATTATGAGCAAGCCTCTCTTTCATAGAAGGGATAATTGTGCTGTTTTTATGGTTTAGAGCCACCTTTGGGGACACTGCCATGGTGATCACTAGAAAATTAGAGGGGGTTGTGACCTCTCATTTTGAAGAGTGGAATTGCCTATTTTACATGAGAGGTCTCAAATTGTTCTAATTAAAAAGGGGATCGATAGAGTATCTGTAGTAGCCCCCGCTCCCACTACCAGAAATCACTTTGCTTCTAGAGGGACAAGTGATCAACTGCATCCAAGGGGGGTAACTTTAATTTGAAAGAGGGGAGTATGTCCTTTAAACTGAGGTGTCACTTGTCAGAGGCCACCTCTTGATAAAAAGCATATCAAATGCTGATATATATAGTTGCTGTTTTTATGACAATCACTTGTAATTAACAGGGGCATATGACTCAACTCTTTCAAATGAGGGGTGACTTGTCCCTTTAGTGGTTTGGGGGCTGAGATACAGGCTTATAAACAGTGATAGGTAAGGACCGAGGCTGCGGCGGACATTTTGCAAAGTACAGACCTTAGTGAAGGACACCAAGGTACATTACAAATTAAAAACATCAAAAAACACTCTCTTTTCCGAGAGGGTAGTGGATGCATGGTGGAATAGCCATCCAGCAGAAGTGGTATAAACAGTGAAGGAGTTTAAAAATGGATCGGATAGGCATAAGGCTATGCTAGAATTAAGGCCAGGAAATAATTAAAGTATTCAGAAAATTGGGCAGACTAGATGGGCAGACTAGTTCCTATCTGCTGACACATTCTATGTTTCTATAAGTCAGAAGAGCGGCACTTTTCTGTCAAATGGGTTGCTTGTTGGACGCCCCTGGTCTAGTTTCACAAGTAAAAATTAGTCATCTAATCCAACAAGTTTAAAATAACATTTATATAAAGACTGCTTGTGGTATACTAGTATAAAATGTTTTCAAAATTCTAACCTTTCATTTTTTTTTGTTGTATTAAGAGTCTGCAACTCCTGACCAAGCTCACCCAACTTGATGTTAATCGAATGATCATCATTGTTGGTTAAGTACTTGGTTAGGTAAGGTTATCAGAGTAGGCAGCTGTCTTCTACACACAGACACCAGCACCACGTTGCAGCACAGATCAAGGAATAGGGAAAGGTCACAACTCATAGGTGGTGGACACAGGCTGCACTGCAGGCAGCTTGCTTCTTCCCTCTCCCTCAATTTCCCACTCCTGAGCGGCATCACGCGAGTGTGGCCCCAACCCTGCAAAACGTGGTACCGCCTACGTCAAAGAGGAGTCAGGACTTGTATTCATCTGTCCTATTCCTCACTCCCCACCGCTACAAGGACTAGTCACAGACACCAGTGTCCATATACGGACACCTTGCCTATCCCTGCTTATAAATCCCTCCCCAAAGTCTACTGGCTTAGTCCACACCACCTTGTTTAGTTACCGACTGTTAGGAGACATCGATGAGGAAGTAGACTGGGGTCTTCTTTTCCTTTTGCAGCGTGGGGGGTCCCCAGGATCCGGATTAGAACTGGGACCCCAGGATGATGACACATAGTCATCATCCACACTGCAGAAGTAGATGTGCATGATGAGAATGGCATGTCATGCATATCTAACAGGTTAAATGTTATAGACAGTGTTCATTAAAGGGACAGTCTAGGCCAAAATAAACTTTCATGATTCAGATAGAGCATGTAATTTAAACAATTTTCCAATTTACTTTTATCACCAATTTTGCTTTGTTCTCTTTGTATTCTTAGTTGAAAGCTTAACCTAGGAGGTTCATATGCTAATTTCTTAGACCTTGAAGGCCACCTCTTTTAAGAATGCATTTTAACAGTTTTTCACCACTAGAGGGTGTTAGTTCATGTATTTCATATAGATAACACTGTGCTCGTTCATGTGAAGTTATCTGGGAGTAGGAACTGATTGGCTAAACTGCAAGTCTGTCAAAAGAACTGAAATAAAGGGGCAGTTTGCATAGGCTTAGATGCAAGATAATCACAGAGGTTAAAAGTATATTATTATAACTGTGTTGGTTATGCAAAACTGGGGAATTGGTAATAAAGGGATTATCTATCTTTTAAAACAATAAAAATTCTGGTGTAGACTGTCCCTTTAAGGTAAGTCCATAATTAGTATATATGAGAGTTTCACAAAAACAATGTTAGAAATACTCAGTGGAGGTGATATATAAGGTTATAAAACATTTCACAATAGAAACATTGTGACGAAAGGTGTTTTTAAGTGTTAGCTGCAGTATCATAAATAACATAATTTCTATTGGTATGGAATTCAGCATTCCAAATACAGGTGATTTATAGTTGACGTTTGAAAAGTTTACTAAGTAGCAAGACACTCAAATGAAAGAGATAGTTTAAATAGTATAACTGACACAATTATAAAGTGTAAGTATAATGTATTAGTTATGTCTACTGCAATAAAAATCACTGTTACTGTATAGATTATATTTAGCAAATATGGAATATAACTTATGGCAAATATTTTTTAACTGACTGTAATAATTCAGAAATTGTTGTTTTATGTTTAGCTATTCACTGTATATCTGGACTTGCCTTAATTTTTTTTCAGTTCTTCATACCCTTCCTACAATTTTTCTTTCTTTTTTTTTTTTTGGAGGGGGGTGTAAGATAAATTGTATCTTTTAGAATTGTAGTGTGTTGCTAGTTGCAAACGCCAAGAGATACAAATTATAACCTGGCAATATGCTTCAAGCGTTTTGCTAAGAGTGAACTCACAGGAAATGCTGCTAGACAAATATGATTCTATTCAGACAAACAAGTGTGCAAGTCTGATAAATTCACAGAGGCAAATATGGATAGCTAGATCAAAAATAGAGTTCTTTAGCATAAGATCAATTGTTAATATAAAGACTGAGTAAGTACGGTTGATAATATGAACTAGAAACAACTTGAGAGAATCTGATTAGCAGAGTTATACTTGCGGTAGCCTGTGCTTGGCTTTCCCTTGCAGCATGGAACGCTGTAATGGCGGAGTGAGACTGGAGTTCTTCCTGAGAGCTGAGTGGCTAGTTGCAGTACTGGTCAGGCTGAGAGATTGTTCTGTAGCTTCCGGAAGGAAGGTGAGTTGAAGTCCTAGCGAAGCAGGTGAATGAATCAGCTGCAGCTGGAGATGTGAGAAAATCCTCTGTAATACTGTGGTGGAGCTGCACTTTAGAAGAGAGACTGACAGGCAATCTATGAAATGGATTCAGATGGCTGTGCAGATTAAGTGTCTTTAGTAGAAAGCAGCAATTAGTTAGAAAGTTCCTTTTTGAGGGTTAAATTCAAATAAGCAAAAGTTCAATATCACTCAGTTTGAGATGATAGCAGGAGTGACTTGATTTCTGTGAAGTATTCCAATCAGAACAAACAAAATAATCAAGCAAAGTAGATCTCAGGAAGTGAGGTTTTATAGGCAGGTGAAAAGGTGGAAGTGGAATGTCTTAAAGGGACATTACAGATCCCCCCCCTCAAAGCATCCGCTCCGAGGATGCAGGCTTAGCAGGATAACGCCTATGGAAAGCATCCAAGAGACGGGTAGCATGAACATGAGACCTTGGTACCCAGGAATCCTCCTCAGGACCGTAGCCCTTCCAACGGATGAGGTACTCCAAATGACCACGGTACATACGGGAGTCGAGTATAGAATCCAACTCAAATTCGTCATGGTCATCCAAGTGAATGGGCGGAGGTGGTTCTTTCGGCCTGCCCCTAAAGGTGCTGGATGTATATGGTTTCAGCAAAGACACATGAAACGTGGGATGCACCTTGTATCTAGGTGGCAGTTGTAGGGTCACAGAGGTTGGATTGAGTATCTTCTTTATAGGAAAGGGGCCAATGTATTGGTTAGCCAACTTCCTTGAAGGAACAGATAATTTCAGATATTTCGTGGATAGCCATACCAAATCACCTAATTTGTAATTCGGACTATCTCTGTGTCTTAAATCGTAGTAATGTTTCTGCGAGGCTTTGGCAACCTGTAGATGTTCCTTTAGTAAGATAAGAGAGTCCTGGAGATTGATGAGATATGAAGTGGCTGCTGGTGAAGTAGAACCTATACGCGAAAGTGGAATGCTTTGTGGGTGGTAACCATAGGTAGCATAGAATGGACTGACTTTAGTCGAGGCTGATATTGAGTTGTTGTATGAATATTCAGCTAGAGGGAGAAGAGAGTACCAATTGTCTTGCAAATGTGTTATATAGCAACGAAGATACTGTTCTAAAATCCCGTTAATTTGTTCGGTTAAACCATTAGCCTGAGGATGGTAAGAAGTTGTTAATCTAGGTCGTATACGTAGAACTGAACATAAAGCTTTCCAAAAATGTGAAGTGAACTGAGTCCCTCGGTCGGTTATGATGGATTGAGGGATTCCATGGAGACGTACTATATGTTTTATGAATGCGTCTGCGGTGTCAGTTGCAGATGGCAAAGACGGTAGGGGAACAAAATGTGCTAATTTTGTGAGATGGTCGACCACCACCATAATGGTGTTATGGTTTTGAGATACTGGCAATTCCACTATAAAATCCATTGAAATTATTGTCCAAGGAATATCCGGAATTGGTAAAGGTGTGAGTAGTCCAATGGGCTTTAGTTTCTGAGTTTTATTTCTAGCACAGACTGTACATGATACTATGTACTGTTGAATGGCATCTGCCATCTTAGGCCACCAAAAATATCTCTGAATTGCTTCCTTAGTCTTATATATACCTTGGTGTCCAGAAAGGGGGTTATCATGGAATTGTTGCAAGATATAAGTCCTAAGTAGTGTAGGTATATAGAGCTTGTCATGGTAAGTATAAAGTCCTGTTTTGTCTTTTTGTAGTTGTGGGATGTCTGGTATGTCATCAGTTTGAAGAGCTTTGAGGATATTGTTTTCAAATGGTGTGAGGTTACCTATAATTTTGTCTGGAGGTATGAGACACATGTTATGTTCTGTCTTTTGATTTTGTTCATATACACGTGAAAGAGCATCAGCTCTAGAATTTAAAGGTCCTGGTCTGTATGTTATTACAAAGTTAAACCTGTCAAGGAATAATGCCCAACGGACCTGTCGTGACGAGAGGGTTCTACTCTGACGTAAATATTGAAGATTTTTATGATCAGTGTATATTGTGAATGGTCTGTTAGTACCTTCTAAGATATGTCTCCAGACTTCTAAAGCAGTCTTAATGGCCAACAGTTCCTTGTCGCCAATCGTATAATTTAGTTCTGCAGGTTGCAAAACTCTTGAATAGTAGGCAACTGGATGAAGCGTAGTATCTGTACTAGTTCTTTGGGAAAGGATTGCTCCTATGCCAATGTCTGATGCATCTGTTTCTACTATAAATTCACAAGTATGATCAGGGATTGACAAGATGGGTGCTGATGAAAATTTCTCTTTCAAGAGTTTAAAAGATGCATCGGCTTCTGTTGACCAAAAGAACTTTGTATTAGTTTTTGTTAGATTGGTCAGAGGTTTCACAATAGCTGAGAAGTTGAATATAAATTTGCGATAAAAGTTGGCAAAACCCAAAAAGCGTTGCACAGCTCTCACTGTTTTAGGTTGTGGCCAATCTTTTATTGCAGATAATTTTTCTGGATCCATTTGAATCCTATCTGGTGTGATGATATACCCAAGAAACTTTATCTCATGCACGTGGAATAAACACTTCTCTAATTTAGCGAACAATCTATGTTTGCGTAAACGTGTCAACACCCACCTAACATGTTTTATGTGTTCAGATGTTGTTCTGGAGTAAATCAGTATATCGTCTAAGTATATTATTACGCATATATCAATGAGATCTTTAAATATTTCATTTATGAAATATTGGAAAGTACCTGGGGCATTGCACAGGCCAAAGGGCATGACTCTGTATTCAAATAGCCCGTAGCGGGTTCTGAACGCAGTCTTCCACTCATCCCCATCTTTAATCCTGATCAAATTATACGCCCCCTTGAGGTCTAATTTAGTAAATATAGACGCACTGTTAAGGCGCTCAAGGAGTTCAGGGATGAGTGGAAGTGGATACCGGTTTTTAATGGTTACTGCATTCAGAGCTCTATAATCTATAATTGGCCTTAATGTTTGATCTTTGTTCTTTACAAAAAATATACCCGCTGCTGCGGGAGATACAGAAGGTACTATAAAGCCTTTTCTAAGGTTTTCATCTAGGTAGTCTCTGAGATATTGTAGCTCTTGTTGTGATAGTGGGTATATTTTACCAAAGGGGGCAGCTGAACCTGGAACTAAATCAATCGGACAGTCGAAAGTCCTATGGGGTGGTAAGGTCTCAGCCTCTTTGATATCGAACACATCAGATAAATCCTGGTACTCAGGAGGTATGGTAGTCTGTAGTGTAGCTATAGTCTGTTGTGGGAAGCATGTGTTTTTACAGAACTCAGAAGTGAAATGTATGTTACATTTTTCCCAGTTGATACTAGGATTGTGTTTTACCAACCAGGGTAAACCTAAGATGACTGTGTGAATGGCTGTGGGTATGATGTCAAAGCTTTGAAATTCAACATGACCCTCTTCTGTCTGTAACAATAGTGGGATGGTGTGGTGTGTTACCGGTCCTTTCTGGATTAAAGATCCATCTATTACCTTAATAAAAAGAGGGTTTTGCTTTGAAATTATAGGTATTTTATTTTTTCTGACAAAGGAAGCATCCATAAAACAACCATATGCGCCAGAGTCAATAACAGCTTCAGTCTTGAACTGATGTTGATCCCACTGCAAAGATAAAAAAACGGTAAGTGCATGAGTCTGTTTCTGCAGGGATACAGTATAGATATGGGATGGCTTACCCTTCTTAGTACGTTGTAGAATGGGACAAGTACCCACTGTATGATCTTTACTAGCGCAATAAAGACATAGGTTAGAGGTGCGTCTCCTTGCTTTTTCCTCTGGTGTGAGGGGAGCCTTGATAATGCCAATCTCCATGGGGACACTTACTGGTGTGTTTCTGTCGATATAGGTAGCAGTTGGTCTTTTAAATGAGGAGTCAGAAGTCAGTCTCTCAGTGCGGCGTTCCCTTAGCCTGCGGTCTAAGGTGATTGCCAGCTTAATAAGTCCTGTTAGGGTCTCAGGCATCTCTACTCTGGAGATTTCATCTTTTAAGATGTCATTGAGCCCAAGCCTGAATTGATTTCTTAATGTGATGTCGTTCCACAATGTATCTGTGGCCCACATCTGGTATTCTGTGACATAATCCTCAACAGGACGTTTTCCCTGTCTGAGAGATCTAAGTTTGGTTTCTGCATTTATTTGTGTGTTGGCATCTTCATAAAGTGATGCCATTAAGGAAAAAAATGCATCAAGTGAATTCAAAATCTCATCACTGGATTCAAAAAAACGGTTAGCCCAGGTCCTGGGTTCCCCTGTTAAGTATGAAATAACAGTACACACCTTTATTTTTTCTGTATGATAAGTGCGGGGTTTCATAGAAAAAAGCAGCAAACAAGAATTTTTGAAGTCTCTGAAATCTGACCTCTTTCCTGAAAAGACTGCAGGAGGGTTAATGTGTGGTTCAGGAGGGTCTAGATTTCTAGGAGTTATTATTTCCTTATAAACATTTTTTAAAGCAGTGTTCTCAGCTTGTAAGTCTGTGAGCGCTCTTGCCAAATAATCAACTTTTTGGTTTAAGGTTTCAAACTCTGTTTTTATGGCTTGGGAGTCCATATTTATATTTAAGGCTTGATTATTATGTAAGATAAATTGTATCTTTTAGAATTGTAGTGTGTTGCTAGTTGCAAACGCCAAGAGATACAAATTATAACCTGGCAATATGCTTCAAGCGTTTTGCTAAGAGTGAACTCACAGGAAATGCTGCTAGACAAATATGATTCTATTCAGACAAACAAGTGTGCAAGTCTGATAAATTCACAGAGGCAAATATGGATAGCTAGATCAAAAATAGAGTTCTTTAGCATAAGATCAATTGTTAATATAAAGACTGAGTAAGTACGGTTGATAATATGAACTAGAAACAACTTGAGAGAATCTGATTAGCAGAGTTATACTTGCGGTAGCCTGTGCTTGGCTTTCCCTTGCAGCATGGAACGCTGTAATGGCGGAGTGAGACTGGAGTTCTTCCTGAGAGCTGAGTGGCTAGTTGCAGTACTGGTCAGGCTGAGAGATTGTTCTGTAGCTTCCGGAAGGAAGGTGAGTTGAAGTCCTAGCGAAGCAGGTGAATGAATCAGCTGCAGCTGGAGATGTGAGAAAATCCTCTGTAATACTGTGGTGGAGCTGCACTTTAGAAGAGAGACTGACAGGCAATCTATGAAATGGATTCAGATGGCTGTGCAGATTAAGTGTCTTTAGTAGAAAGCAGCAATTAGTTAGAAAGTTCCTTTTTGAGGGTTAAATTCAAATAAGCAAAAGTTCAATATCACTCAGTTTGAGATGATAGCAGGAGTGACTTGATTTCTGTGAAGTATTCCAATCAGAACAAACAAAATAATCAAGTAAAGTAGATCTCAGGAAGTGAGGTTTTATAGGCAGGTGAAAAGGTGGAAGTGGAATGTCTTAAAGGGACATTACAGGGGGGGGGGGTTCTAAAAAAAGATTCCCTTTTAAACTTTGCTTCATTTTGAAACAAAATATTAGTGATTTATTTTGTCTATTTGTTATCATTATGTGTTTTTATTATTATTCAGTGCAGATAAGGCATTTAACCTGTCAAATAGTATAATTCTTGTGTCTGCACCATTCTATTGATGCTTTATGACATACAAGGTCAATGGCCTGCTGTAATTTAGACAATGTGGAACGTCCAGGTAGGTGAGATAATAACCTGGGGATGGGTTGTTAGAAGCAGGGTCTACTCATTTGTAAGTTTAATGCACAGAATTAAGAAAATAATATTCAATGCTTGCTGAATTCAATATATATCCAATATATATTCAATTACAAAACGTTACCCACTGAGCACCCTTTCCCTCAGTATAAAAACGTATACTTTCCTTCTGAGCATCTGTTCTTCTTACAACATCAGTCCTCTACCATATCCTCTACCATATCAGCTTTCCTTTCTGTATACCCAATGCCTACTCACCCAACCGACTTTTGTGCCCCTCAAAATTGCCTACTCATTTTGTAATTTGTGTTGCTAATAACTTCCTAATTTATATCATGCACTTCCCATACATCCACCTTTCAATAATGTTCCTCACAAAAAGCATCCTCCTAACCCACTGTCTGCTCACTATCTCATACTTTAACACCATTGCTATGACACCATCCAATGTTATCATACTTTATACCTACACATTATCATCTTTATTATTTTCTCAATGCTTTCTTCCTCAGATTCCTCGTCACCTTCTTTCCTGCTGTCTCTCAGTCTCTTCTTCTCTTACACATTGCCTTATCTCTAAGGGCCTGATGATCTAAAGCTCTCTGCTCTGAGATGATCTAAATACTCCATAGTCCCTCAAATAATTGTAGAACTAGTTTTAGATTACTAGTGGTTTATCTCACTATGCAGGGTTTTGGATGTGATGGAGACACATAAATGACACAAAAAAAACAATTATTTTGGGCTAGATTACAAGTGGAGCTCTATTTGGCACTTTCGCTAGAGCACTAACTGCACTAGAAGTAAACCTTTTGCACTTGTCGGGTTGTGCTGGTATTAGTTGAAAGTAAAAAAGTTATTGCTCCAGCGCTATCCTGACAAGCGCAAAAAAGCAAACTTACAATATTGCACGTGTGATACCATATTCCCCCATAGTTAAAGGAGAAAAAAAACTAACACCCTACTCGCAAGCTAACCCCAATTGCCATCAGACCACTACTCTAATAACCCCTAAAGCACTACATAGCCCACCTCAAAGGCCCCACTATGCTATTAACCCCTAAACCGCCACATAGCCCATGGTAAAAGTCCCGATTACACTATTAACCCCTAAAATGCCACACCCCAACATCACAAAGTCCTGGCTACACTATTAACCTCTAAACCGTCACCCCCCCACACATCACACAGTCTTCACTACACTTTTAACCCCTAAACCCCCCAATGCAAAGTAATGATAGGGTTTTTTTAACAGTTATGTTTGGGGGGTTTTAATCAGTAAAGGTAGCCATTGTTTGTCATTTAAGATGCTTGCACTAACAATAGGGCTCCACTTGTAATCTGGTTTATTCCCCCAAGCATTGCCTCCTCTTAACCCGGGTCTTTTTTTGCCAATCTTAATGTGCAAAAGTGAACGTTTTCGGGGGTTTAGCCCCTTCCTCAGACATACATCAAAATACAGAATAACTTACCCCATGTCCCATACACCATTTTTAAATGCAAACCGCCATCTCTCACGATCTACCGGGTAGGGGCGCCACCCACTGGTGACGTCATCATCCCGGGCAGCTAGAGATTACGGTCCTATGTATAAGCATAGTGGAACAATACATTAGTACATAACAGATGACAAAAATAACAGGAGCAATATTAACATTTAAATACAATATGGCAGGATATTTCTTAAATATAATGCAGATCATCTAAATTAGTCCCTAGATTAGCAACAGGCACTTGTAGGGAGAGATCCATGGCAATCATGCTAACAATATGACAATGCAGGGGAACTGGCCATAAGAAGGTGATTTAACCTGTAGTAGCGCACATCCATACTAGATACCAGCTGTTACTAAACAGAATGGAAGGAGGGGTATTAGTACTACTGGGGCTAACTTATAGCAAATGAAGTATAAGAAACTAATTGACATCATATTTGGCAATAAAAGAGCCCTAACATATGTCCAAATGTCTAAGGTATATAAATATCAATTTAGCAGGGCATAAAAATCAAATTAGAAATTGGCCATACATGCATATCATAAAAAGGTAATATCGAATAGTTTATATTGGAGTCCCCATGAGTAAATGGTCAATAAGTGGCCATAGTAAATACTTAGATCCTTATCCAAAAAATTCTTAACCAAAAAATTACATTATTAGAGGAATGGTACTAGTACATAGAGGCTTTTGTATCAAGTTGAACATTTTTTAAAAAATAAGGTAATATATCTATCTCTCCATATTAGCCTTAGGAAACCTAGACGTATGAAATTAATACAAAAGATAGAAAAGAAAACATTAGTAAAAATCAATAAACAAAACAATTAAAAAATTAATAAAGAAAATATTATATCTTATTGTTTATAACCAGAGGACCAGGTTAACAGACACACTTGCCAATCCAACTGGGTATTAAGCCCATTAGGAATAAGGGTGCCCAAAGTATATGTCCAGCATGCTTCTCTTTGTAGCAGCAGTTTATTCCTGTCACCCCCCTGGGAGGGGGGGCATGGTCAATAATTGAATACTTCAGATCCTTGACTGTATGTTTTTGTTCCATAAAGTGACGTGCCACAGGTTGGTCAGAGGAACCCTTGTTTAGTGCTGTCCTTATAGCCGACCTATTAATTGCCATGCGAGTGCGCAGATTGTCTGTGGTCTTACCCACATAAAACAAACCACAAATGCAGTGTAAAAGATATATGATGTGGGTGGTGGTACACTTCATCCAGTGTTTGTGGTAAAACTTCTGTCGCTTGTGGGCATGAGTAAAGCATTGTCCTGTTATGAGGCCGCTGCATGTTGTGCAGTCAATGCAGCAAAACACACCCCTTTTCTCCACATTTAACCTGGTCCTTTTATGGACAAATATGATGTCCACTAATTTCTTATACTTCATTTGCTATAGGTTAGCCCCAGTAGTACTAATACCCTCCTTCCATTCTGTTTAGTAACAGCTGGTATCTTGTATGGATGTGTGCTACTACGGGTTATATCACCTTCTTATGGCCAGTTACCCTGTATTGTCATATTATTAGCATGGTTACCATGACAACCGGATCTCTCCCTACAAGCACCTGTTGCTAATCTAGGGACTAATTTAGATGATTTGTATTACATTTAAGAAATATCCTGCCATATCGTATACAAATGTTCACAATGCTCCTGTTCCTTTGTCATCTGTTATGTACTAATGCATTGTTCCACTATGCTTATACATAAGACAGTAATTTTGCGTTGCCCGGGATGATGATGTCACCAGTTGGTGGTGCCCCTTCCTGGGTGATTGTGGGAGATGTCAGTTTAAACTTAAAAATAGTGTCTGGGAGTTGGGGTAAGTTATTCTGTATTTTGATGTATGTCTGAGGAAGGGTCTAAACCCCCCCCCCAAAAAAAAAAAAAAGAGAGAGAGAAAGAGAAAGAGAAAGAGAAAGAGAGAGAGAGAGAGAGAGAGAGAGAGAGAGAGAGAGAGAGAGAGAGAGAGAGAGAGAGAGAGAGAGAGAGAGAGAGAGAGAGAGAGAGAGAGAGAGAGAGAGAGAGAGAGAGAGAGAGAGAGAGAGAGAGAGAGAGAGAGAGAGAAAGAACTTGGATAGATGATATTCTGTGATTCATAGTTGCTAGAAGTTATTGTAGAATAAATGGAGAGTGCAACATTTGTATACAATATATTCTGAGTTCACTGTGACTTATAGTTAGTTAACAGAAGTAACTGCAGGATTCAATGAGAGAAAAATATAGCAATGTGGAATGTTCAGGCTTCAGAGTAATCTGGTAAAAGATTGACACTTAGATGCAAACTAAGGTTTGTTGCAGGTTCACAGTACATAATATTATATAAAGCTGTATGTCAGAGTTAAAGCACAGCTGCACAGGTACTTAGACAAGCTGCAAGTTTAGGCATTAATTACTGTTTGTGCATTTAGATGCAAACTTGGTTTGTTGCAGGTTCACAGAACATATTATTATAAAGAGCTGTATGTCAGTAATTAGCAGAGCAGCACATGTGAAGGTTAAGTTTTAGGCATCAATTACTGTTTGAACATATTTTGGAGAATCACATGAAAGCTTTTAATTGAACACATAAATGCAGAGTTCAGAATATGTTAACATATTTGCAGCAGGATATTTCAGCAATGACAACTTGTAGCAGAGAAATAGTTATAAAGTTCTGAGTAAGATGCTGTTGTAATTAGAGAGTGATGATAACCAAAAGTATGCTTGATTTATAATAAAGTTCTGAGTTTGTTAAGTAGCAGTGTCCAGGAAACAGAAAATGGAATTATTTGGATACTTGCGATTTGATGATTTTAGGCATTGGAATAGAAAATGCTGTAGGTTGATATAGTTGGTAAATTCATACAGGAAACAGTCACAGACCTCTGTTGTTCAGGATCACAACTTCAATGTTAATGCAAGGCACATTAGACCTGAGAAGGCTTAAAAAGAGGCTGAGGTAATCAGGTGCATGAATGATTAATCAGGCAGGCAGGCAAGCTGAATGTGAATACTGCCCAAATGCAGCAGTCAGAGAAGGATTTCTTAAAGGGATAGTGACATTAGGCTGAGATATGTTACAGATTCCCCTCCTTAAAGCGACCTCCGGGCACCCAATACAATCCAAAAGGAGAGAGAACAAAAATGACATGGAGTACCGGTAGTAGGTGTATGGAGGTAGCAAGTCCAATCGGAAATCAAGAAAGGTGGGTTGGAAATCTCTTGAAAAAGTTGAATGACGAAGTAAAGGCCATGTAATTCAGGTATCAAAAGATCTTGACAATGATGAGAGCAAAACTTGAAGTCAACTTTTTTGTAGTCATCGTGAGAATGCATGAACGTAACATACAATGAGCTTCCTACCACAGAATCATCCTGAGGGTAGATAGGTGGATGTTCTTCATGATAGATGACCATGTACATAGCCAATGAAAAGGCAGCCAGTCCTAGAGAAATGAATAGGCTTTCCTCAGCTTCAGAAATAGAGATGCAGCATTCTGGATTGATAACCAGGTTAAGCACCTTTGGGTCAGAGATTTGAGTATCCTCAGAATTAACCTCTTGGCTGAGGATTAGATATACTCCAAAAGAAAAAGCTATAGCCACTTCTAACGCAATAGCAGGGCTTTCTTCAAAATAGGAGATAGGAGTGTAGAGTGCAAGATTTGTCCAGTTCTTGACATCTTCTAATTCAATATGAAATGTCTCCTTACTGGATTCAGAATCAAAAGTGTTCTCACTAAGAACAGGTATATGAATGTCCACACCAGGGCAAGGTTCAAGAATACCCACATCTGGGCAAGGTTCAGTCATATCCTCAGTAGGATCAGGTGAAGGAATGCCCATGCCAGGGCAAGGTTCAACTATAGAGAAAGAAAAAGAACCCACTTTAGAGCCAGGAACCATACTCTCTTCTGAGCAGAGGGCAAGACTTTCTTCAGGGTTCATAAACGAAGAATTAACAAGACCCACTTTAGAGCCAAGAACCATACTCGCTTCTGAGTAGAGGGCATGGCTATCTTCAGGATCAAGTATTATTACACCCATTTCTGGGTTAAACAAAGGAATACCCATACCAGGGTTAAAAACAGGAGAGTCCACCTTGATGTCAGGTTTAGTAGTATAATCATGGAAAACAGGAACAGGAATGGGCACTGGGGAATCTTCTTGAAGAACTTTTGTACAAGTTTCAGGTTCAAGAATGTCCACTTGCGAACTTGGTTTAAAGTTGTCCTCACAGGATTCAGTATCAGGAATTCCTGTACAGGAAACTGATGTAGTAGAAAATGTAGGTTGATGCAAAGTATCTCCCAAGGTAAACAATTTCTTAGATGCAGTAACAGAAGAATTTTGAGAAGGTGAGGTGTACTGAAATATGCCACACTCATGTAGATGCGGAGGAATTGTGACACAAGATTCTGACTGAGAAGTTATCTGGAGTTCAGCAGGCATGCTTATTTGAGTTTGGATATCAGAGCTAAATTCTCCAGGGATTATCTCTGGTAAACTGAAAGGTTGTATATCTGGAACAGAATTATCTTTTGCTTCTAGCACAGGGTTTACAGGTATTGCGGCAGCATGAGAGGGATGCAAGTAATCAATAGTTGGAAACAGTTTTTGTAGTTGTTGTAGAGTCTGAGAAGAGATACCATTGGATGCTTTAAGAAGAGACTGATAGTGACTATAGACATCATCCAGCTCGGTGTTGACAGTGTCAGGAGGCAAGAGAGGGTCTGGTACAACAGAATCTAAAACAGGGGAATCAGGCTGAGTTTCCTCTTTGCACTTCTGATTTTCTGTGGGCAGAAGGATTTTCTTCTTCTTCTTCTTCTTTTTCTTAGAGAGCTTAGATTTCTTCCCAGTATGAGGCTTCTTAAGTTGCTGCCATTGTAGCTTGTAGTAAGGTTGAGAACAGAAATCCTCTTCATCACTGGATGCATAATTCTGATGTGATAAATCAGCATAGTAGTTGAGGGGACCTTTACTCCTAACAGCAGTCTGTAAACCAGATGTCCTTTCTTCCAGCTCTGAATCCAATCTAACGAATCCATGGTAATAACAGAAATAGGAAGATCAGTATTTCCATGAGAGGTTTCATGATGGGAGCTGTCTGTATCATCCATGTTGTAAATATAACAACCAAGGATGTCATTATAGCAAATAGGTTGAGGTTTTGTCTGAGTTTGTGACGAATTAAAGTTGCGCTCATACCAGTCTAATGCCAATTCAGCTGGATCTGTGAAGTCATCCTTCTTGTTGACATATTCAGACTCAGAATCAGTATCATCAGGATAGGAATCACAAACAGGAGGAGTAGATGGTATTCTGGAACAGTAGTCCTGTCTCTTTAAATCTTTAAAGGTCTGAATTTTTTCTGCTGAATCTATGAATGCATCCTCTTCAGTTACATAGTCAGACTCAGAATCAGTTTCACCAAAATGGAAATCACGAACATGAGGAACAGATGAAATTCTGGAAAAGTGGTTCTGTCTCTTTAAATCTTTAAAGATCTGAATTTTTTTCTGCTGAATCGATGGATACATTCTCTTTATTTTCATAGTCAGATTCAGAATCAGTTTCACCAAAATGGTAATCACGAACATGAGGAACAGATGACATTTTAGAAAAGTGGTTCTGTCTCTTTAAATCTTTAAAGATCTGAATTTTTTCTGCTGAATCGATGGATACATTCTCTTCATTTTCATAGTCAGATTCAGGATCAGTTTCACCAAAATGGTAACCACGAACATGAGTAGAGGATTGTCTAGAATGGGAGTACTGTGTCTTTAAATTTTTTAAAGTTTGAAAATCTTCTGTTTTTCCTTTACGGATTGCTTGGGTCTGAGTTATGTTGTAATTTTTTATTTTCCTTTGAGGGTCAGTGCATCCACTACCACTACGGATCCCTTTTTTTGGCATTAACATTCTGTCATGATCCGGTGTACATGCACTCAGGACACAGACCCTCGGGGCAGTGGTAGGGATTTGAAGACACTGACCCCTGACCCGGGGAAGAGTATCCTGGACGTGGATAGATGATATTCTGTGATTCATAGTTGCTAGAAGTAGAATAAATGGAGAGTGCAACATTTGTATACAATATATTCTGAGTTCACTGTGACTTATAGTTAGTTAACAGAAGTAACTGCAGGATTCAATGAGAGAAAAATATAGCAATGTGGAATGTTCAGGCTTCAGAGTAATCTGGTAAAAGATTGACACTTAGATGCAAACTAAGGTTTGTTGCAGGTTCACAGTACATAATATTATATAAAGCTGTATGTCAGAGTTAAAGCACAGCTGCACAGGTACTTAGACAAGCTGCAAGTTTAGGCATTAATTACTGTTTGTGCATTTAGATGCAAACTTGGTTTGTTGCAGGTTCACAGAACATATTATTATAAAGAGCTGTATGTCAGTAATTAGCAGAGCAGCACAGGTGAAGGTTAAGTTTTAGGCATCAATTACTGTTTGAACATATTTTGGAGAATCACATGAAAGCTTTTAATTGAACACATAGATGCAGAGTTCAGAATATGTTAACATATTTACAGCAGGATATTTCAGCAATGACAACTTGTAGCAGAGAAATAGTTATAAAGTTTTGAGTAAGATGCTGTTGTAATTAGAGAGTGATAATAACCAAAAGTATGTTTGATTTATAATAAAGTTCTGAGTTTGTTAAGTAGCAGTGTCCAGGAAACAGAAAATGGAATTATTTGGATACTTGCGATTTGATGATTTTAGGCATTGGAATAGAAAATGCTGTAGGTTGAAATAGTTGGTAAATTCATACAGGAAACAGTCACAGACCTCTGTTGTTCAGGATAACAACTTCAATGTTAATGCAAGGCACATTAGACCTGAGAAGGCTTAAAAAGAGGCTGAGGTAATCAGGTGCATGAATGATTAATCAGGCAGGCAGGCAAGCTGAATGTGAATACTGCCCAAATGCAGCAGTCAGAGAAGGATTTCTTAAAGGGATAGTGACATTAGGCTGAGATATGTTACATATATATATATATATATATATATATATATATATATATATATATATATATATATATATATATATACAGTTGTGCTCATAAGTTGACATACCCTGGCAGAATTTATGATTTTTTGGCCATTTTTCAGAGAATATGAATGACAACACAAAAACTTCTCTTTCACTCATGGTTATTGTTTGGCTGAAGCCACTTATTATCAATCAAATGTGTTTATTCTTTATAACTCATAATCACAACAGAAACTACCCAAATGACCCTGATCAAAAGTTTACATACCCTGGTGATTTTGGCCTGATAACATGCACACAAGTTGACACAAATGGGTTTAAATGGCTATTAAAGGTAACCATCCTCACCTGTGATCTGTTTTCTTGTAATTAGTGTGTGTGTATAAAAGGTCAATGAGTTTCTGGACTCCTGACAGACCCTTGCATCTGTGCTGAACTGATGATTCTGGATTCTGAGTCATGGGGAAAGCAAAAGAATTTTCAAAGGATCTGCAGGAAAAGGTAGTTGAACTGTATAAAACAGGAAAGGGATATAAAAAGATATCCAAGGAATTGAGAATGCAAATCAGCAGTGTTCAAACTCTAATAAAGAAGTGGAAAATGAGGGGTTCTGTTGAAACCAAACCATGGTCAGGTAGACCAACTAAAATTTCAGCCACAACTGCCAGGAAAATTGTTCGGGATGCAAAGACAAACCCACAAATAACTTCAGGTGAAATACAGGACATGTGGTGTGGCTGTTTCAAGATGCACAATAAGGAGGCACTTTAAGAAAGATGGGCTGCATGGTCGAGTCGCCAGAAGAAAGCCATTACTACGCAAATGCCACAAAGTATCCCGCTTACAATATGCCAAACAGCATAGAGACAAGCCTCAAACCTTCTGGCACAAAGTCATTTGGAGTGATGAGACCAAAATTTAGCTTTTTGGCCACAACCATAAACGCTACATTTAGAGAGGAGTCAACAAGGCCTATGATGAAAGGTACACCATTCCTACTGTGAAACACGGAGGTGGATCGCTGATGTTTTGGGGATGTGTGAGCTACAAAGGCACAGGAAATTTGGCCAGAATTGAAGGCAAGATGAATGCAGTATGTTATCAAACAGAACGCCTCATTTTCCACTTCTTGATTAGAGTTTGAACATTGCTGATTTGCATTCTCAATTCCTTGGATATCTTTTTATATCCCTTTCCTGTTTTATACAGTTCAACTACCTTTTTTCCACAGATCCTTTGACAATTCTTTTTATTTCCCCATGACTCCAAGAATCCAGAAATGTTAGTGCAGCACTGGATGAAAGATGCAAGGGTCTGTCAGGAGTCCAGACACTCATTGATCTTTTATACACACACTCTAATTACAAGCAAACAGATTACAGGTGAGGATGGTTACCTTTAATAGCCATTCAAACCCCTTTGTGTCAACTTGTGTGCATGTTATCAGGCCAAAATCACCAGGGTATGTAAACTTTTGATCAGGGTCATTTGGGTAGTTTCTGTTGAATCCTATCAGCCAAACGGAATTCAAGGTACGCCATCTTGGATGACGTCATTTAAAGGACCAGCCATTCGTCGGGTAGTCATCGGTCGAGAAGGATGTTCCGCGCCGGAGGTCTTCAAGATGGAGCCGGTGCTCGTCGGATGGATGAAGATAGAAGATGCGGCTTGGATGAAGATGTCTTCCGGTCCGGATATCCTCTTCTGCCCAGATAGGATGAAGACTTCTGCTGGTTCGGATGTCCTCTTCTGCCCCATCGTATGACCAGTGGTGCCTGGCTGGGTGAAGACGGCTCAAGGTAGGGTGATCTTCAATGGGGTAGTGTTAGGTTTATTTAAGGGGGGATCTGGTGGGTTTTAGAGTAGGGGTGTGTGTGTGGTGGGTTGTAATGTTGGGGGGGGTATTGTATTCTTTTTTACAGGTAAAAGAGCTGATTACTTTGGGGCAATGCCCTGCAAAAAGCCCTTTTAAGGGCTGGTAAAAGAGCTGGTTACTTTGGGGCAATGCCCCGCAAAAGGCCCTTTTAAGGGCTATTTGTAATTTAGTTTAGGGTAGGGAATTTTATTATTTTGGGGGGCTTTTTTATATTATTAGGGGGATTAGATTAGGTGTAATTAGTTTAAACTTCTTATAATTTTTTTTATTTTCTGTAATTTAGTGGGGGGGGTTTCGTAATTTAGTGTTTGTTTTTTTTTAGTAATTTAGTTTATTGTATTTAATTGTAATTAAATGTAGGTAGTTTAGGTAAATTATTTAATGATAGTGTAGTGTTAGGTGTAATTGTAACATAGGTTAGGATTTTTTTTACAGGTAATTTTGTACTTATTTTAACTAGGTAGCTATTAAATAGTTAATAACTATTTAATAACTATTGCACCTAGTTAAAATAAATGCAAAGTTGCCAGTAAAATAAAAATAAATCATAAGATAGCTACAATGTAACTACAGGGAGTGCAGAATTATTAGGCAAATGAGTATTTTGACCACATCATCCTCTTTATGCATGTTGTCTTACTCCAAGCTGTATAGGCTTGAAAGCCTACTACCAATTAAGCATATTAGGTGATGTGCATCTCTGTAATGAGAAGGGGTGTGGTCTAATGACATCAACACCCTATATCAGGTGTGCATAATTATTAGGCAACTTCCTTTCCTTTGGCAAAATGGGTCAAAAGAAGGACTTGACAGGCTCAGAAAAGTAAAAAATAGTGAGATATCTTGCAGAGGGATGCAGCACTCTTAAAATTACAAAGCTTCTGAAGCGTGATCATCGAACAATCAAGCGTTTCATTCAAAATAGTCAACAGGGTCGCAAGAAGCGTGTGGAAAAACCAAGGCGCAAAATAACTGCCCATGAACTGAGAAAAGTCAAGCGTGCAGCTGCCAAGATGCCACTTGCCACCAGTTTGGCCATATTTCAGAGCTGCAACATCACTGGAGTGCCCAAAAGCACAAGGTGTGCAATACTCAGAGATATGGCCAAGGTAAGAAAGGCTGAAAGACGACCACCACTAAACAAGACACACAAGCTGAAACGTCAAGACTGGGCCAAGAAATATCTCAAGACTGATTTTTCTAAGGTTTTATGGACTGATGAAATGAGAGTGAGTCTTGATGGGCCAGATGGATGGGCCCGTGGCTGGATTGGTAAAGGGCAGAGAGCTCCAGTCCGACTCAGACACCAGCAAGGTGGAGGTGGAGTACTGGTTTGGGCTGGTATCATCAAAGATGAGCTTGTGGGGCCTTTTCGGGTTGAGGAGGGAGTCAAGCTCAACTCCCAGTCCTACTGCCAGTTTCTGGAAGACACCTTCTTCAAGCAGTAGTACAGGAAGAAGTCTGCATCCTTCAAGAAAAACATGATTTTCATGCAGGACAATGCTCCATCACACGCGTCCAAGTACTGCACAGCGTGGCTGGCAAGAAAGGGTATAAAAGAAGAAAATCTAATGACATGGCCTCTTGTTCACCTGATCTGAACCCCATTGAGAACCTGTGGTCCATCATCAAATGTGAGATTTACAAGGAGGGAAAACAGTACACCTCTCTGAACAGTGTCTGGGAGGCTGTGTTTGCTGCTGCACGCAATGTTGATGGTGAACAGATCAAAACACTGACAAAATCCGTGGATGGCAGGCTTTTGAGTGTCCTTGCAAAGAAAGGTGGCTATATTGGTCACTGATTTGTTTTTGTTTTGTTTTTGAATGTCAGAAATGTATATTTGTGAATGTTGAGATGTTATATTGGTTTCACTGGTAAAAATAAATAATTGAAATGGGTATATATTTGTTTTTTGTTAAGTTGCCTAATAATTATGCACAGTAATAGTCACCTGCACACACAGATATCCCCCTAAAATAGCTATAACTAAAAACAAACTAAAAACTACTTCCAAAATTATTCAGCTTTGATATTAATGAGTTTTTTGGGTTCATTGAGAACATGGTTGTTGTTCAATAATAAAATTAATCCTCAAAAATACAACTTGCCTAATAATTCTGCACTCCCTGTATTAGTTATATTGTAGCTATCTTATGGTTTATTTTACAGGTAAGTATTTAGTTTTAAATAGGATCAATTTATTTAATTGTAGTTATTTTATTTAGAGGTATTTAAATTATATTTAAATTAGGGGGGTGTTAGGGTTAGGGTTAGGTTTAGGGGTTAATAACTTTATTATAGTAGCGGCGACGTTGGTGGTGGCAGAAAGTAGGTGTCGGCAATGTTAGGGCAGGCAGATTAGAGGTTAATAAAAGTTAACTAGTGTTTGTGAGGCAGGAGTGCGGTGGTTTAGGGGTTAATACATTTATTAAAGTGGCGGCGATGTCCGGTCGGCAGATTATGGGTTAATAAGTGTAGTTAGGTTGCGGGGGCGTTGGGGGCGGCAGATTAGGGGTTAATAAATATAATGTAGGGTTTGGCGATGTTGGGGGCAGCAGATTAGGGGTTCATAAGTATAATGTAGGTGGCGGCGGTGTCCGGAGCGGCAGATTAGGGGTTAATAATACAATGTAGGTGGCGACGATGTCGGGGGCGGCGGATTAGGGTTAATAAGTGTAAGATTAGTTTTTAGACTCTGGGTTCATGTTAGGGTGTTAGGTGCAGACATAAATTTCATTTCCCCACAGGAAACAATGGGGCTGCGTTATAAGCTGGACGCTGCTTTTTTGCAGGTGTTAGGTTTTTTTACAGCCAGCTCAGCCCCATTGTTTCTTATGGGAAATCATGCAGAAGCACGTTTTAGCCATCTTAACGCTGACTTAAGCAACGCTTTTATTAAAGTGAGATGTGGAGCTAAATTTGCTCAACGCTCACTTTTTTGAGGCTAACGCAGCCATTCAGAAAACTTGTAATACCAGCGTTGTCTTAAGTGAGCGCTGGAAAAAAAAGTCTTGTTAGCACCGCACGGCTTTACCGACAAAACTCGTAATCTAGCCAATAGAGATTCATACAAAGTGTAATTTGTTGTTTTTTCGTAAAATGGGCTGAACATGGGCATTCACTGGGCATTTTTGAAATTGTCTATAAAATCCCAACGTTATTCTGTTACCATTTTCGTCCTGCAGATCTGACTGTTTTTTCTTGCAACTTTAAAGGTGGCAAGCTTTTATCAAAAAAATTAGAACACTAATTACTCTGAAAGGAAACCCTATGCATATGAAAATAAAAGTGATTTTAAGGTAAAGTGTACTGAAAACGTGTAATTCGATTTGTATTAGTTGTAATATTAAAGTTTAAACATACACCATGTTCTCCCTCTGAACTTTGTCCTCCATTGAAAACTTTTAGGTAGCAGAGAGCTCTCATTATTTCTATAGGAGACATCTCATTAATCGCAGGTACAGTCTCTTTTTTTATAGAATTCCATGAGGGCTGCCCCTGTGAGTGTTGGTGTAGAAAACCATGTCTAGACTGATTTTTTTAGAATAGGCCTCTTTATATCACCAGATATATACAAAACTCCCACACTCCGACTCTAGGCAAGTACTGCTAAGCCCTTTAATGGGGCTTAAATAAGCAAGTCTTAAGTGACTAGATGTGCCCTTCCATGCTGAGATAACAAAGGCAGCAAGACTTAAAAAGACCAATACAGGAAACAAGTCCTTTTTAAGGACAGCGGATCTCTCATCAGAGTAACACCGTCACTGAGCCTCAGTGTACGGTCTGGGTCCCCGCTCTTTTGATTGCCCTTGCTGCAGTCAGTTGTCCTGCTTGCTGCAAAGTAGGGTCAATTGACTCGCTCCTGTAACAATCACAATCTGTGTCTCACTCCTGCACGAGCGGCTGACATTGCACGCTCACCATGCCTTCCAATCGGGTGTGAGCTAGAGCTCCAATTGCAGTGCGGCGCATAGATTCAAGTGCTGAGGTTCCAGCTGGACAATGAATAAGCATAGAAAGGAAAGAAACCAGCGAACCTCTAAAAGTAAGCACTTCTTTATTGAAGATATTAAGAAACATAAGATATTAGATCACCAAAAACAGGATTGTCAGGCAAGGCACCAATCCGTCTTACGTGTTTTGGTGCTCCTGCCTTAATAATAGACATTATATCACCCCCAGGTGTTCTTCAGTTAAATTCTCTGTCTCATTTGAAATTATGTACCCTAGAGAGCCACCTTACTTTCTATTGAAGGCATCTCTCATCTGAGACTTCCATATTATGCCCTTATTCTTATAGAAGAATTCAGTGAGTTCAGCCCTTGTAAAGTGTGAACTATAATTTTTCTCCAAACTATAAAATCTGTGCTTATTGGACCCATAGAAAGTAATGAAGCTCTCTAGGAAACTAAAGCTGTTAGCTTTTCAGTTTTATTTTAAATAGAAGAAATACAAAGTGCAATGCCATTTGTAAAAGAAACTTATACATACACAAAGTGTAAGCCTATTTTCTTAAAGTTAGAAAGAAACTGTAAAAGCATAATCAGAATTTGTAAAATCACCATCCTAAACACACACATACATAGACATATATAAGTGCATTTGAGCCCTTTGCAGTTAAATAGATGAAAACATGAAAAAACATATATATGCCATATTCATTTTTAATAAAGGTTTTAATTATTATTCACTGTAAATATTTCACATTCCTATGTTCTGCGCATAGCAGAATATGTTCTAAATATTTCTAAATAAGTATTCCTTTATATATCTGCATAAATCTATACCTATATATAAGAAGAATGTACATATATATATATATATATATACATATATACATATATTATTAACCATGTAGGTTCGAAACATTGCACTAACTTGAGGTCTCATATCCTCTAATAAAATAAATTTTCACCAGAAACTGCTGTGGTGCTGTCACATCTATTCTATGGACTGCATTATTTGGAGGTAACAGATACTACACTGTCACTGTCACGCGTTGAAAGTTTTTTGTTTGGGTGCTGGACTCTACCTGTGTGTTTTTCTATATATATATTACCTATATATAGGTATAATTATATATTGTACCAAAATAACATCAGATATATATATAGAAATTTGTATTTATGACTAAATATAACAATATTATTTTATGTGACGAACATTGACTTCTATAGGTTATCGCACGTGATATTGTAAATTCTGCTTTTTAATATCGTCGGAATTTGCGTTTTGAGCTAAAACAGCGCACTTTAAACTTGTAATACAAGTACGGGTTAGTGTGCAAAGTGATATATATAAAAAAATGTGTATAATAAATATATGTACCTTTTATACATAAATATATATATAGACAAGTAGAAAAGGAAGTGCACAGAGGCACCTACATAGTGCAAATCAATTTAATCATACAAAAGAACATATACATTAAAAAAACAAGTCCCCCGTAGGGTATCTACTCACAAGAGTCAACCTCAAACTTATGAGGTATGTGCTGGCGTGTCAATAAATATGTGGCTAAGAACCGCTGTTCTCTGTAATCTGTCCAGGACACTTGAAAGAGTGTGCCGAAATCTGGGGTATCGCTATTGGAGAGAATGATCTCACAAATTATTCCAATGTACCCTTCAGTTAGTGGCGTCCACTCAAGCCAAAGTTCTTTCCGCAAAGTTTTTCAGACACTGTTCATCCAGTTTAACAAACAAGCAGCTGATCACTGATCCGTAATGACAGATGCAAGGTGGGCGTGGCCTTACGCGTTTCGCGGTTACGTCACCGCTTCGTCAGAGGAATATCCACGCCCACTGGAAACTTCCCTTAAATGCAATCGAGCTCAGTATAGAACACCCACCTTAGCGTCTCCCTCTTATAATGATACAAATTTGCAGTCCTGTTACGGAGTTCCCTGACCATATCTGTTAACCCATTGAGGTTAGTATAATGTTACAAACAATATGGGTCTTAAATATATAAATTCAATTCTGATATATAAATTGTCTATAAGTTTCTTTAGGATATAATAAATATATATATACATAAATCTAATATTTTTAGTCAGTGAGCAGTTAATAAAAAATCTTTTATTTCATAAATTAATATTTGTTAATATAATCACACCCAAATATGAAATATATATTAGGTGGATATTAACATCCAAAACAAAAAAAACACAATTAAAAATATATATCTATCCACTTAATACAAAATGTTTGTTAAATAACTAACATCAATTTTAAATCATAATTTCCAAGAAAATAAATATATACCAAGAGGTTGCGTAAAGTATTCTAAAAATTAATGTATTAATGGACACACTATTTAAAGGGAGATTTTCTAAAATAAATTTTTTCTATATATAATTTTTTTTTTTATATTAAAAACATAAATATTTTAATCTAATAAAAATGCCTGTATATCTAGCTCCCTATTAAGACCATATGGTTCTAAAGTGTAAAGTGTGTGTATCCAAAATGTTTCACATTTGCGTAACTGTAAAAGTCTATTGCCCCTCCTTTTGTCTAAAACTACCTGTTCTATTGCTTTAATTTTCAGACATTCAGGGCTATTCTGGTGTATATCCCTGAAATGATCGTATACACCGAGGGAAACATCACCAGAGGTAGTATTATTTATATGTTCATTTATTCTTCTCTTGAGGGTACGTTTCGTTCTCCCCATGTATTGTTTCCCACAGCTGCATTCAAGGATATACACCACGAATTTGGACTGACAATTTAAAAAAGATTTAATAGGAAAACATTTATTATTAGTGTTAGATTTTACTTCTTTATTATTTGGATCTGCATATTGACATACATTGCAGTTTTTTCTCTTGCACTTGTAAAAGCCCTTATGTTGATCTGTCAACCAGGACTTATTGGTCCTAATCTCTCTCAGAGCACTAAGTGCTAATATATTTTTTATTGATCTATTTTTCTTGATGATAACTCTTGGCTTGTCCTCTAATAACTCTTTCAAAACTGGATCTTATTTTAGATTAGATTAGATTAGATTCGTTTTATTGTCATTGTACAAAGTAGGAAAATAGAGACAACGAAATTATATTTGAAAATCTAACCAATCCTATACACAGATAGCACTATAATGGTAAAAACTAATAGATATTTTAGTACATACCAGTATTTACGTATGATTTTTTCTATTTCGTTAGACGAGTTATTATATTTTGTTAGAAATAAATTATTTCTCCTCTGCATTGATGAAGTTTTTCTGTTGTCATTACCTTTTACAATATACAAGCAGGCGGACAATGGTGGTGCCTTAGTGGTACTTAACAAAGGGTATTATGTAGATGAAATAAGGTCACAATTATGCGATACAGAAGTATATCAGCGATTGAATTTTAATCCAACATGGGCAATACAGAGAGAAATTACTAGTTGTTTGGAAAATGCTATTAAAAATGGGTTAATTGATAATGAAACTAAAAAGTCTTTGTTTGTAGAAAATGGGATAATACCCGTTTTTTATACTTTACCAAAAGTACATAAAAAACTAGACAAGCCACCAGGGAGGCCCATTGTGGCCAGCACAGAGTCTATCTTTTCTAATATATCTATATACTTGGATAAAATGCTAAGGGGATTTGTTGAACAGTCCACTTCCTATATAAAGGACACTGGAGATTTCTTGGATAAAATACAGAACCTTATGGCACCAGATAGATGCATATTGTTTAGTCTTGATGTGGTCAGTCTATATACCTCTATTGAACATGAAGGCGGATTGGGCGCTGTAAGAAATGTTCTGGCAACTAGTGGTGTATATACTGTCCAACAGCAAGAATTTTTGCTGAACCTTTTGAGTATAATCTTGTATTGTAACTACTTTCTCTTTGAGGACAATTTTTATATGCAGGTTAAAGGTACTGCAATGGGATCCAATGTTGCTCCTACCTATGCGAATGTATTTATGTCAACATTTGAGGAGAAGTTTGTTTATCAGAATAAGATGTTTCTTCTATATGGCGCCACCTGGTGGCGTTATATAGACGACGTCTTTGGAATATGGTGGGGTGACATTGGATCCCTATTGGAGTTTGTGGAGGATTTAAATAGAGCCACAAGATGTATTAAATTTACCCTTACTTGGGATGAGCAATCTATCAGTTTTCTAGATACCCTGGTATACAAGGAAGATGGTGGCCTTAAAACAGATTTATACAGGAAGACTACAGACAAGAACAGTTTACTACACTATACAAGTGCACATCCACTCTCTCTAATTAAATCTTTGCCTAGAAGTCAGATGACTAGGGTAAAAAGAATTGCATCAGATAAACAGCTTATTGGAACTAGATTGGAAGAGATGGGAGAGAAATTTAGAGAAAGGGGCTATCCGGTTGATCTTATTAACAATGAAATAAAGAGAGCTAAGCAAGATACCAGTGGTATTAAAAAGAGAGGGGACAATAGAGAAGATAGAATTATCTTTGTTTCAGAGTACAGTAATCAAAGCCATAAAATACAAAGAATTGTAAATAAATACTGGTTCTTGTTAAGAGATTGCCATCAAGATAGTAAGGTTTTTGCTAATGGACCAATGCCAGCATATAGGAAAGGTACCAGTATCAAAGATAAACTTGTAAGAGCAGATGTAGGGAGTAAGAAATTGAAACAAAGCTTTATCTCTTGAAAGAATTTGGGTTGTTATCCCTGTTTAGGGTGTGGTAATTTTAATAACATGGCTAAGGGCCGTAACTTTACACATCCTCTAACTGGTAAAGTATTTAAAATTAATGGCTTCTATACCTGCAATACAGATTATGCAATCTACTTGATTAAATGCCCATGTGGGTGGATTTATATTGGAGAGACCACCCAAAGGGTGAGGGACAGAATCATACAGCTTAAGTCCAACATTAGGTGTAAAGATTTTAATGCCCCTGTCTCCAATCATTTTTTGACTTTTGGTCATTCAATTGCACAGTTGAAATTCCAAATTATAGATCATGTCCCTGTCCCACAAAGAGGTGGAGACAGAGAACTGATCTTAAAAAAGAGAGAATCTATGTGGATTTATAGGCTAGATTGTCTGCATCCAAAAGGAATGAACCGTGAAATTGATTTTAATATCTTTTTTGTGATTTTGCAGATTCTACAATAATTTCCCTTCCTAGATATAAAGGACCAAGATGAAGAGTTATCCCTCACTACTATTTTTGTAAATATTAAATTGTGTATTGTTCTGTGATTTTGATATGAAATGTAAGATGCAGTTGAAATACGAGTATGTAACACTGTTAGACTTTTCACAAAGTTTTTTTGATGTATTAATTGATATACACCACTAGGTGGCGATAGTTTTAGAGAATTGTTGCAGGTATAAGTTAGATGATAATATGATTGTACACACCTGTGGTGTGGGGTATTTAAGGATGTTGTATACAGCATGAGGGTCATATGATTAAGGGCTACTGAGCCCGAAACGTCATCTTCTTACCTCCAGGTACTAATAAAGTTTGAAAGATAAACTACTGTGGTGCTGCTGGACTTTCTTTGTCATTACCTTTTAGGAGAGTCTTTCTGTCCAGCTGTCTAGTTTTATTCAAACTTTGTTCAATTACATAATTAGCATAACCCTTAACTTCAAATTTAGTTACCAATTCTTTGGCTTCCAATTCAAAGGCCTCCAATTTGGTGCAATTTCTTTTTACCCTTGAAATTGCCCATAGGGTATGTTGTTAACCCATTTTTTATGATGACAACTTTTGGCGTGTAAATAGCTGTTACAATCAGTCAGTTTTTTTTATATAGTATAGTAATCACTTTTTTCCCCTTATTTTGCAATGTTAAATCCAAAAAATCAATTTTGGTTTTATTGCTATTATGGGTGAATTTTAAATTCTTATCATTGGAATTGACATAAGTGATGAATGATTCTAATGATTCTACATCTCCTCTCCAGATGACAATAACGTCATCTATAAATCTCTGCCATAAAATGATGTTATGTTTAAAGGGGTTATTACTCCAGATGTATTGGTCTTCCCAACTCCCCATATATAGGTTGGCATAATTGGGTGCAAATTTAGTCCCCATTGAAGTACCGCTGAGTTGGAGGAAATATTATTTATCAAAGAGGAAATAATTTTTAGTGAGGATGAAATGTATTGCCTCTAATAGAAACCATATTTTGATTTCTGGCAGATGTTCATGTTTTTTGAGGAAATATTCTATACTTTTAATACCTTCTTTGTGGGGTATGCTAGTATACAACGCAGTAACGTCTAATGTCAACCAAATGAATTCTCCATTCCATTCAACCTCCTCCATAATGTTTAATACATGTAGAGTATCCCTGATATAGGATTGTAATGTAGTTACCATTGGTTTGAGGAAAAAGTCCACATATTCGGATAATTTACAAGTCAATCAATCCCTGAAATGATTGGCTGACCTGGGGGTGTTTTTTGATCTTTATGCATCTTTGGTTGATAATAAAAGGTCGCTACCCTACAGTTTTCATTGTACAAAAAGAGTTTCTCATCCAAAGTTATTGCCCGCAGGTTCTTAGCTTTATTTAATAGTTCCAATAGAATTTTAATAAATTCATGAGTTGGATCTCTTGGTAATTTTTTATAGGTTTCTTTGTCATTTAGAATTCGGGAGGATTCTTTTAAGTAATCAGTTCTATTTAAGATCACTATACTCCCTCCCTTATCCGCTTCTCTTATAACAATTTCATTATCTCTTGACATATTTTTTAAAGCTCTTAATTCATATTCATTTAAATTCCATTTATTTTTATTTTGTCTTACATTGTTACTATTTTTTTCACATAGAGTTGTTAAATCTTTTTCCACCAACCTTTGGAATACAGGGATATAGTTCCCCTGTGAATGTAGTGGATAAAATATTGATTTTGGTTTAAAGGAATTTTGTATCCCATAAGAACTTTCAAATTGTAAAGTCTCTAGTAGAGATAGAGTATATTTATCCAAAACTGTTTTCGAATGAATTTATTCAAATCTATGAATAACTCAAATGAATTGGGATTTTCAGACGGGGAGAAGGAAAGACCTTTTTTAAGTAAACTTAATTCTGCCGGAGTTAATTTTGTATCCGACAAGTTAAATATTTTTGTGTTATCCTTATTTAGAATCACTTTCTTCTCTTTATTTTGTACAATTCGTCCCCCTCGCTTTCCTCGTCTGACTCTATGGGTCTTTTCTGTCTTGTGTAAAAGTGAGTAATTGGTACATTTCCTCTTTCTACTATTTGTGGTTTTGTTAATTTCCCTGATTTTCCTAAAAAAGAGGGATTATCTTTGCTTTTTCCTAGCCTGTTACTTTCATGACTATTGCTTATTACCTGTGGGTCAGAGAAGTATTTAGAAGATGTTGGCTCCTCTCTATCCTCCCTCTCATGTGTTATAATTACTGGTCTTGGATTTTGTTTATTGTTCTTTTTATAAAAATTCTGAGATTTTTTATAACCTCTTTTTGGTTGACCATTAATACGTCTGTTATCTTCTCTGTCTTTGTTTAAATTTTTTTCATTATGCACATGTTCAGGGTAATGATTATAATTGTAATTATTAGACTCCCTTCTGCGCCAATTTTGAGAGTTTCCCCTAGGACCTTGAGAATAATGGAAACCATCATTCTTTGATTTATTATTTTGATGGTACCTAGGTTGTTGAATTGGAGCCTGTTTGAAACTTCTTTTCCTAATCGGATATTCAGTTCTTATAGGAGAGTTTGTACTTTTTGTTTTAAAAAAAACCTCCTCCATATCATTCACCCCTTCCATATTTAATTCTTGTTCTGTTTCATGGCTATTGTCTTCTAGAAACTCTAAATAATCTCTTTTGAATTTTATGTTTTTTCTATATTCAATTTCTTTCTCATAATTTTGTACTCTTTGTTTTGTTTCTTTATTAATTTCATCATATAAAGCATCTTCCTTAAATGGTTCTAAATCACCTCTAATCTTGTTGATCTCTTCCACTATTTTAGTCAGTTTCATATCTCTATATCTAATTAAAATATCCACAAACTTATTGGAGCAATCAGTTAAAGCTTGCTCCCATTCCAAATGGTATTCTACATCTGCTAAATCAAAAATGGCTGTCTTAGAAATACGCAACCCCTTAGGTATTAAATTCTTTTTAGTGTATTTTTTTAATAAACCTAAGAACCTGGGGGCAATAACTTTGGATGAGAAACTCTTTTTGTACAATGAAAACTGTAGGGTAGCGACCTTTTATTATCTACCAAAGATACATAAAGATCAAAAAACACGGCCAGGTCGGCCAATCATTTCAGGGATTCCCTGACTTGTCAATTATGCGAATATGTGGACTTTTTCCTCAAACCAATGGTAACTACATTACAATCCTATATCAGGTATACTCTACATGTATTAAACATCATGGAGGAGGTTGAATGGAATGAAGAATTCATTTGGTTGACATTAGATATTACTGCATTGTATACTAGCATACCCCACAAATAAGGTATTAAAAGTATAGCATATTTCCTCAAAAAACATGAACATCTGCCAGAAATCAAAATATGGTTTCTATTAGAGGCAATAAATTTCATCCTCACTAAAAATTATTTCCTCTTTGATAAAGAATATTTCCTCCAACTCAGCGGTACGGCAATGGGGACTAAATTTGCACCTAATTATGTCAACCTATATATGGGGAGTTGGGAAGACTAATACATCTGGAGTAATAACCCCTTTAAACATAACATCATTTTATGGTGGAAATGTATAGATGACGTTATTGTCATCTGGAGAGGAGATGTAGAATCATTAGAATCATTCATCACTTATGTCAATTCCAATGATAAGAATTTAAACTTCACCCATAATAGCAATAAAACCAAAATTGATTTTTTGGATTTAAAGGGACATTAAACACTTTGAGATGGTAATATAAAATGATAAATTGTATATATAAAACAACTCTGCAATATACTTTCATTATTTATTTTGTCCTCTTTGCCTGTAATTCCATTCTGAAATTGTGAGCTTTTCAGTTCCTGTTAGAAATGGAAGTGCAGAACACTGTTAAATCCAGCACAACCATTGGCTGCACACTCTAATGACCTATGTATAACTGCCCCTAATTGGCCACAGCAGAGAAGGTAACACAAGTTACAACATGGCAGCTCCCAGTGTTTTATAAGCACTAAAACTTTACACTTATTTTGTCACTTTTTAAAAAACTAATGAAACTTTAAAAAATACATCTACATGTTAGTAATGGACTAATCATTTCTTTGAATGCATCATTCTATCTAGCATGTATTTAGTGTTTAATGTCCCTTTAACATTGCAACATGAGGGAAAAAAAGTGATTACTACGCTATATAAAAAACAGACTGATTCTAACAGCTATTTACACACCAAAAGTTGTCATCATAAAAAATGGGTGAACAAAATACCCTATGGGCAATTTCAAAGGGTAAAAAGAAATTGCACCAAATTGGAGGCCTTTGAATTGGAAGCCAAAGAATTGGTAACTAAATTCGAAGTTAAGGGTTATGCTAATGATGTAATTGAACAAAGTTTGAATAAAACTAGACAGCTGGACAGAAAGACTCTCCTAAAAGGTAATGACAACAGAAAAACTTCATCAATGCAGAGGAGAAATAATTTATTTTTAACAAAATATAATAACTCGGCTAACGAAATAGAAAAAATCATACGTAAATACTGCTATGTTCTAAAAGAAGATCCAGTTTTGAAAGAGTTATTAGAGGACAAGCCAAGAGTTATCTTCAAGAAAAATAGTTCAATAAAAAATATATTAGCACCTAGTGCTCTGAGAGAGATTAGGACCAATAAATCCTGGTTGACAGATCAACATGTGTCTATATCCTTGAATGCAGCTGTGGGAAACAATACTTGGGGAGAACGAAACGTACCCTCAAGAGAAGAATAAATGAACATATAAATAATAATACCTCTGGTGATGTTTCCCACGGTGTATACGATCATTTCAGGAATATACACCAGAGTAGCCCTGAATGTCTGAAATTTAAAGCAATAGAAAAGGTAGTTTTAGACAAAAGGAGGGGCAATAGACTTTTACAGTTACGCAAACATGAAACTTTTTGGATACACACACTTAACACTTTAGAACCATATGGTCTTAATATGGAGCTAGATATACAGGCATTTTTATTAGATTAAAATATTTTTTTTAATATAAAAAAAAATTATATATAGAAATTTTTTTATTTTAGAAAATCTCCCTTTAAATAGTGTGTCCATTAATACATTAATTTTTAGAATACTTTACGCAACCTCTTGGTATATATTTATTTTCTGGGAACCCCTGGGAGTTCGAAGTAACGGGAAGGGGACTTGACCGTTGGAGGAATTAGGCCTTGGGTGTGATTGGTTGGTACCTGTAAGGGGGCGGGCTTAGCACGCGCTGTTACGCATTTAAGGAAAGAGCGGGAGAATCTGTCATCAGATTATTTTTCAAACCTTTCTGGAAAGTGCTTGTCAGTTGGTAATTCTGTGATGGCGCATTTTGATGCGATTTTCGACCAACTTAAGTTGGAAGCTGCTAAAATGGGCCCTACCTGGCTCGAAGATAAATTACGTCCTTTGCTTAGCCCGGTTGTTGAACCCAGGGAGGATATCGTGGATGTGGCTTCGAGACCAGTGAGGCGTTCGAGGCCCCCAGTTCGTTCGGATCCGGATCCTGAAGGGGGTAATAGCGGTCGGAGAAAATCCAGCCCCAGTCCGGGGTTAAAGGCGTCTGTGAGGAAGAAGTCAAGTTCTAGTTCCGGAAGTCGGCCGGAGCGGAGGTTGCTGATAATGTGATGCAGTCCGGGAGCACCTGTTCCTTTACGGAACAATTCATTGAGCCTGTAATGAAGGGTGATTCTTTGCCTAAGGGTAAGATGGCCAATTTAGGCCAAAAAGTAGTAATTAGAGGAAAAAGGCAAGCTAGTAAAAGTGACGGCCCGCCGAGGCCTAGTTTTCCGTGTGGGGGTAATGAACAAGTGAGTATATGTAGTTTAGGTAGTGCCTTAGTGAAAAAGAAAGGTGAGGGTTTGAATGTATCGGGGCCGATTGAACTACCTCAGGCAGTTTCAGAACAGTTACATAATGTTTCAAAGACGGCACAGATTTTAAGACCTTGCAGTAATATTGAGGATCAGGCTTATCGAGTGTTAGACGAGAGGGTGGAAGGGCCTGAAGTCAGTAAAAGTCAGCATGATACCGAGGTTGATAACGGTGTGGTAGAATTAGATTTATATTTAGATTCTTCTGAGGAGGATTTTATTCCACCTTCTCCCAGTGTAGTTAACCCTATTCGCCAGTTTAAACCGTCAGTCAGGGTCCCGAGTGATTCGGTTTTAAAGGGTGAGTTAAGAAATTTGAGGGATAGGAACGTTGAAGTAATTAAAAATTTACCTGTCACTAATGATGTTTTTCTTTTAGAAGGGAATGAGACTGGGTCACGGCCTGAGAATTCCCAGGGTCTTTTAATGGTGGGAAATGACGGCCTAAGTGGGGATGCTTATGTTCTGCAGGAATCCTGGACGGAAAATATCAGGCTGGATATTGAGGACGGCGTTCCGGGGGTGGAACGTTTTAATGCAAGGGGAGAAGAAACAAGGGTGAGTACGGCCAACAATCTTAATTTTGGTCTTCAGGGCATGATGGGTCAGAGTATTAATAATACATTTCATAGCTCGGTTAACTCTGTTCAACGTCCAAACAGGTCTGGGATTGGGAGAATACAAGGTAGAGGTAGACAACGCAAGAGGTATGGGGATTTAAAGGGAGAAGGGTTTGAGGTTCCATCAGCTAAGAAGGGTAAGGGTGTTTTAGTGGATAGTAGGTTGGGTATGTCTACAGCTAGTATGGGCATTGGAATTTGGGCACCTTCTGGGAGTTTGTCACATGTTTCTTTTTTACAGACGGAAAAAGGGCAGCAATTAATGACTAATACGGATCCCAGGGCTACTGGTTTCCAGAATACAGAGAAGGTTACGGCTGCATCTCAAGGGGTTCAGCCTGCAGTGACTCAGGATCCGAGTACAGGTAATGAGGGATCCGGGGTGGGGAATCTGAATGTGGGGGTTGATACAGTTGGTGTGCATGCTGATCCTTTATCTATAACTGTTGTAGCGGGTTTAAGGGACTTGTTAGCCAAATTAGAAGGAGCCAAAGTCACGGGGGGAGTCGCCAATTCATGGGTTCCCCCTGAATTGGCTATCCAAAATAGGGTATTAGGGATTGTTGGTGAGGGAATAAAAGAGGTAGGGTCAGTACCTCAATTTCAAATGGTCGGTTTATCCCAGCAAAAGGTGGCTAATGTTGATAATAAAGCGGCTGGGGGTCCCGAGCTGAAGATTGCTGACACGGCTTTGGCTAGGTCTTGTTTGTGTTCTATCGGGCCTTTGGGCATGCATTTGACTGTCGAGTTAAGAGAAAAGATATACAAGAGAGATTTTATTGAATTATTTTCCCTCCTTCCTCTTGATCAGTCTTTTGAGATACCTGAAGACTCAAAAAAGGATTCGGCCAAGAAGGAGGAGGAGGAAAGGAAAAGACGTTACAGAAAATTACCGAAAACATTTACTAACTGGTTCCAGGCTTTTGTTATTTATGCTAGTGTATTTTCTGTTAAGTTCCCTGATCAAGGTGCAGCCCTCTTTTGTTATTTAGATGAAATTGCCGCTGCTCAGAGAACATACGGTGGTATGGCTTGGTGGTATTATGATGAACAATTTAGACAACGTTTGTCGGTTAAGCCTGAGATGAAATGGGACGATCGTGATATGGGTCTATGGTTAAAAGTGATGACCCCGTTAAGGTCTTCGCAGCCCTTTCGCGGGAGTGCCGGCGGATCTCTTCAAAACGGTTCGTCGGCAACAGTCAAAAAAGGTTTCTGTTTTGCTTTCAATGAAAAGTTCTGTAAATGGGGAGCATCATGTAAATTCAGACACGAATGCTCTGGGTGTGGTTGATCCCACCCTTCCATTAAGTGTTTCAAAAAGAACAAATTGGGAGGAACCCAGGAGCTTCCTGAAAAAGGGATTAACTCCGGTGAGGCTAAGCGGGATGGAGCTGTGGCTCGTACTTTACGCTAAACAGAAGGGTTGTGGTGATAAGGCCTTGTTATTGCTACATGGTTTTGAGTTTGGTTTCAGAATTCCATCTTCAGGGGGTGTTGTTCATTACAGGGGTAACCTTAAGTCTGCTAGAGAATGGCCTGAGGTTGTCAGGATTAAACTTGAGAAAGAGGTTACTTTGGGTCGAATGGCAGGTCCTTTTAAAATCTCTCCTATCCCCCATTTGCGTATTTCTCCTTTAGGAGTGGTTTCTAAGAAAGAGCCTGGTAAATTTCGTCTAATTCACCACTTATCATTCCCAAAAGGTGGATCTGTTAATGATGATATTCCGGATGAATTATCGTCTGTGTCTTATACATCATTTGACATGGCAGTTAATTTGGTTAGAGGCTGGTCAATTTGCTTTAATGGCTAAAGTGGATATTGAGGCGGCTTTTCGGTTACTTCCAGTTCATCCTTCTTCACATTATCTGTTGGGTTGTTGTTTTGAGGGTTTTTTCTACATTGACCTCTGCCTCCCGATGGGCTGTTCTATTTCTTGTTCTTTGTTTGAATGCTTTAGTTCCTTTTTGGAATGGGTTGTTAAATTCAAGTCTGGATTCTCGTCAGTAGTTCATTATTTGGATGATTTTCTTTTTGTTGGTCCCCCTGATTCGGACGTTTGTTTGAAATTAAGGGATTGTTTTTATTCAATGGCATCTGATTTTGGGGTTCCTATTGCAATGGAAAAATCTGAGGGTCCAGTTACGGCCCTTAAATTTTTGGGTATTACGATAGATTCTGAAAGTATGGAATGTAGGCTACCTGCGGAAAAGATTGTGGATTTGTCAGAAATGATTCAGCAATTTTTGGCGGTCAGTCAGGTGACTTTGAGAAAAATGCAATCTTTGCTGGGAAAATTGAATTTTGCTTGCAGAATCATTCCTATTGGTAGAGTTTTTTCTAGAAGAATGTCATTGGCTACGTCTGGTGTTAGTAAGCCTCATCATTTTGTAAGGATTAAAAAAGGCCACAAGGATGATTTGAAAGTTTGGTTGGAATTCCTTAAAAATTTTAATGGTGTTGCAATATTTATGGAAGCTAGGATCTCTAATGTTGATTTGGATTTGATAACTGATGCAGCTGGGGGTGTTGGTTTCGGGGCTTATTTTCAAGGGCATTGGTGTGCAGAAGTGTGGCCTCAAGAGTGGGTCAATTTGGGTTTAACTAAGAACCTAGTTTTCCTTGAGCTATTTCCTATTCTGGTGGCTCTGTTTGTGTGGGAAGTTGATTTGATGAATAAATCCATATTGTTCCATACGGATAATATGGGTGTTGTTTCTGCTATTAATTCTTTATCTGCATCATCATTACCAGTTTTGCGTTTATTAAGAGTACTAGTCCTGAAATGTTTAAGTATGAATGTATTTGTCAGGGCAAAGCATATCCCTGGTAAGCTTAATTTGATAGCAGATTCTTTATCTCGTTCACAGTGGTCTCGCTTTCGAGAGTTGGCTCCTCAGGCGGATGTAGTTGGAGCGATGTTTCCTGTCCAACTTTGGAAGCTTGGGACGGAGGATTGGCTGAATTAATTAAAAAATCTTTGGCTCCAGGTACTTGGACGTCCTATGTATCAGTTTGGAAGGAATGGGAAATGTGGTTATGTCAATCTGAAATTAAAGAAGGGTCTGATGATGTCACGGGTTGCTTATTGGAATGGATGTGGCATTGGGGAAATGTGGGTTTGTCACCATCTAATATGGAAAGAAGATTGGCGGCCCTTGCTTTTAGATTTCGTTTATTAGGTTTGTCTGATGTTACAAAGGTTTTTTGGGTCCGTCAAGTTCTTAAAGGCTTGAAGAAAAAGACAAAGGTTAGAGATAAGAGAAGGCCTATTACATTTTCTTTACTTAAAAAAATTTGGGTGGTATTAGCAGAGATTTGTGTATCAAGATTTGAATTAATATTGTTTAGAACGGCCTTTGTATTGGCCTTTTTTGGGGCATTTAGAGTTTCGGAATTGGTAAGCCCTAGCAAAAAAGTTTCAGGAGGTTTACAAAAAGAAGATGTAATATGGAATGATAGCAGAGTAGAAATATTACTGAGAAGTAGTAAAACGGACATATATGGGAAAGGCAAGAACATAGTGCTATTCCCTAGTGGGGGAGAGATATGTCCATGTCAGGTAATGATGCTTTATGGGTCCATACGGCCTTTGCAGGATGGCCCTTTGTTGGTTCACTCAGATGGTTCTTTTTTATCAGAGTATCAATTTAGAGCCATTTTAAAAGGTTCAATTGTTTTATTGGGTCTTAATCCTTTAGAGTTCGGATCTCATTCTTTCCGGATTGGAGCTGCTACTGAAGCCGCTATGTTAGGTCTCAGAGAGGATATAGTTAAAAAGATTGGTAGATGGGGGGGCGGAGCCAGCAGCTGAGGCAGACAGACGCATGTTTCAAGAGCTCTTAGGCCTTTGCTTAATAAAATAGTTTATTTCTTGGAAAAAAAGACTGCTAATTGTGCATACAGACCCTCATCGACTTGTACATAGCTAAGGTCTGTGCTACAGCTGTGACTACCTTAGAAAAGTACCAACCTAATTCATTGGATACGGGACCCTGCTGCCTTTCACTCCTGTAACATCGCTGACCGCCTGCAGCAGAGCCCCCACAGAGGACTAGTGCTCCCAGCTCTTAAGTCCCCGGAGGGTCGGGGCTCCGCTCCGGGGCACCTCACAAAGACACCCTGTGAACCTTCTGAGCCTGATCCTCTTGCGCAACAAGACAGCCTAAGTCCCTACCGCACATTTAAAGAAAGGCCGCGGATGTGGCGGATTACCTGTGAACTTGTCAGCCGGACACAGGAGCATATTTGCCAGCCAGAACAGCCGAGGCGGAGCCGAGGTCCACTACCGCTCGCATCAACTAGCTTGCAGCCACTCTTTCTACTAGCACCTTGCAATCCGGAGGGTCGGGGCTCCGCTCCGGATCGAGCAGCAGACAACGGTACTCTCAGGTGAAGGACTTCACATACCCGCATGCGGTAAGAAAATACCCCCATGACCTGACTCCCCTACCGATCAACAGACTTACCTGCATTAGGGGCTTAAATTCACTACGGGAGGATTGGGGAGAGACTTGGGATCTGAAGTGTGCCACGCTGATATTTTTGGGCGCGAACTCGCGCCATCTTGGGGCCTTACCTCGTCCCTGCTGAGAGTCATAGGAGAAACCTTGCAAGTCAAATCCACCTAATAAAAAGTGTGAGAACCTTTCACAGACATAACGATTCCCCCTTCACAGGGAACTCCATTATCCCACTAGCTTTATGATAACGGTGCCTGGAAGATAGGCCCAATCTTAAGCCCTGCTAGTCTGTACTACTTGTGAATTCACAGACCACAACACCGCAGCAGGAAAAGATAGAGGAACAATACTAGCAGAGCCCTAATAAGCTACAGCCTTACTTTCTAGAATTGCATACTTAAAGGGTTACTTAATCTGCCTTAGTGACCACAGTGTTCATTAATAGGTCTGCATGGTATTTATGTCCTTCTCTAAGCTTGCAATTTTTTGTGTTACAGTGAAACCTCTCTACAAGGAGACCTAATCTATATTCTCAGAGACTGACCTTTATTCAGAACTTTGATAAAAATATTACTACACGGTTTTTTAGCTGCTGTGTCAGCCTGTGTGTCTCTGCAGCCTAGGCTCAGAGTGGAGTGTCTTAACCCATGTTTCTTCTTACAGGAAAAGAGTTTATTTAACTGTATTAGACATTGAGTGACATAACACTTATATATATTGCCTGCTTACTAACAGCTATTTCCCTCCAGCGCTAATAATCTTTATAATACTGTACACAGGTGTTGCCTGACAGGCTTATACAAATCCACTAAAATAAAGGTTAATCTATATACAAATTCATAGTGTAACGGAGCACCCCAGCTTATAGAATATAGCACTATTGCAAAGTCCTAGAGACATTACTCTCCACTAGGTGCTACAGACCAGAAGCTTACTACTATAACAATTTTTCTTTTTGTCACTCTCTCCACCCCTTTCCTGCTGTGCGCAGCACAGCAGGTCATACCCCCACTCCTTTTTCCGACTTGGCCCAGTGAGGGCAATCTCCCCCGGAGAGGGTGTACACTGAAAATCTCGCTCAGTCAGCCTAAGCAGAGGTCTGTCCAAGAGCTGCTCCTCACCAGAGATTTGTTTCCAACTCTCACTCTGGCAACAAGTAATTCGCTGAAAATGTCCACCTAAACCAAGATTGACGTCAGGGGGACTTTAGTACAGTACCTCTTACCATTGTCCTACTTACTATATTCTCTACTGCGGAGCGAAGATCCAAATCCATTGGTCTGACAGAGAAAACAGGCCTGGAACCATGTCCCAAAATTCTAAAAGAAAACCAAAACCGCCCCACCCACCTGGGAAAACAGTTGCGGATCATTTCAAGAATCATCATACTGGGAAGTCCCAAATGTATAGGGAATCCACCTCTGCACTAGAGGGTAGTGAATCTGAAGGTAGTATAGACTCCCAATCCCCTATGCCAGATGCTCTCTCTGCTAACATTGTTGATGTCCTAACCAGGCGCATGAACCTTCTTCAAGACACGTTGACTAAAGAAATCAAAGGTTCTACAGCTGAGCTCCATAGAGAAATTGGAGCACTAGGAGAACGTACTGAAACTTTAGAGCGTAAACAAGAAGACCTGGCTGTGGATCACGCCCACCTACAAGCTTACTCTCAAAACCTAGCGATACAGATATCCGATCTGGAATTAAAACTAGCCGACATGGAAGATCGCTCCAGATGGAATAACTTAAGATTCCGTGGAATATCAGAGGAAATTGGCCCCCAAGAGCTGGAGTCTTATGTCTTGGAGTTCTGCAATATTTTACTACCTTCTTCAGATCCGCCTGGTCTCCTATTAGACAGAGTTCACAGAGTGGCAAGACCTAGATCTGTTTCTCAAGACAAGCCCAGGGATGTCCTAGCTAGGATCCATTTCTTCACCCACAAAGAGAAGATACTGAGAGAGCTGGCTAACAAACCTCAACTCCCAGATAAATTCCTACATATTTCTGTATTCCCGGACATTTCCAGTTACACCTTACAAAAAAGAAGATCCTTCAGAAATATTACTCAAATTCTGAGAACGGAGAATATCAGGTATAGATGGGGATACCCTACAAGGCTCATAGTTTCTAAGAATGGTGAGACTCACACAATTTTTACCCCCAAAGAAGGGTTTGACCTGTTACAAGACTGGGGCCTAAATTCAGCTAAACCCCGCTCAGAAGCAGATTCCTTGGCTTCTAGAGACCGCTCCGAAACCACAAACACAACTCAATCACTACAGAAAACCAGTGATACTGTTACCCCACACTTCACAAGAATCCGAGCTAGTGCTCAAGATTTCACTCCAAGGCTTCATAAGCCCGCTAAATGAGAAATAAATAGCTCTGGTCTTTACACCAAATTGCTCCTGTTACCTTGATGTTTCTACTTCTGAAAGTAATGAAAATGTATATATTGTTGAGTATATTTATCATAGGTTAGACGTTCATTGTCTAAAGGGAGTGGGGGGACCCAGGACTCCTCGAGAGGACAGGGATGTTTGCCCAGAGATACCCATTCTGTTTTCTAAGTTATCTCCTCTCGGTTGGGACTCACGGGACCTCCCCATTCCTTTAACTTATCCAGGCTGCTCGATCTCCCTAAGTTACTTCCCTGCTGTTGTTTTGCAGCGGCCCCTGGGTATAACAGAGACTAATGTGTATTTTATAGCACTAACAATATATGTAACTATGCTTGTAGAAATGGTATATGTTATTTAGTCTGTTGTAAGGACACTGGTTTGTTCTTTTTGTTCATACTCCCCCAATGACAGTCAATCCACATTTACAAGTTGAATACTTGCACTACCCCCCCCCCCATATACGCAAATTTATTTGTGCTATCCCCTTTTACGGGGACTGGAGAAGTCAGTTCTCTACCTAGTAACACTTCTCCTTTTGGTGATCCAGTGGTTCACCATACTGGTCAACATACCTAGACCTCACCTACTCAATACCAATACGATTTGTTCAAACCTATAGTAATACATTGTATTGTCCATACTTAATTGTTTTTTTTTTTTTTCCTGTTCATCTGTTCAACGTTTCCTGGTTTTCTTTACTTCTTTCAATATATTTCAGGTGTAACAAAGATACGTATACTGAGCTTTGTGCTCATCAAGTACCACATCCAGGTGCGCAGACCCAGGCGGGGTGAGTTACATACCTGATTCCTTCCCTCTTTCTTCTCTCCTACTGCTTCCCTCCCCCCCCCCTCCTAGGCTTAAGATGGCGGCAGCCTCTAATAACATTTCTTTTGCTACATTAAATGTCAAAGGACTAAATTCCCAAGAGAAAAGAAGCATGCTCACCAATACCATGAGGTCTTTGAGGATACAAGTTGTGTTTCTTCAAGAGACCCACTGGTTAGCGTCAACTCAGAATCCATACAGAACCCCTGATTATCCTATAGTGGTCCTAGCCTCCCATACTGAGAAAACAAAAGGAGTAGCAATTGCCATACATAAGTCCTTACATTTTGAACACATCCATGCAGAAAAAGATAACCAAGGACGGTTTCTACTGCTTAACTGTAAACTGAATGGTATCCTATTTACTCTCGTTAATATATATGCCCCAAACCAACTACAACCTAAATTCCTGAAAGGGATATTATCTAAAATTGAGAAACACAAGACGGGAACGACAATCCTAGGGGGCGACTTCAATATGATATGGGACCCTCTATTAGATAAGAAAGTCCAGAAGGGGAAAAAAATTGACCCATACTCTATAACTACTGCCAATAAATTTCAACAATATATCTCCCAACATAATCTGTACGATATATGGAGGGCACTCCACCACAAAGACAGGGACTACACATATTTTTCTAGACCCCATAACTCATACTCGAGACTTGACCATTTCTTCACTGACTCGTGGACTCTGAATAGAGTCTTAACGTCACATATTAAGGTCTGCTCATGGTCAGATCATGACATCCTTACGTTCACTCTCTCTACTGATTTAACCACGGAATCTAGGCCTAGTTGGAAATTCCCGACACAAATGCTCCAAGATAAAACTTTCAGAACCTCCCTTCAAACCTCTATTATAGAGTTCTTGAGAATAAATGAAACCCCTGATGTGTCCTCCCAAACAGTGTGGGCCGCTTTGAAAGCATACATAAGGGGGATATGCATTAGAAGAAAGGCAATATTAAGACGCCAAGCAGGTTTGCCCCTAGGTCTTCTTATGGCTAAGCTGCGCTCTGCAGAACAGGAGAATAAAGAATCTCCAACTACACGCCTTGCTGACCAAATTGGGGAGCTGAGAGCACAATTGGCAGACAGGGAACTACAGAGAGTAAAAGACTCCTATGTTCGATTTAGGAAGTTGATGTACTGCCAAAGCAACAAGGCCTCGACCCTACTTGCTCGCAAATTAAAGGGCAGAACAGCGGCAGCTAGAATTCTGACACTTAAAAGCGGCTCTAGCTCGGTCTTCTCACCCAAAGAAATTGGGGAGACGTTTGCGTCCTACTACTCTGACCTGTATCATCTTAAGCCCTCGATGATTGACACAGAATCTTCTACACGGAAGGTGCTGGACTTCCTGCAGAATCTAGGTCTACCAACTCTCCCAGAGGAGGATAGAGAGACACTTAAAGCCCCATTCTCCTCAACCGAGCTCAACTTGGCCATTAAACATACTCATAATAACAGAGCTCCAGGGCCTGACGGCTATCCGGGAGCCTTCTACAAAATGTTCAAAACGGAATTAAATAAGATCCTTCTCAGGGTTTTCTGTGAAGCCCGAGAGACAGGCGTATTCCATAAAGAATTTCTACAAGCTGTGATCCTACCCATCCCTAAACCGGACAAAGACCCCTCGTTATGTACGAGTTACAGACCAATCTCACTAATAAATGGTGATGTAAAGCTATATGCAAAACTATGGGCTAACCGCCTTAATAGCCTACTCCCAAAGGTGATCCACACGGATCAGGTCGGGTTCATGTTTGGTAGGGAGGGCCCGGACAACTCCCGGAAAATGCTGAACATACTTACGGAGGCATCCCGGTTGAGGTTACCCATGCTGGCCCTGTCACTGGACGCAGAGAAAGCGTTTGACAGGGTCAGATGGGAATACTTGTGGCACACGCTCGCCCACTTTGGCATCCCAGATGTAGTGATTACGGCAATACAAGCCCTATAGTCTTGTCCCTCTGCAGGGACAAGAGTATAGGGCTAGGATTTGCTTCTTCGACCATACATATCACTAATGGCACAAGGCAAGGGTGTCCCTTGTCGCCTTTGATTTTCTCTATGGCCATTGAACCTCTGGCTCAGGCTATTAGACAAACACGTACTATACAAGGTGTCCAATTTGGTAGAGAGGCTGTGAAGATAGCTTTATATGCGGACGACGTGACACTATTCGTAACGAACCCAATAGGCTCACTGCCAGCTCTTTTTGATCTTATTGCTGAGTTTGGGGCCCACAGCTACTACAAAGTTAATGTCTCCAAAACGGAGGCGTTACCAGTATGCATTCCAACATTTGAATTGGATGTCTTACACACATCGTACTCATTCCGATGGTCACAAACCACTATTCGGCATTTGGGAGTGCAACTCGGTCCAGATCCGAAAATAGTGATCACTGCTAACTATACAGCTCTTATCAGAGACGTCACTGACCTCACCTCCTCTTGGAGCCTTAAAGAGATCTCCTGGCTGGGACGCATTGCAGCTTTCAAAATGACGATCCTGCCTAAAATCCTGTACTACTTTCGATGTATCCCACTCAATGTCCCCAAAGCTTTAATTGACAAACTCCAATCTCTGGGACAACACTATATCTGGGGCAAATCTAAGCCTCGGATTGCGGCGAAGATACTCCAAAAAAAATATGAACAAGGAGGGGTTGCAATGCCTAGCGTACGTGGTTACTATGAAGCAGCCAGACTTTCTCACATCACGGCATGGGCAAACAAAGGAGAGCCACAGGGATGGAAAAGCATAGAGGCACTAGCCCTCCCTCCGGGCTTAAAGCTAGCAGACCTACCCTGGATTCCCGGCCACTACCTTGATAATTTAGGACTAAAAAACGTCATCGTCAGAGATAATCTGAAAGTTTGGCATAGCCTTAGAAATCTACGTGATATCGCCCCACATCCATCCCCCATTCATTCCCTACCAGCCTTATTGGCAGCCCTACCTGACACACATGTCCTGCAATGGAGTGAGTGGGACCCGAAACTGGTTTCCCACCTATACTCCTCAGGCACCCTACTCACTCCCCATAAAATCGGAACAATTATCCCAGAACCCCCCCCATGGGTCTCCTTTGAATATTCGAGACTTTACGCTTTTATGACATCATGGGGATTCACCAAGACCCTAACTAGACCCCTGACTAATTGGGAAAAATTGTGGCAGCTCCCTATCAAGACTCCTAGACTCATATCGTTTCACTACGACCTCCTACAGATGTCTACTAACAAAGAGAGACCTTGGCAGCTAAGGGCATGGGAGGGAGACCTTTCCAGACCACTTACAGATAGGGACCTCCGTACCGCTATGACGCTGACCAAAAAGACGGTTCATTGTGCAAATACCTTAGAAGCCTACATGAAACTATTTCTGAAATGGTACTACACCCCCTCGAGACTGTCACAGATGTTTCCTACAACGTCTCCTTTATGCTGGAGAGACTGCATGCAGAGAGGTTCTGATATACATATATGGTGGGACTGCCCAAAACTTGCACCCATCTGGAGTCAGATAGCGGGCCTCTGTGCCAGTCTCGGGCTCTCTATTCCACTTACTCCTACAATAGCTCTCCTGCACATCTTCCCAAGAAACGTCCCAACCCATGTTTCTAAACTGATAATTTTTGTTCTAGCAGCCACGAAACTGGCAATAGCAAGGGCCTGGAAACAGGTCCTACCTCCAGATATCGCAGCGGTTACATCTATAATGCAGGTGTATGCCAAAATGGAACAAAACTTCTATTTCAATATGGAAAAAGAAGACCTATACTGGCAAATTTGGGAGCCTTGGTTCAATTACCAGGGAAACCATAGCTAAAAACGGTGTTATGTTAAAGTTCCTGACCACCCCCAGTAACGTACTTAACTCCAAATTATGTCCATTTTTCCCCCTCTCGCTAACTCTTCCCCCCCCCCCCCCTTTTTTTTTTTTTTTTTTTTTTTTTCTCTCTCTTCCCCCCCCCCCTCCCCTCCTATAATATGTGACCTACTCTTTGCCCTAGCCTGTTTTTTTCCCTATTCTCTGACCCCTCAGAGGAGACCTCCCCCGCCTGGGAATGCACATTACGGTTGCTAGTAGAAGTGTATTGACAAACATTTCTGAGCTGACTTGTTATAGTCACTAAAAAGTTGAGTCTATGCATGGGACTGGAGTATTACCCTAGTCCCTATATTTAGGTTTGTTCATAATAACAGAAAATGAGGTTTATGTACCTGATATTTTATTTATCTCTGATATGCTCATCTTGGATACCTTGTGTGACCACTATTGTATATCTTCACTATACAGATGTAACAAAATATTGTTTATATGCAAGTGAAAATGCTGAACATTTATGTTGTAATCCTTGTTGTGATGCATAACCCTCAATAAAAAGATTTAAATATAAAAAAAAAAATATTGGTAGATGGGGTTCAAGTCGTTATAAATCCTACGTTAGGCCTGATTTAAGGATGTAAAAAAAAAAAAAAAAAAAAAAAAACCTTGAATAGAGCGTATGTTTCGGAATGTTTGAGCTGTAATCATCCTGAATACTCTCTTTATTTCTTTTATTTTAGGTGTAAGGATCGTATGGGTGATGGGGCATTCGTTTATATACTGGGCCAATGCTGAGGCCAGTAAGAAAATGGGCGGCCTTCAGCTTGGGTGTCCTGTTGATCAATGGGAGGTCAAATGGTTTGGGATTAGGGGCATGTGCTGGGAACTCTTGTTTCCGTTGTTTCTAGACTATGGCAGAATGTTTCCTCATCCTCATGTTTTGATAGTGCATTTGGGGGGAAATGATTTAGGTATGATTCCTCAAAAAGAATTAGTGAGAAGAATCAAAAGGGATCTGGGCAATATAAAGGAACTTTATCCCGGAATTAAAATAATCTGGTCACAGATTACTCCTAGGCTGGTTTGGAGATCAGCGAGGGATTATGATAGGCTAGAAAAGAGCCGCAAGAAAATTAACAAAATAGTTAGCTCTTTTGTTAAGAGGTTGGGGGGAGGTGTAGTTTTCCACCCAGATTTCGAAGTAGATGGGGCTGAGGAATTTTACTTAAAAGATGGTGTTCATTTTAACCAATTTGGGCTGCAGCTATTTCTTTTTGATATAAAAGAAGCGTTGGGAAAAATATTGGGTTTGGCGGGACTGGGCTGTTCGGTCAGTCCAGTCGGTGGCGGGGGTGCTAGTTCCCAGACAAATATGGTATGCAATATGGCCAAGTGATTTGGAGGATTTTAAGTAGTTGCCTCTCCATGGGGTGAGTGGACAACTGGTTTTATAGGGGCAAGGGGTTCCCTATTAAAGTTTAGGTGTCCTTGGACGGACTCAACAGGGATATAGTTGAGTCCAGTTGTTGAATAACGGCCATCTTGTTTTGTGGGTTTGGGAACTAGCACCGCTGTGGGTAATTGACAGTTTTATTTGACAGTAATGTTATTTATGAACATCAGGTATGTTCTGTGAAAAAATGTTTGAAAATGTTTGAAAATATTTATTACTCAATATTTAACTTGTGATGTTAATAAAATGGCTGCGGCCAAATTTTATACCAAAGCTGTGTGTAACTCTTTTATTTATGTTATTATGTTAGCTTATAATGTTTATAAGGTTAAGGCCGGGGATTGACGACTTTAAAAGGTCATGTAAATTATGATTTAAAATTGATGTTAGTTATTTAACAAACATTTTGTATTAAGTGGATAGATAGATATTTTTAATTGTGTATTTTTTTGTTTTGGATGTTAATATCCACCTAATATATATTTCATATTTGGGTGTGATTATATTAACAAATATTAATGTATGAAATAAAAGATTTTTTATTAACTGCTCACTTACTAAAAATATTAGATTTATGTATATATATATATATATATATATATATATTATATCCTAAAGAAACTTATAGACAATTTATATATCATTATTGAATTTATGTATTTAAGACCCATATTGTTTGTAACGTTATACTAACCTCAATGGGTTAACAAATATGGTCAGGGAACTCCGTAACAGGACTGCAAATTTGTATCATCATTAGAGGGAGATGCTAAGGGAAGTTTCCAGTGGGCGTGGATATTCCTCTGACAAAGCGGTGACGTAACCGTGAAACGCATAAGGCCACGCCCACCTTGCGTCTGTCATTAAGGATCAATGATCAGCTGCTTGTTTGTTAAACTGGATGAACAGTGTCTGAAAAACTTTGCGGAAAGAACTTTTAGCTTGAGTGGACGCCACTAACTGAAGGGTACATTGGAATAATTTGTGAGATCATTCTCTTCAATAGCAATACCTCAGATTTCGGCACACTCTTTCAAGTGTCCTGGACAGATTACGGAGAACAGTGGTTCTTAGCCACATATTTATTGACACGCCTGCACATACCTCATAAGTTTGAGGGTAGATACCCTACGGGGGACTTGTTTTTTAATGTATATGTATTTTTAATGTATATGTTCTTTTGTATGATCAAATTGATTTGCACTATGTAGGTGCCTCTGTGCGCTTCCTTTTCTACTTGTCTACAGATTTGTACCCTACTCTGCGAGATTTCGGAGGATCATAAGGATATAGCAGCCGACACCTACATCTTATCCTCACCACTGTGTGGGATCTGACATCTGACTTTTCAAAACTATATACTATATTGTTAATAGTTTTAAGTTTGGAATATTGGTATATGTTTACATAATTTCATATTATATACATACTTTATATTGTGCCCATCAAATATATACAAACATTTTAAATATTGGTGACACATTTAACACACAGAGTTGTGGAAAATAATTTTATTGATTATAAATAAGAGGTTTATTTAGAGCGCAGTTCTGTGTTTTGGAAATAATTTTTCATACACGTTTTTCTTGCCTTATATATATATATATATATATATATATATATATAAAAGATACAGATAGAGTCCAGCACTAACACCAGTCTTATTTTCAAATTGTGTGCCAGTCACAGTGGAGTATCTCTTTTCCTCCAAGTAATATAGTTTGTAACAGCACCACAATAGTTTCAGGTTAGAGTTTCTTTGTTCAGAGGATACAAAACCTCAAACAGGTGCAACAATTCGGACCCACATGGTTCTTAATCATGCATAGCAAAACAGGTGAATACACACATTTAAAAAGCCTATCTGAACCAATCAAATCACAATATGCCTCTGACATATTTTAACCTTTAACCTATGAAAATAATACAGATATTGATATATGCATATAGATAGATGATAGATAGATAGATAGATAGATAGATAGATAGATAGATAGATAGATAGATGGATAGAAATATATTTAAATTACAAAGAACATTTTTTTCTATGTGAAGAACATTAAAATGTGAAATATTTACATTAAAACACAGTAAAACATAATAAAAAATATTAAAATTGAATAACTATACACTTCCAAGTTTAAATGTATTTGTCCATGTATATATACGTTTGTACAGTATATATATATATATACAGTATATATATATATATATATATATATATACATACATGTGTATACGTATGCTTATGTGTATATACATTTATAAATAAACACATAAATACAGATATATATACACACATACACATATTTAGACATATATATATATATATATATATATATATATATATATATATATATAGAGAGAGAGAGAGAGGGGGGGGTAGAGAGTGTATATATATATATATATATATATATATATATATATATATACAGTATAACCCTTTCCAGTCAAACACCTTGTCATATACTATATACTTACATTTATTTTTTAAATTCCTTAACATCATTCTTACCTTTTAATATGTAACATGTTTTGTTTAAACAAAAAAAAATATATTTTTTTTTTTAAAAATTTATAGTTTTGCTTATTTTTACATAACTTTGCTCTGATTTTCAGACTCCTAACCAAGCCCCACAGTTTTAGGAGGATACGAACAGATAGCTACTCCAGCTTGCTCTTGTTTGTGTAAAGGGTCTTTTCATATCCAAAAGAAGGGGGGGTGTCTAATTTCCCATTTGCAGTGGGCTTTCCAGCGACCTTTTCAACAGAGCTAAGCTGAGAGCTTCTAAGTAAGTTTTTAAACAGTTTTATAGCAGATTTTTTATATCAGTATCTGTGCATCTTATTCTTTATAGAAGTGTCTATCACATGCAGTTATATAAAAATTGGTGTGTACTGTCCCTTTAAGAATCTACACCCTTACTCTCCAAAAAATAGCAGCTGAACTAAATAGGTAATCAACTATTTACAATATTAAATTATTAAGAAGATAATGACATCAGAGCCTATCAATAAATTTTAAATAAAACATTTAGCACAATAATAAATCAAGCAATTCAATATATCCACAACACTATAATGTATTTGTCTCTTGATTAGATTACTGCATTTGCAAATTTTCTTAGAGACAAAGTTCAAAACCTTTTGACAACATGGCTCACTTAATGAGACAAATTAAATCCATGATACACTCACTTTTTAAAAAAAAAACATTTTTTCGTTCTTTTCACCTTTGCCTTTTTAAATTTGCTTTAGTGCTTGTCTTACTAATGAGGACTGTGGCAAAGTAAAAGTGCAAACAAGGGGCTAAACATTAATCAAAAATCATAATTTTTTTATACTTTTCTCAGCAAATATAATTAACTATTTAAAGCCTTAAATCTATATCAAACTAACGGCTAGAGTACGAGTCTTGCATTATGAGTAAAAAAGAAGCGTTAAGGCTCATAACGCTGCTTTTTTACTACCGCTGCTATTACAAGTCTTGCAGATTTAGGGGCACCGCACACTTTTTTGGCCTTACCGCAAATCAATTTACGCAATTTGCGTATAGTCTATTTTCAATGGGACTTCCATAGCGCCGGTATTACAAGCTTGTCCTGGGAGGCCAAAAAGTGAGCGGTACACCATATACCGTCAAGATTTGTAACGCATTCTAAAGTCAGTAGTTATGAGTTTTACGCTACAACGCTGTAGCATAAAACTCATAACTAAAGTGCAAAAAAGTACACTGACACCCATAAACTAACTATTAACCCCTAAACCGAGGCCCTCCTGCATCGCAAACACTATAATAAAAAAATGAACCCCTAATCTGCCGCTCCGGACATTGCCGCCACTATAATACACATATTAACCCCTAAACCGCCGCACTCCCGCCTCACAAACACTAGTTAAATATTATTAACCCCTAACCGCCACCACCTACCTTAATTTATTAACCACTAATCTGCCGCCCCCAACGTCGCCGCCACTATACTAAATTTATTAAGCCCTAAAGTCTAATCCTAACCCTAACCCCCCTAACTTAAATATAATTAAAATAAATCTAAAGAAAACCTACAATTAATAACTAAATAATTCCTATTTAAAACTATATACTTACCTGTAAAATAAACCCTAAGCTAGCTACAATATAACAAATAGTTACATTGTAGCTAGCTTAGGTTTTATTTTTATTTTACTGCAAGTTTGTATTTATTTTAACTAGGTAGAATAGTTACTAAATAGTTATTAACTATTTAATAACTTAGTAGCTAAAATAAATACAAATTGACCTGTAAAATAAAACCTAACCTGCCTTACACTAACACTTAACCTAACCCTACAATTAAATAAATTCCCTAAATTAAATACAATTCCCTAAATTAAATACAATTAGCTAAATTACAAAAAAAACCCACTAAATTACAGAAAATAAAAAATAAATTCCAAGATCTTTAAACTAATTACACCTAATCTAATAGCCCTATCAAAATTAAAAAGCCCACCCAAAATAAAAAAAACCTAGCCTAAACTAAACTACCAATAGCCCTTAAAAGGGCCTTTTGGGGGGCATTGCACCAAAGAAATCAGCTCTTTTACCTGTAAAAAAAATACAAACAACCCCCAACAGTAAAACCCACAGAACCAACCCCCCAAATAAAATACTAATTAAAAAAACCTAAGCTCCCCATTGCCCTGAAAAGGGCATTTGGATGGACATTGCCCTTAAAAGGTCATTTAGCTCTATTGCAGCCCAAAGACCTAACCTAAAAATAAAACCCACCCAATACACGCTTAAAAAACCCACTAACCCCTGAAGATCCACTTACCGGGAGAAGTCTTCATCCAAGCGGCTAGAAGTCCTCAAAGAAGCCCGGTGAAGTCTTCATCCAAGCTGGCAGAAGTGGTCCTCCAGACGGGCAGAAGTTTTCACCCAGACGGCATCTTCTATCTTCATCCTTCCGACACGGAGCGGCTCCATCTTCAAGACATCCGGCGCGGAGCATCCTCTTCTTACGATGGCGACTGAAGAATGAAGGTTCCTTTAAGGGAAATCATCCAAGATGGTGTCCCTTGAATTACGATTGGCTGATAGAATTCTATCAGCCAATCGGAATTAAAGGTGAAAAAATCCTATTGGCTGATGCAATCAGCCAATAGGATTGAGCTTGCATTCTATTGGCTAATTGGAACAGCCAATAGAATGTGAGCTCAATCCTATTGGCTGACTGGATCAGCCAATAGGATTGAAGCTGAATCCTATTGGCTGATTGCATCTGCCAATAGGATTTTTTCACCTTTAATTCCGATTGACTGATAGAATTCTATCAGCCAATCGGAATTCAAGGGATACAGTCTTGGATGACTTCCCTTAAAGGAACCTTCATTCTTCAGTTGCCGTCGTTACATGCTGAATGTCTTGAAGATGGAGCCGTTCCTCGTCAGAAGGATGAAGATAGAAGATGCCGTCTGGGTTAAGACTTCTGCCCGTCTGGAGGACCACTTCTGCCGGCTTGGATGAAGACTTCTCCCGGCTTCGTTGAGGACTTCTTGCCGCTTGGATGAAGACTGCTCCCGGTAAGTGGATCTTCGGGGGTTAGTGTTAGGATTTTTTTAAGGGTGTATTGGGTGGCTTTTATTTTTAGGTTAGGTCTTTGGGTCGCAATAGAGCTAAATGCCCTTTTAAGGGCAATGCCCATCCAAATGCCCTTTTCAGGGCAATGGGGAGCTTAGATTTTTTTAGTTAGTATTTTATTTAGGGGGGTTGGTTGTGTGGGTGGTGGGTTTTACTGTTGGGGGGTTGTTTGTATTTTTTTTTACAGGTAAAAGAGCTGATTTCTTTGGGGCAATGCCCCGCAAAAGGACCTTTTAAGGGCTATTGGTAGTTTAGTTTAGTTTAGGCTAGGTTTTTTTTTATTTTGGGTGTGCTTTTTATATTTTGATAGGGCTATTAGATTAGTTGTAATTAGTTTAAAGATCTTGTAATTTGTTTTTTATTTTCTGTAATTTAGTGTTTTGTTTTTTTTTTTGTAATTTTGCTAATTGTATTTAATTTAGGGAATTTATTTAATTGTAGGGTTAGGTTAGGTGTTAATGTAAGACAGGTTAGGTTTTATTTTACAGGTCAATTTGTATTTATTTTAGCTATGTAGTTATTAAATAGTTAATAACTATTTAGTAACTATTCTACCTAGTTAAAATAAATACAAACTTGCCTGTAAAATAAAAATAAAACCTAAGCTAGTTACAATGTAACTATTAGTTATATTGTAGCTAGCTTAGTGTTTATTTTACAGGTAAGTATTTAGTTTTAAATAGGAATTATTTAGTTATTAATTGTAGGTTTACTTTAGATTTATTTTAATTATATTTAAGTTAGGGGGGTTAGGGGTTAATAACTTTAGTATAGTGGCAGCGACATTGGGGGCAGCAGATTAGGAGTTAATAATATTTAACTAGTGTTTGCGATGCAGGAGTGCGGCGGTTTAGGGGTTAATATGTTTATTATAGTGGTGGTGATGTCCAGAGCAGCAGATTAGGGGTTAATAAGTGTAATGTAGGTGTCAGCGATGTCGGGCGGCAGATTAGGGGTTAATAAATATTATGTAGGTGCCAGCGATATTGGGGACAGCAGATTAGGGGTTAATAAGTATAATATAGGTGTCGGCGATGTCAGTGCGGCAGATTAGGGGTTAATAAATATAATGTAGGTGTTGGCAATGTCCGGGGCAGCAGATTAGGGGTTAATAAGTGTAAGATTAGGGGTGTTTAGACTCGGGTTCATGTTAGGGTGTTAGGTGTAAACATAAAATGTGTTTCCCCATAGGAATCAATGGGGCTGCGTTACTGAGCTTTACGCTGCTTTTTTGCAGGTGTTAGACTTTTTCTCAGCCTGCTCTCCCCATTGATGTCTATGGGGAAATCATGCACGAGCACGTACAACCAGCTCACTGCTGACTTAAAGGGACACTGTACCCAAAATTTTTCTTTCGTGATTCAGATAAAGCATGACATTTTAAGCAACTTTCTAATTTATTCCTATTAGCAAATTTTCTTCATTCTCTTGGTATCTTTATTTGAAATGTAAGAATGTAAGTTTAGATGCCGGCCTATTTTTGGTGAACAACCTGGGTTGTCCTTGCTGATTGGTGGATAAATTCTTCCACCAATAAAAAAGTGCTGTCCAGAGTACTGAAACCAAAAAAAAGCTTAGATGCCTTCTTTTTCAAATAATGATAGCAAGAGAACGAAGAAAATTTGATAATAGGAGTAAATTAGAAATTTGCTTAAAATTGCATGCTCTTTCTGAATTACAAAAGAAAAAATTTGGGTTCAGTGTCCCTTTAACCCCTTAATGACCACAGCACTTTTCCATTTTCTGTCCGTTTGGGACCAAGGCTATTTTTACATTTCTGCGGTGTTTGTGTTTAGCTGTAATTTTCCCCTTACTCATTTAATGTACCCACACATATTATATACCGTTTTTCTCGCCATTAAATGGACTTTCAAAATATACCATTATTTTCATCATATCTTATAATTTACTATAAAAAAATTATAAAATATGAGGAAAAAATGGAAAAAAACACACTTTTTCTAACTTTGACCCACTTTGACCCCCAAAATCTGTTATACATCTACAACCACCAAAAAAAACATATGCTAAATAGTTTCTAAATTTTGTCCTGAGTTTAGAAATACCCAATGTTTATATGTTCTTTGCTTTTTTTGCAAGTTATAGGGCCATAAATACAAGTAGCAGTTTGCTATTTCCAAACCACTTTTTTTCAGAATTAGCAATAGTTATATTGGGACACTGATATCTTTCAGGAATCCCTGAATATCCATTGACATGTATATATTTTTTTTTAGAAGACATCCCAAAGTATTGATCTAGGCCCATTTTGGTATATTTCATGCCACCATTTCACCGCCAAATGCGATCAAATAAAAAAAAATTGTTCACTTTTTCACAATTTTTTTCACAAACTTTAGGTTTCTCACTGAAATTATTTACAAAAAACTTATGCAATTATAGCATATATGGTTGTAAATGCTTCTCTGGGATCCCCTTTGTTCATAAATAGCAGACATATATGGCTTTGGTTTTGCTTTTTACTAATTAGAAGGCTGCTAAATGCGACTGCGCACCACTCGTGTATTATGCCCAGCAGTGAAGGGGTTAATTAGGGAGCATGTAGGGAGCTTCTAGGGTTAATTTTAGCTTCAGTGTAGTGTAGTATACAACCCCAAGTATTGATCTAGGCCCATTTTGGTATATTTAATGCCACCATTTCACCGCCAAATGCAATCAAATTAAAAAAAAACGCTAAATTTTTCACAATTTTAGGTTTCTCACTAAAATTATTTACAAACAGCATGTGCAATTATGGCACAAATGGTTGTAAATGGTTCTCTGGGATCCCCTTTGTTCAGAAATAACAGACATATATGACTTTGGCGTTGCTTTTTGGTAATTAGAAGGCCGCTAAGTGCTGCTGCGCATCACACGTGTATTATGGCTAGCAGTGAAGGGGTTAATTAGGTAGTTTGTAGGGAGCTTGCAGGGTTAATTTTAGCTTTAGTGTAGAGATCAGACTCCCACCTGACACATCAGACCCCCTGATCCCTCCCAAACAGCTCCCTTCCCTCCCCCACCCCACAATTGTCCCCGCCATCTTAAGTACTGGCAGAAAGTCTGCCAGTACTAAAATAAAAGTGTTTTTTTTTTAAAAAAAATAAATAAATAGATTTTTTAGCATATTTACATATGCTACTTTGTAGGATCCCCCCTTAGCCCCCAAGCTCCCTGATCCCCCCCAAAACAGCTCTCTAACCCACCCCCCCCTCTGCCTTATTGGGGGCCATCTTGGGTACTGGCAGCTGTCTGCCAGTACCCAGTTTGCAAGAAAAATGTTTTTTTTTTTAATTATTATGTTATTTTTCTGTAGTGTAGCTTCCCCCCCCCCCCCCACAGACCAATCCCCCACCCCCTGATTAATGTATTTTATATATATAAATACTATTTTTTTATTAACTTTTTAACTTTTAATACAACCTTTTTTTCTGTAGTGTAGCGGTTCCCACCCGCTCCCTCCACGTGCACGCGCACGCCCTCCCGTGCACGCCCGCCCTCCCGTGCACGCGCGCGCACGCGTGCGCGCCTCCGATCACCCCCGCCCACGATCCCGCCCCCCTACACATCATCAAGGCCATCGATGGCCGCCACCCACCTCCCGAACCGGCTCCCACCCACCAACGAATTTAGCCGGTGATGTCCGGTGCAGAGAGGGCCACAGAGTGGCTCTCTCTGCACCGGATTGCTAAAAAAGGTTATTGCAGAATGCCTCAATATCGAGGCATCACTGCAATAACCGGAAAGCAACTGGAAGCGAGCAGGATCGCTTCCAGCTGCTTTCCAGACCAAGGACGTACGCCACACGTCCTCGGTCATTAAGTGTATTTATTTTGAGGACGTGTGGCGTACGTCCTTGGTCGTTAAGGGGTTAAGTAGCGCTGGTATTGGAGTGCAGTATGGAGCACAATTTTGCTCTATGCTCACTTTTTGCCTTTTAACGCCGGGTTTGTAAAAACCTGTAATACCAGCGCTGTAGGAAAGTGAGCGGTGAGAATAATGTGCAAGTTAGCAATGCACCCCTCATAACGCAAAACTCGTAATCTATATGAGTTATGACATTTACATTGGCAAAAAATTTGTCTTAAAAATTTTTATTTAAATAAATAAATAAAAATTACAGTATAAATATTTCTCGTAAACTGCTGTTAAAAATTTACAAAATATATGGCAAACAAAATATGCATCAAAATATGTTGAGAATTGTTATTTTAAACATACAATATGTGTAATACCAGCGCTGTAGGAAAGTGAGCGGTGAGAATAATGTGCAAGTTAGCAATGCACCCCTCATAACGCAAAACTCGTAATCTATATGAGTTATGACATTTACATTGGCAAAAAATTTGTCTTAAAATATTTTATTTAAATAAATAAATAAAAATTACAGTATAAATATTTCTCGTAAACTGCTGTTAAAAATTTACAAAATATATGGCAAACAAAATATGCATCAAAATATGTTGAGAATTGTTATTTTAAACATACAATATCTGTATGGCCATGGGACGCTAAATATTGCATTCCATTGCAGATAATTATTGATACAGATGATTCACTTTACACAGATATTGTCCCCCTTATTGGTGCCATGACCTGTGACATTCATGGCTGTCTTAATTCTTACACTGAAAACCTCTGTCTTAGGGACAGATGATCTAATTCTTGTAAAAAGGATGATATATATACACACACACACACGCAGTACTGTGCAAAAGTCTTAGGCCACCATTAGATTTGTTGTTTTAGCAATGGTATATTGACCATAAATATTTATTTCTCAGTTTCTGTAGAATACAACCAGAAAATGCAGGATATTTGTATACAGCAGACAGAAAAAAAATCAGGCAGGAGCCTGACTCTCATAAACCTAAATGGAATGGAACCATAATTAATGTCATTGTTAACACCTGTATTTGTCCTACTATTGCATGTCAAAATGATTGCTGTGAAAAAGGTCTATTACACCAGGTTTGTGCAAGACATGCTTGAGCATTACACACATAAGTGGTATGAGTTTAATTCATTGAAAGCTTGCTAATAAGATCAACTTTCAATCATAAAATTATATTCAAAATGCCAAAGATCATAGAATTTTACAGACATAAAATCATACTTTTGCATCAGCAAGGCTACTCTCAAAGGGAAATCAGCAAACAAACTGGATACTTAAGATGTGGTATTCAAGATTTTATAAAGACATTTGAAGAATCAAGAGAGGACAGAAAAAGGTCTGAAGGCCAAGAAAACTTTCGAAATATGTTGAGAAGTTTCTCAGAGTTTTTTCTTTGAGAGCCCGGAAGAAGTCCAGAAAGGACCTGACTCAGCATCTGGCAGCTTCATCGGAATGCCAAGTTGACCCTTCTACAGTCCAAAGAAGCTTAATTAGGAATGGTCTTTGTGGAAGGGTAGCAGCCAAAAAAAAACTTTTTCGGAAAGGGGAACAGGGTGAAAAGGCTAAGATATGCTAAAGCCCACAAAGATTGTAATGAAGATCAGTGGAAAAGAGTATTATGGTGTGACAAATCCAAGTTTGAAATTTTTGGGTCCAGTCATTGACATATGTGAGAAGAAGAGTTGGAGAAAGATGGAAGAATGAGTGCTTGCAGTCTTCAGTGAAACATGGTGGACGGTCTGTCCTGGATTGGGGCTGCATCGGAATGCCAAGTTGACCCTTCTACAGTTCGAAGAAGCTTAATTAGGAATGGTCTTTGTGGAAGGGTAGCAGCTAAAAAAACACTTTTTCAGAAAGGGGAACAAGGTGAAAAGTCTAAGATATGCTAAAGCTCACAAAGATTGTAATGAAGATCAGTGGAAAAGAGTATTATGGAGTGACAAATCCAAGTTTGACTTTTTGGGTCCAGTCATTGACATATGTGAGAAGAAGAGTTGGAGAAAGATGAAAAAATTAGTGCTTGCAGTCTTCAATGAAACATGGTGGAGGGTCTGTCCTGGATTGGGGCTGCATTCCTGCCAGTGGTGTTGGCGATATTGTCCGAATTGATGGGTTTTAATTCATCATGCCATTCCTTCTGGAAAGTGCCTGATTGGGAATGGTTTTATTTTTTAGCATGATAACGATCCCAAGCACACTGCTAATGCAGTGAAATCATATTTAGAGGGAAAAACAGCAGATAAATCATTGAAAGTCAAGGACTGGGCCTCCACCGAGTCCAGAACTGAATATTATAGAGGCAGTATGGGATCACCTAAACAGAGAAAGAAATAACCGACAGCCTAAATTAAAAGAAGAGCTCTAAACTTGGTATAATAAACCAGAAGAAAACTTCAGGACAGTCTCCCCAAAAGAGTTCAAGATGTGCTTAGTGCCAAGGGGGGTCACACTAAATACTGACTTTTGCTTGAAGCCATTTTTTTCTGAAAATTGTGTTGTTTATTTATATTTATAGTTTATTTATATTTTGTGTACATATTTCCTGCATAATAAAGAGACATAAAAATAAATATGGATGGTCATTAAAACTTTGCTAAAACTACAAAACTACAAAACTAATGGCGGCCTAAGAATTTTGCACAGTACTGCATGTATTTATAAGTACAAAAGATAAATGAACCAGTAGAAAGAATCCACTGGATTACTCCTAGGCGCTCACTATCAGAAAGAAACTATGCCACAATGTATATATTATATAACCAGCACCTCATATATAAAAATCTAGCAAGATTAAATCCAGCCGCCAAACCCCAAATGACAGAGGAGACTTATCACCCCTCTAAAAGAAATGAAAGTAGGAAGAAGCAGGGTGGCGCAGAGAACCCAAGCTAGAGAACACAGCAAATATAATACATTTTCACGCTCATTTTCAGAGATTGCGTTGGCGACAACGGTTTTTGATTGTTTCTTGTGGTTGCTATGCGCCTGCCCGAAAGCTTTAAAATGAGCAGTTGATTTTTCGGGCAGGCGTATAGCAACCACAAGAAAGTTGCAGCTGACAGGGAAAGTCGGGAAGAAACGCTGATTCAGGAATCTGCAACCAAGGAAGAATACTACATGAAAAAAGCGCTTGAGCTGCAGACGGAGCTGAAACAATCAAAAAACATTGTCGCCAACGCAATCTCTGAAAATGAGCGTCTCAACTCGGTGGCACAAGAACTGAGAGAGGAATTGGAAATTACCACTCACTAAAGAGAGCACGAGGATTTTTGGAAGGTTCTGCTATCAGTATTCCAAGACACAGAAGGCTACACACTGGGAGACCCAGGTTATCGCTTTACATCTATTCTACTGGAGGTGCCTTGCCCATCTATGAAAGTGCTACATTCTTACCTCATTTGATTGAGGTTCTTTGAAGTAAGTGTACATCTAATAGGGGAGTATCGCTTGGAGACTGTGTTCTCTACATTTGATGTGTTCTGGATCATTCCATTTTCATTTTATTTTTACTACATTTTGTATTGTTCTATCCTTATATTGTCACAATATTACTGTGTACTATATTTGCTGTGTTCTCTAGCTTGGGTTCTCTGCGCCACCCTGCTTCTTCCTACTTTCATATATATATAAATATGTATACATACACATATTCAGACATGTATATATACAATTTAGCTCTTTGCAGTCAAACACCTTGTCATATACCACATACCTTTGAGCCCTTATAATATTTATATGAATAATTTTATCAGATAGTGTTTATATGAGAGTGTAACTGTAATTTTTAATGTATTTATGTTGTGTTTAGTGCAACTTTTTAGTAACGCACTACAATGATTGACTGTGTGAATGTCTCTAGGTCGTGTCTCACTATATTAAAAGTGACAATGTGGTCTATTTTTATTTTATTTTTTTTGTCTTTTGCAGATGTTAGAGTGGCCTAAACATGCTTGAGATTCTAGTATCCTCGACAGTGGAAGTGGTTCTATGTGGCAAGAAGGTAGTGGTTGTGGGATCGAAGCATAAATAAAAAGAGAGAAGTACTTAACCTGGAAACAAACAAAAGCATAATAGCTTGTTCTATCGCTAGTTAGCACCCAAGAAGCAGCCTCTTTTTGCTCAACATGTGCCTTTCACAGAGAAGAACTGTCTTGTAGCATATTAGTCCGATCCTGACTTAACAGTACAGTCCAGCCCCGAAATACCAGGCAATCTCTCTCTAAATAAGAGAAACGACAAAACCCCAGACGTACGTTTTGGCCTATTGTGGGCCTTGTCAGTGGGGTGCAGCCATATCCTTCTAGGCACACTGAGCAACGGGTCCATGTCTGGATTCCCGCATCACACTTAGGGAGACTTCCTTAAGAGTCATAATTTGCATAAATAAAAAGTGAGAAGCGCTCAACCTGGGAACGGACAAAAGCATAATAGCTTGTTCTATGGCTAGTTACCACCCAAGAAGCAGCCTTTTTTGCTCAACATGTGCCTTTAACAGAGAAGAACTTTCCTGTAGCATATCAGTCTGATCCTGACTTAACAGTACAGTACAGTACAGCCCCGAAATACCAGGCAATCCCTCTGAACAAGAGAAACAGTAAAACCCCAGACGTACGTTTCGGCCTATTGTGGGTCTTGTCAGTGAGGTGCAGCCATGTCCCTCTAGGCACACTGAGCAACGGGTCCACGTCTGGATTGTGGGATGGAAGCATCTTCACCAATTTCATTGGTGCTGATTTCTCCACTCAGAACTATGATGAGGGTCAGATGCAAATCTGTTTGAATCTCACCATTTTCCAACTGCGATGTTGCGGTGATATGTTTCAGCTCCCAAGTGGTCTCATTCTTAAAGGGATATAAAATATATTCTTCAGCACAAAGTCCTACAAGGGACACCTGCAAGCACCAGTTTCCAGCTTCAGTACTTAAGTTCTGCAGAGGGTATGTGCCAAGTACCAGTACCCAGCTACTGTATCCAAATTCTGCAGATGACATCTGCCCAGTTTCTGTATCATGTTGCAGTCTCGACCTTAAGTGGGCACGCTAATCTTGGCCTCAATTGGGCACTGCAGTCTCTGCCTGAAGTGGGCACTCATGTCTCTGCCTGAAGTGGGCACTCATGTCTCGGCCTGAAGTGAGCATTCCAGTTCCTGACCCTCAAGAGGGCACTTCTGTTTCTGGTCCTAGAGTGGGTACTTCTCCTGATTCCATTTACTGTGTGGACATTACTGCTGTCCAATCCTGTTTCCAATATCCGAGTCTTTATATTTATACCTCTTTATTCAATCATGCCTAAAAGGAGTAGTTCTGCTAAGAAGTATATTCCTCTGGCTACTTTTAGAGCACAAAATCGCTGACACCACCTCAAATGAGCTCCAAACCCCTGAACCAACTCACATGAGCATGACAGTAAGAACTGGAATATGTCCGTAAATGTGGCATTACAAGAGGAAAACTGACCTGCAGGCTGGATTAGTGGTATTTGTATTGGAGGAGCTTGAGGTTATGGTTTTAAAGTCCTGATCCCTCTTAAAGGGACTACCTTTCTTTTTGAGTGCTACATAAGAAAGCCAAGATATTAATTTATGATTGAAGTGTCAACACTCTGCAAAATGTTGGTTATAAATTTGTGCAAACTAGCATTAAATTATTAAATGAAAAAATCTGTATTCAAAGAATACATTCATCAATATAAAATAAGAATTAATTAGCAGCCCCGATTTAACTTGCTGCTTCCTTAAAGGTCGTAAAAACACTTACGAAATCCACCATTTATATATTTTCCTACTACTGTATATCATGGGGCATATTTATCAAGCTCTGTATATCATGGGGCATATATATCAAGCTCCGCTGCTGCATAACTTGTCCGCCTGCTCTGAGGCGTTGGACAGAAATCAACCTGATTCAATACGACCGGGTTGATTGATACCACCTGCTAGCGGCCGATTGGCCATGAATCTGCAGGGGGCGGCATTGCACCAGCAGTTCACAAGAACTGCTGGTGCAATGATAAATGCCGACAGCGTTTGCTGTCGGCATTTATCAATGTGCAGCAGACATGATACGTTATTTTGTATCATGTCCGCTCGCACATTGATAAATATACCCCTATATATCTACATAATTAAAGCAATATAACTAATTCAAACACTGGGTAGAAAATGGATTGGATTGCTTTATAAAAAGTAGTCATAAGTCACCCAAGAGACCACACAATTTATTTGAGCAGCAAACTCTTAGGAATTGGAATGTCTGAATACTTTTAATACAAACAATTGCTTTTTAAATTTCATTTCTAAACCCATGATCTTGTATATGTAAAAAAAACAAAGTGGTATTTTTATTTTGTAAACCTGCTAACATTAACTGATTTCTTTCAGCCTGGACAAACTTATACTTGATCAAAATAATTAAAATATGCTGAGCTAAACACTTTTCCACATAATTTTTTCCAGTCTAGAGGAAATGAGACACATTGGATCAGTACCCTGAGCATTCCAGATCATTTAACACAGAATGTAATCCATCTACTGTACGCTGCCAGCCTCAGGACATTTAGTCAATCTCTTATGAGGAGAAATTGTATAGCAGAAAACATGTAAACTTAAAAGCTATCTATATCTTTCTGCAACTTTGTAGATGATATGCTATAAATTACCAGGAAGATATCTTGTTGAGCTAATATATCAGTTTTGTAAAAAGCAGAATTTAATGAATGCTAGCAAATATTTATAATCATTTTAAGTTCTCACATATGGGCCTTTTTACAAACATACAAATACATTCCTGTTAAAGACCATTTAAAATTGTATACAATGTAAAGCATACTATCCCAAAAAAATATTTCTTCTTTTGAATTCAGCAAAGTTAGTTATCTTTTTGCTCTTCAAATGCCCCCCACATTAATTGCTCACATTTACAGCAAATTTAGAGGAGAACTGAGAATACATTTGCAAGATATGGTAAAATGCATTAGTGGCAATGGTGTGGTGGGCACTTTCAAACAAGGAAGTTGTTTTTAGAAGTGATTAAATACTGTTTTCAGCTTAAACATTAATGCTGTTTTAATTACCCATTAACTCTAATATGTATGTACAGTGTTTTATCACATAGGTACAGCCTATCTTGTTGCTTTACGCACTGTGCACAAATACCTTATTAGATATTGTAGATTACATTCATATTTAAAAGGACAACAAAATCCATATCAAGAACAGGATAACTGAGGAAGTAAGTTATAAAAAAAGGGCTTGGATTTCCTGAGCTGACATTACATGTAATATATTTAACAGCACCGTAAGAATGACCTTTAACTCCTAGAGTACTTTTGAAAACTAACTGGGGAAGTGCATGAACCCTCTATGCGCCCACTATCATGCCTAATACCTATTGGCTGTAACATTCCCAAATTGTGCTTCTATTAGATACTTATACTATCTCTGAAGTACTCTTCATCAGGTCCTTTACTCTAGAAGTCAGACCTAAAATGATCAATAAATTATGCATCAACAAGGTTGTTTACAATTTACCTTTAACAATATCTAGAGGAGAAAGGAGTCATAGACCGCCTCAAAGCAAGTTGGCATATTTGTGCTCAGGTTTGAACTTGAGACCTCTATTGCTGGCTCTTTCTAAACCTGTTACTCTGTCTCTGTGCCACTGGAGGGCTCTGGCTCAGGCTGAGAGTTTCTTTGTTTTGCTACCTGCACTGGATAGCTCTCTGGCTCCACTGGCTTGCCAACTGTATGTAGTTTCTCAATCAGCACTGCTATTTAAGGCAGCCTCACAGACCACTCCCTGCCCTGACATAGTGGTTTACACTCTGTTTTTGCCTCTGGCCTGTGCCTGTATTCAAGATATTCTGGTGTATCCTTTGGCTGCTGTAACCAGCTTGTCTCATGACTTCTCTTTTGGATCTCCCCTATGTTTAGACAAAGAATCGAACAGGTTCTCTGGTAAACTGAACTTGGCTTTTTTTCTGATTACTTTTCCGGATATTCCCTGTGGTTACTGATTGGTCTGCTTTCTGGTATCTGACCCTCGGCTTGTTTTCAGAGTATTCTCTCATTATCTGTCAGTCTCTGCTACAAGTGTATCCAGTATCTCTACTCTGGTATCCTATTCTATTACCCAAGCACAAATAGAGGGCATCTTCCAAGCACCACTATCCTGCTCCAGTAACCTTTCCCTGCATACGGCATCTGTTCAGCACCGATATCCTGCTTCAGCACCCTAGCCCTGCAGAGAATTCCAGCAAAGAACCAGCTTTTTGTTCTCGATTCTAGACCTGCAGAGGGCTCCAGCCAAGCACCTGTATTCTATTCCAGTAACCTAGCTCAGCTGCATCTGCCAAGCACCGGTATCCTGCTTCAGCACCCTCACCATGCATCTGCCAAGCACTACTTTCCTGCTCCAGTACCCTCGCCCAGCAGAGGGCATCTGCCAAGCAATGGTATACTACTCCTGTAGCCAAGCACTGCAGAGGGTGTCTGCCAAGAACCACTATCCTGCTCCACTACCCAAGCCCTGCAGAGGGTGTCTACCAAGCATGGTATCCTGTTCTAGTCTCGCGGCCCCCAAGTAGGTACTCTAGTCTTCGGTCCTCAATTGAACACTCCAGTATTCAGACTTCAAGTGGGCACTCCAGTCTTAACATTAGAGTGGGTACTCCTGTCTTCAGTCCACAAGTGGGCATTCCAGTCCTCGGCCCTAAAGTGTGTACTCCTGTTCCTGGCCCTAGAATGGAAACTACTTCTGACTTGAGGTCTGGTGTGGGTGTTACTGTTGACTAATCCTGTTTCCAGTTTCCTGTACAATAAAACCTGCTTTGTCTGTTATCGCAATCATGCCTAAAAGGGGTAGTACCATAAATAAACTCATACCACTGGCCCCTTTAGTGCTCATGATGGAACTAAGTCTAACATCTTAACACATGAGCTCCAAACCCCTGAACCCACTCTGCAGAGTGTGACACAAGTAATTGATAAAGGCAGGAAACATTATGGACTTATCTACATGAGCCCAATCTTCTTCACTTCTCTGCTGACTCTGACATCTTTAAACATCTAATAAGAGAAATAGCTACAGTACTTAAGCTCGAACTGCATCAATACTGAGAAGGCAAACTATCACCTAGATTACGAGTTTTGCGTTAGAGGCCGTGTGGTGCTAACGAGCAGTTTTCCCTCACCGCTCACTTACATGCAGCGCTGGTATTACGAGTTTTCAGAAACCCGTCGATAAAAGACAAGAAGTGAGCGTTGAGACAAATTTTGCTCATTACCGCACTCCAATACCAGCGCTGCTTAAGTCAGCGGTGAGCTGGTGTAACGTGCTCGTGCAAGATTTCCCCATAGGAATCAACGGTGAGAAAAAACACCTGCAAAAAAGCAGCGTAAAACTCCTTAACGCAGCCCAATTGATTCCTATGGGGAAATAAAATTTATGTCTACACCTAACACCATAACATGAACCCCGAGTCTAAACACCCCTAATCTTACACTCATTATCCCCTAATCTGACGCCCCCGACATTGCCAACACCTATATTATACTTATTAACCCCTAATCTGCCGCTCCAGACACCGCCGCCACCTACATTATACTTATGAACCCCTAATCTGCTTCCCCCAACATCGCCGCCACCTATATTATATGTATTAACCCCTAATCTGCTGCCCCCAATGTCGCCGCCACCTACCTACACTTTTTACCCCCTAATCTGCTGCCCCCAATGTCGCCGTCACTATATTAAAGTTATTAACCCCTAATCCTAAATCTAACCCTAAACCTAACACCCACTAACTTAAATATAATTTAAATAAATCTAAATAAATATTCCTATCATTACTTAAATTATTCCTATTTAAAACAAAATACTTACCTGTAAAATAAACCCTAAGCTAGCTACAATATAACTAATAGTTACATAGTAGCTATTTTAGGATTTATTTTTATTTTACAGGCAAGTTTGTATTTATTTTAACTAGGTAGAATAGTTATTAAACAGTTATTAACTATTTAATAACTACCTAGCTAAAATAAATACAAATTTACCTGTAAAATAAAACCTAACCTAAGTTACACTAACACCTAACACTACACTATAATTAAATAAATTAACTAAATTAAATATGATTACTAGTGATGTCGCGAACCTAAAATTTTCGGACTCGAACTTCCGGTATTTTTCGCGAACGCGCGAACCGCGCGAACCGCCATTGAATTCAATAGGCAGGCGAACTTTAAAACCTACAAGGACTCTTTCTGGCCACAATAGTGATGGAAAAGTTGTTTCAAGGGTCCTAACACCTGGACTGTTGCATGCTGGAGGGGGATCCCTGGCAAAACTCCCATGGAAAATTACATAGTTGATGCAGAGTCTGCTTTTAAGCCATAATGGGTCTAAATCAACTAACATTCCCAAAGTGGCTGTCTCAAAACATCCCAGACAGAAGATAGATTGATAGTGATAGATAGGATAGATAGATAGATATACATAGATTGATAGTTAGATAGAATCGATAGAAGAGAAATAGATATATTTGTTAGATATATAATTACCCTAATAAATTCTAATAATCAAACATGCGTTCTTGGACCCAACTAGCTTGTGTCAATTAGTACTTTTCTTAGCACTTTAATCCCTGTTCCCCCCCCCCTATCGTGGGAGTTCTATATGGCCTGCCAGATTACCCTGAAAAATTATAATAATAAGACATGTGGTCTGCTACCTATTTTAACGAGGTTGTGTTTTAAGTACTACCATTCTTAGCACTTTAATCTCTGTAACTCCGCCTATTTGGTGAGGTTTATACGGCCTGGATGATTACCCATACAAAATATAATAATAAGACATCTGCTCTTGGTCTGCGACCCATGGTAACTATGTTGTGTTAATTAGTAATGTCCTTCACATTTTAATAGCTGTTACTCATACTCACCCTATCGGTGGAGGTCTATATGGCCTGCATGATTACCCTTACAAAATATAACAACCAAACATATGTTCTGGGACCCATGGTAAGTAGGATGTGTTATGTAGTACTGTTCTTTGCATTTTCATACCTGTTACAACACCAAATGGTGGCAGGTCTATCTGTCCTTCATGATTAGCTGTACCCAAACCCCAAAAAAAGCTGAGTGGTCTTAGACTAACACCCATGGCTAACTCTGTTGTTTCAATTAGTACTATTCTTAGCACTTTCATCCCTGTTACGGGCGGTCTACATGGCCATCATGATTAGCCGAACAAAATACTACAATCCAACCTTTGCTCAGTCTTCATAGGCCCTTCATTGTCTGTATTTTGATAGTACAGTTCTTATTATTTTTATAGCTGATACAACACCGAATGTTGTCAGCTCTATATGGCCTGCATGATTAGCTGCACCCAATACAAAAATAAATCCAAGCGGTCTTGGATTAACACCCATGGCTAACTCTGTTGTTTCAAGTAGTACTATTCTTAGCACTTTCATCTCATCATCCCTGTTACTTCCAGGACTCTCGGTGGTGGTGGTCTACATGGCCATCATGATTAGCGCAACCAAATACTACAATCCAACCTTGGCTCAGTCTTCCTAAGGCCCTTCATTGGCTGTATTTTGCTAGTACTGTTCTTATTACTATGGTGGTCTACATGGCCATCATGATTAGCCTAACCAAATACTACAATCCAACCTTGGCTCAGTCTTCCTAAGGCCCTTCATTGGCTGTATTTTGGTAGTACTGTTCTTATTAGTTTAATAGCTAATACGACACCGAATGTTGTCAGCTCTATATGGCCTGCATGAATAGCCGCACCCAAAGCCAAAAAAAAGCCAAGCGGTTTTGCACTAAAACCCATGGCTAACTCTGTTGTTTCAAGTTCTACTATTCTTAGCTCTTTCATCTCATCATCCCTGTTACTTCCAGGACTCTCGGTGGTGGTGGTCTACATGGCCATCATGATTAGCCTAACCAAATACTACAATCCAACCTTGGCCCAGTCTTCCTAAGGCCCTTCATTGGCTGTATTTTGGTAGTACTGTTCTTATTAGTTTAATAGCTGATACGACACCGAATGTTGTCAGCTCTATATGTCCTGCATGAATAGCCGCACCCAAAGCCAAAAAAAAGCCAAGCGGTTTTGCACTAACACCCATGGCTAACTCTGTTGTTTCAAGTTCTACTATTCTTAGCTCTTTCATCTCATCATCCCTGTTACTTCCAGGACTCTCGGTGGTGGTGGTCTACATGGCCATCAGGATTAGCCTAACCAAATACTACAATCCAACCTTGGCTCAGTCTTCCTAAGGCCCTTCATTGGCTGTATTTTGCTAGTACTGTTCTTATTAGTTTAATAGCTGATACGACACCGAATGTTGTCAGCTCTATATGGCCTGCAAGAATAGCCGCACCCAAAGCCAAAAAAAAGCCAAGCGGTTTTGCACTAACACCCATGGCTAACTCTGTTGTTTCAAGTTCTACTATTCTTAGCACTTTCATCTCATCATCCCTGTTACTTCCAGGACTCTCGGTGGTGGTGGTCTACATGGCCATCAGGATTAGCCTAACCAAATACTACAATCCAACCTTGGCTCAGTCTTCCTAAGGCCCTTCATTGGCTGTATTTTGCTAGTACTGTTTTTATTACTACATGGTGGTCTACATGGCCATCATGATTAGCCTAACCAAATACAACAATCCAACCTTGGCCCAGTCTTCCTAAGGCCCTTCATTGGCTGTATTTTGGTAGTACTGTCATCCTTTTGAATAACAGATTACAGTAAAGGCATTGATTTTAGAAACCCACAGATCATTATTTGCAACCGTGAATTTACAAAAAAAAATTGATTACACAGCCGTGACACTTATTTATGCTCAGGCCTTTTTAATACGAGGGTCCAGGAGCCTCAACCGAAACAACAGCATGAAAGAGGAGATATGTCATCCTTTTGAATAAAAGATTACAGGAAAGGCATTGATTTTAGAAAACCACAGATCATTATTTGCAACCGTGAATTTAGAAAAAAAAATTGATTACACAGCCGTGACACTTATTTATGCTAAGGCCTTTTTAATACGAGGGTCCCGGAGCCTCAACCGAAACAACAGCATGAAAGAGGAGATATGTCATCCTTTTGAATAAAAGATTACAGGAAAGGCATTGATTTTAGAAAACCACAGATCATTATTTGCAACCGTGAATTTAGAAAAAAAAATTGATTAGACAGCCGTGACACTTATTTATGCTCAGGCCTTTTTAATACGAGGGTCCCGGAGCCTCAACCGAATCAACAGCATGAAAGAGGAGATATGTCATCCTTTTGAATAAAAGATTACAGGAAAGGCATTGATTTTAGAAAGCCACAGATCATTATTTGCAACCATGAAATTAGACAAAAACATTGATTAGACAGCCGTGACACTTATTTATGCTCAGTCCTTTTTAATACGAGGGTCCCGGAGGCTCAACCGAAACAACAGCATGAAAGAGGAGATATGTCATCCTTTTGAATAAAAGATTACAGTAAAGGCATTGATTTTAGAAACCCACAGATCATTATTTGCAACCGTGAATTTAGAAAAAAAAATTGATTACACACCCGTCACACTTATTTATGTTCAGGCCTTTTTAATACGAGGGTCCCGGAGCCTCAACCGAAACAACAGCATGAAAGAGGAGATATGTCATCCTTTTGAATAAAAGATTACAGGAAAGGCATTGATTTTAGAAAACCACAGATCATTATTTGCAACCGTGAATTTAGAGAAAAAAAATTGATTAGACAGCATGACACTTATTTATGCTCAGGCCTTTTTAATACGAGGGTCCCGGAGCCTCAACCGAAACAACAGCATGAAAGAGGAGATATGTCATCCTTTTGAATAAAAGATTACAGGAAAGGCATTGATTTTAGAAACCCACAGATCATTATTTGCAACCGTGAATTTAGAAAAAAAATTGATTACACAGCCGTGACACTTATTTATGCTCAGGCCTTTTTAATACGAGGGTCCCGGAGCCTCAACCGAAACAACAGCATGAAAGAGGAGATATGTCATCCTTTTGAATAAAAGATTACAGGAAAGGCATTGATTTTAGAAAGCCACAGATCATTATTTGCAACCGTGAAATTACACAAAAACATTGATTAGACAGCCGTGACACTTATTTATGCTCAGGCCTTTTTAATACGAGGGTCCCGGAGGCTCAACCGAAACAACAGCATGAAAGAGGAGATATGTCATCCTTTGGAATAAAAGATTATAGGAAAGGCATTGATTTTAGAAACCCACAGATCATTATTTGCAACCGTAAATTTAGAAAAAAAAATTGATTACACACCCGTCACACTTATTTATGCTCAGGCCTTTTTAATACGAGGGTCCCGGAGCCTCAACCGAAACAACAGCATGAAAGAGGAGATATGTCATCCTTTGGAATAAAAGATTATAGGAAAGGCATTGATTTTAGAAAGCCACAGATCATTATTTGCAACCGTGAAATTACACAAAAACATTGATTAGACAGCCGTAACACTTATTTATGCTCAGGCCTTTTTAATACGAGGGTCCCGGAGCCTCAACCGAAATAACAGCATGAAAGAGGAGATATGTCATCCCTTTGAATAAAAGATTACAGGAAAGGAATTGATTTCAGAAACCCATAGATCATTATTTGCAACCGTGAATTTAGAAAAAAAAATTGATTACACACCCGTCACACTTATTTATGCTCAGGCCTTTTTAATACGAGGGTCCCGGAGCCTCAACCGAAACAACAGCATGAAAGAGGAGATATGTCATCCTTTTGAATAAAAGATTACAGGAAAGGCATTGATTTTAGAAACCCACAGATCATTATTTGCAACCGTGAATTTAGAAAAAAAAATTGATTACACAGCCGGGACACTTATTTATGCTCAGGCCTTTTTAATACGAGGATCCTGGAGCCTCAACCGAAACAACAGCATGAAAGAGGAGATATGTCATCCTTTTGAATAAAAGATTACAGGAAAGGCATTGATTTTAGAAAGCCACAGATCATTATTTGCAACCGTGAAATTACACAAAAACATTGATTAGACAGCCGTGACACTTATTTATGCTCAGTCCTTTTTAATACGAGGGTCCCGGAGGCTCAACCGAAACAACAGCATGAAAGAGGAGATATGTCATCCTTTTGAATAAAAGATTACAGTAAAGGCATTGATTTTAGAAACCCACAGATCATTATTTGCAACCGTGAATTTAGAAAAAAAAATTGATTACACACCCGTCACACTTATTTATGTTCAGGCCTTTTTAATACGAGGGTCCCGGAGCCTCAACCGAAACAACAGCATGAAAGAGGACATATGTCAATCTTTTTGAATTATAGATTACAGGAAAGGCATTGATTTTAGAAACACTGAGATAATTACTTACAACCGGGAAATCAAAAAAAAAATTGAACAGACACCCAGTACACTTTATTATCCATAGGCCTTTTCAGCAGAGGCTCCAGGACCCTCAACAAAAACAAGAGCAGGGAGCTGGGCCTAGGAGTACAATGGAGTGTGATAATAATAATATAAAGGAGAAGATTGCATAGTTGTGGCATTTTAATTTTGTTATCTTGGGAACTTAGTACTTGCAATGACCTTGCTCTGGTGAATCCATATCGCAAATGTGTTATTTAAGGCACTGTTTGTCTATTTTTTTTGAATATCAGCATTTGGTAAATGAAGCTCAACTTAGGCTGGTGAGAAACGACGTTTCTTCTGGCTGTTTGCAAATGTTGTGGCTCTGGACAAACATGTGAATAAGGGGCCATCAGCCATATTCTGCACGCAACCCCTTTGATGATTGACGATAAACATGTGTCACCTGCAAGCAGAGCTCATTACTTCTGTCTAAATCATCTTCCTGGTATGGACAGGCCACTGTTTCCCACAGCAAGTACGAATTTTGAAATACAAGATTGTCTTAAGTATGGTAGGAAACCAAAGTTTATTTAATTCAGTACTATCTATCACCACAAAAAATGAACTTCTTGAAGCAACAAAAATGCCAGCAATTTCATGTGCTTATGGATGACAAGGACGTCATGTCCTTTGGTGCACAGAGATGGAGACGATTTTTGCCCTCCCTGTACACTACCCAGATGTCTCAAACATCACCAGAAACACAATACAGCCACTCTTGTGAAGTTCCTGGTGTTCCGGTAGCCATCTCTTTGCGCTCCTAAAGGAATACTTTATCAGTGTTTTTGTATACATCCGACAACAGCTTCGGAGACTGTGGTGACGCACATGTTATTTACTGTTGTTCCAGCTGTGGCAATATCAATTGGCATGAAAAAGTTAAGATTTGTGGGTTGGGGAGCCTATAGCTGTTAAGGTAGGACGTGTGTTTGAGGAGCTCCAGGTCTTACAAGTTACTTTGGAGTTAGTTTTCAACCTTAATTTAATTTTCTTTTTGGGATTCATAGTCACACTTTCTGGGGCTATCCAAGAGGAGCCTGGTAAAAGCAGTAGTAGTGACCCCTTATATCAACGGGTACCGAGACCTGTTTTTTGCGTTTCCAATATTGCGCCTTACCCCAAACTAATCCTGAATGAAAAAAAAAATAAAAAAAATTTGGACTAGTGACGCACATTTTATGCACGCTGTGTTAATTGCAATTAAACCAGCAGCATGAAAGAGGACATATGGCATCCTTTAGAAAATTAGATTACAGGAAAGGCATTGATTTTAGAAACACAGAGATCATTAGTTGCAACCGTGAAATCACAAAAAACTTTGATTATACACCAAGTACACTTATTTATCCTTAGGCCTTTTTAGCAGAGGCTCCAGGACCCTCAACAAAAACAAGAGCAGGGAGGTGGGCATAGGAGTACAATGGAGTGTGACAATAATAATGTGAAGGGGAAGATTGCGGAGTTGTGTCATTTTAATTTTGTTATTGTGGGAAATACTAGCAATGACCTTGCTCTGGTGAATCCATATTGCAAATGTGTTTTTTAAGGCACTGTTTGTCTATTTATTGAATATCAGCATTTGGTAATTGAAGCTCAACTTAAGGCTGGTGAGAACCGACCTCTCTTCTGGCTGTTTGCAAATGTTGTTGCTCTGGACAAACATGTGAATAAGGGGCCATCAGCCATATTCTGCACGCAACCCCTTTGATGATTGACGATAAACATGTGTCACCTGCAAGCAGAGCCCGTTACTTCTGTCTAAATCATCTTCCTGTTATGGACAGCCCACTGTTTCCCACAGAAAGTCCGAAGCTTGAACTACAAGATTGTCTTGAGTATGGTAGGAAACCAAAGTTTATTTAATTCAGTACTATCTATCACCACAAAAAATGAACTTCTTGAAGCAACAAAAATGCCAGCAATTTCATGTGCTTATGGATGACAAGGACATCCTGTCCTGTGGTGCACAGAGATGGAGAGGATTTTTGCCCTCCCTGTACACTACCCAGATGTCTACAACATCACCAGAAACACAAGACAGCCACTTTTGTGAAGTTCCTGGAGTGTTCCGGTAGCCATCTCTTTGCGCCCCAAAAGGAATTCTTTATTGTTGTTTTTGTATACATCCGACAATAGATTCGGAGACTGTGGTGATGCACATGTTAGTTACTGTTATTCCAGCTGTGGCAATATCAATTGGCATTAAAAAGGTAAGATTTGGGTTGTGGAGCCTATAGCTGTTAAGGTAGGACGTGTGTTTGAGGAGCTCCAGGTCTTACAAATTACTTTGGAGTTAGTTTTCAACCTAAATTTAATTTTATTTTTGGGATTCATAGTCACACTTTCTGGGGCTATCCAAGAGGAGCCTGGTAAAAGCAGTAGTAGTCACCCCTTATATCAACGGGTACGGAGACCTGTTTTTTGCGTTTCCAATATTGCGCCGTACCCCAAACTAATCATGAATGAAAAAATAAAAAAATAAAATTTGGACTAGTGACGCACATTTTATGCACGCTGTGTTAATTGCAATTTGCAATAAAAATAATCTGCTAACAACAACCACTACCTACAACCACACCTGACTCCTGAAGTCATGCTTCAGTTATTAAGTCAAGTTAAATTATTTTTTTTTTTCTTTATTATGCGCAGCAGAGGCTCCAGGACCCTCGACAAAACCAGCAGCAGGAAAGAGGACATATGGCATCCTTTGGAAAAAATGATTATAGGAAAGGCATTGATTTCAGAAACACAGAGATCATTAGTTGCAAACGGTAAATCGAAAAAAACATTGATTAGACACCCAGTACACTTATTTATCCTTAGGCCTTTTTAATAAGAGGCTCCCGGAGCCTCAACCGAAACAACAGCATCAAAAAGTACATATGGCATCCTTGTGAATAATAGATTACTGGAAAGGCATTGATTTTAGAAACCCGTGGATAATTTTTTGCAAACGTGGAATCTAAAAAAACATAGATTATACACCCAGTACACTTCTTTATCCTTAGGCCTTTTTAGCAGAGGCACCAGGACCCTCCACAAAACCAGCAGCTTGAAAGAGGACATATGGCATCCTTTAGAAAATTAGAGTACAGGAAAGGCATTGATTTTAGAAACACAGAGATCATTAGTTGCAACCGTGAAATCACAAAAAACTTTGATTACACACCATGTACACTTATTTATCCTTAGGCCTTTTTAGCAGAGGCTCCAGGACCCTCCACAAAACCAGCAGCATGAAAGAGGACATATGGCATACTTTAGAAAATTAGATTACAGGAAAGGCATTGATTTTAGAAACACAGAGATCATTAGTTGCAACCGTGAAATCTAGAAAAACATAGATTATACACCCAGTACACTTATTTATCCTTAGGCCTTTTTAGAAGAGTGTCCCGGAGCCTAAACAGAAAGAACAGCATGAAAGAGGACATATGGCATCCCTTTGAAAAATAGATTACAGGAAAGGCATTGATTTTAGAAAGACAGAAAAAAAATTGTTACAAACGGGAAATCTAAAAAAACATTGAATAGACACCCAGTACACTTCTTTATCCTTCGGCCTTTTGAGCAGAGGCTCCAGGACACTCAACAAAACCAGCAGTAGGAAAGAGGACATATGGCATCCTTTGTGAAAAAAAGATTATAGGAAAGGCATTGATTTTAGAAACCCGGGGATAATTTGTTGCAACCGTGAATTTGAATAAAAAAAATGGTTGGATGGACACCCAGTACAATTCTTTCTCCCTAGGCCTTTTTATAAGAGGGTCCAGGACCCTCAAACAAAACATCAGCAGGAAAGGGGACATATGGCATACTTTTTAACAATACAGTAAGAGTACAGTAAAGGCATTGATTTTAGAAACCCATAGATAATTTTTTGCAAATGTAAATTTGAATCAAAAAAATGATTCGATGGACACCCAGTACACCACTTTCTCCTTAGGCCTTTTTATAAGAGGGTCCTGGACCCTCAAAAAAAACACCAGCAGGAAAGAGGACATATGGCATACTTTTGAAAATTAGATTACAGGAAAGGCATTGATTTTAGAAACACAGAGATCAGTTATATGACCCGGGAAATAGAAAAAAAACATTGATTGGACACCCAGTACACTTCTTTATCCTTAGGCCTTTTTAAAAGAGTGTCCCGGAGCCTCAACAGAAAGAACAGCATGAAAGAGGACATATGGCATCCTTTTGAAAAATAGATTACAGGAAAGGCATTGATTTTTGAAAGACAGAAAAAATAAGTTACAACTGTGAAATCTAAAAAAACATTGAATAGACACCCAGTACACTTCTTATCCTTCTGCCTTTTTAGCAGAGGCTCCAGGACACTCAACAAAACCAGCAGTAGGAAAGAGGACATATGGCATCCTTTGTGAAAAAAATATTATAGGAAAGGCATTGATTTTAGAAACCCGGGGATAATTTGTTGCAACCGTGAATTTGAATTAAAAAAAAAAGATTGGATGGACACCAGGTACAATTCTTTATCCATAATGCCTTTTTATAAGAGGGTCCAGGACCCTCAAACAAAAAACCAGCAGGAAAGAGGACATATGGCATACTTTTGAACAATAGAGTACAGGAAAGGCATAGATTTTAGAAACCCATAGAATTTTTTTTTTTAAATGTAAATTTGAATAAAAAAAATGATTCGATGGACAGCCAGTACACCTCTTTCTCCTTAGGCCTTTTTATAAGAGGGTCCTGGACCCTCAAAAAAAACACCAGCAGGAAAGAGGAAGTATGGCATCCTTTTGAACAATAGAGTACAGGTACAGCATTGATTTTACAAACCCAGAGATCATTTTGGTCAATTGTTAAATAGAAAAATAAAAATGAGTGGCCAACCAGTACACCTCTTTCTCCTTAGGCCTTTTTATAAGATGGTCCTGGACACTCAAAAAAAACACCAGCAGGAAAGAGGACGTATGGCATCCTTTTGAACAATAGAGTACAGGTACGGCATTGATTTTACAAAACCAGAGATAATTTAGGTCAAATGAGAAATAGAAAATAAAAATGAGTGGACACCCAGTACACCTCTTTCACCTTAGGCCTTTTTATAAGAGTGTCCAGGACCCTCAAACAAAATACCAGCAGGAAAGAGAACATATGGCATACTTTGGAACAATAGAGTACTGGTACGGCATTGATTTGTGAAACCCACAGATAATTGTTTGTAAAAGTGAAATAGCACCAAAAACCATTATTGGACTCCCACTTCAGGTCGTTCACCTTCAGCTTTTTTATAAGAGGGTCCAGCACCCTCAACAGAAACAACTGCAGGAAACACCACCACATATGCCATCCTTTTGCACAAGCGAGTACAGGTATGGCATCCATTTTAGAAACCCAAAGATAATTGAGAGGAACCAGGAACATTTTTATAAAAACTGGATGGGGCAACCATTACTACAGGTCGTTCTCCTTCAGCCTTTTTATATCATGGGCCACGACCTGCAACAGGCACAACAGCATGAAACAAAACATATGCCACCCTTTTGCACAATAGAGTACAGGTATGTCATAGATGGAACACAGAGATTATTTAGATCAACCAAGAGACGGATAAAGATGCTTGGTCAGTCCTACTCTTTCAAATTTGTTGCATTTTGCGTTCAGTTGAATGGTCCACCGGATATGAGTGGTGTGTAAAGTTGTACAATTCGTAACAGTTTAATCACTAGTGTTATGTGCCTTATTTTTTTTATTTGAGTTTTGTACCCACAGAGATGCAGCAGAGGCCAGAACAATTAGGAATGTACAAATGACTGAAACAATGGGGTATTGTTGGAGCAACTGCTGTAGCAGCGGCCAGAAAAATTGATGTTTGAAAAACATTTATAAAGTGCCCTAAAAGCTTGTGGCTTGAACACTAGTTGTTGGCGGATAAGTCAAGCAAGTCCTCCGTCTTTATAACAAAAAAAAAAAAGGCCAGCCTGTGTACCAGTTGTAGCCCAAGGCAGCTCATATCATCATCAGTAGTTTTTTATTCAAATGTATCACCCAATGTCAGTCCCTTCGGGATCCAGCCCTCATTCATTTTTATAAAAGTGAGATAGTCAAGGCTTTTTTGACCTAGGCGACTTCTCTTCTCAGTGACAAAACCTCCTGCTGCACTAAAAGTCCTTTCGGACAGGACACTTGAGCTTGCGGGCTAAGAGTTCAGACAAGCCAGCTGTCAGACGCCGGGCAAGGGGGTGACTTTGAGAAATTGGCTTCTTACGCTCAAACATGTCCTTGACAGACACCTGACTGTGGGCAGATGACCAGGAACAGCTATGTAAGAGAGACTGAGTGGAGGATGGTTGAGAGGGGGCAAGGAGGACAGCACTGGTTGATGTGGCTGAAGATGCTGGAGCAGGAGGAGGAGGGCGGCTTTCACTTTGTGTGCTGCTTCTACTCATGTGTTCTTCCCATCGGCCTTTGTGATGGGAGACCATGTGCCTTCGCAAAACAGTTGTACCTAGGTGGCTGTTGGACTTCCCACGACTCAGTTTCTTTTGGCACAGGTTGCAAATGGCATCGCTGTTGTCAGAGGCAGACACACAAAAAAAATGCCACACTGCTGAGCTCTGCGATGACGGCATTCTGGTGGTGGCAACAGCATGCGTTGATGGGCGTCGGCGGGCTGTCTGGCTGACCCCTGGTGACGATGCATGCTGTCCGACTGTGCCACTAGCTCCTTGAGACGACCTCCCCGTGCTTCCAAATCGTCTCCTCCTCCTCCTCCTCTCTGTCTCCCCATCTGAACTTTCCCCCTCTTCTTCTTCTCTTCTAGCAGGCACCCACGTGACATCCACCGACACATCATCATCAACCGCTTCACTTGTATCTGAAACATCAAGAAAGGAAGCAGCAGCGGGTACAACATCATCATCATCATCATCACACCATACCTCCATGTCGGTAATGCTGCCTGACTGAGACTGATCACTATTATCTACATCCTCTGTCAATGATGGTTGCGCATCACTCATTTCTTCAAAATGATGTGTCAATAACTCCTGTGACAGATAAAGTGAAGCGGCTGTGGTGCTAGTGTTGGTGGTGGCGACAGGCGGCGGAGTGTCACTGGTCACTTGAGACCTGCCCAGAGCACAGCTGGACTTAGATGGTGCGTCAAGGTTAGGAGGACTAGCAGCGGAAGCTGAAGAAGATTGGGTTTCCTGTGTTAGCCATTCAACTAGGTCCTCCTCAGAAGTTTTTGCATCCCCCCTGGCACCCGGCGTCTGAACAATGTGCATATTTGTAGGGTCTAAAGGAATCACAGCACCACGACCACGACCACGGAACCTGCGGGGTGGCCTGCCTCTGCCTGTCATTTTTTTTTAAATGGACACTTACAATACTATTACACCAATTGAGTGGTGGCACTGTGAAAGTGGGCACAGTATACGCTGTGAGACTGACAACAACAAAAAAGACAGATGTTTTAAAAATCACAAATTGTTAATTTTTGGAAAAATTACTAGTACTGTGGCAACAAATATGATTGTTTGGCACTATTTGGCAAATGAGCCTGTCTGGCACACACGCTGGGAGAAAGGAAACTGCAATTCAATGGCATGAGGAGACTGAAGAATCACAGTCAAAACAGTTATGATTAACAAAAATTCCAATCCTGTTACAATAAATATGAGTGGTGGCACTAATTGGCTAGTTGGGACTGGCACACAGGCAGGCAGGCAGACAGGAGGAAAATGCAATTCAAGGGCACTAGTAGACTGCAGATTGACAGTCAAAACAGTGTTGATTGACAAATTTTGCAATACTGTTAAAAGAAATATGATTGCTAGCACTAATTGGATAGTTGGGCCTGGCACACAGGCTGGCAGGCAGTAGAAAAGTGCAATTCAATGGCACAAGCAAAATGAGGATTAAGATCAACAATCAAGATTTTTTTTATTTTAATTAGTAACTATACTGTGACAACAATTAGGATTGGTGTAAATAGTTGGCAAGACGGCCTGGCACAAAAGGATGGCAGGCAGGAGGGAGATGCAATTCAAGGACACTAGGAGACTGATTACTGACAGTCTAAACAGTGATGATTGACAATTTTTGCAATACTGTTAACAGAAATATGATTGCTGACAACAATTGGCTAGGTGGGCCTGGCTCACAGCAGGCTGCAAGGCAGGAGGAAAGTGTTATTCAATGGCAGCAGCAAACTGACGATTCAAATCACAGCAACTATTACCAAAAATTTTAATTTTTAATTATTAGAATACTGTCACAACAAATATGATTGGTGTAAATATTTTTTAAGTAGGCCTGGCACACAGGCTTGGAAGGCTGTAGAAAAGTGCAATTCAAAGGCACGAGCAAACTGAGGGTTAAGATCATCAACAATAAAGATTTTTTTAATTGTAATTAGTAACTATACTGTGACAAAATATTTGGATTGGTGTAAATAGTTGGCAAGACGGCCTGGCACAAAAGGATGGCAGGCAGGAGGGAGATGCAATTCAAGGACACTAGGAGACTGATTACTGACAGTCTAAACAGTGATGATTGACAATTTTTGCAATACTGTTAACAGAAATATGATTGCTGACAACAATTGGCTAGGTGGGGGCCTGGCTCACAGCAGGCTGCAAGGCAGGAGGAAAGTGCGTTTCAATGGCACCAGCAAACTGACGATTCAAATCACAGCAACTATTACCAAAAAATTTAATTTTTAATTATTAGAATACTGTCACAACAAATATGATTGGTGTAAATATTTTTTAAGTAGGCCTGGCACACAGGCTTGGAAGGCTGTAGAAAAGTGCAATTCAAAGGCACGAGCAAACTGAGGGTTAAGATCATCAACAATAAAGATTTTTTTAATTGTAATTAGTAACTATACTGTGACAAAATATTTGGATTGGTGTAAATAGTTAGAGAGTCCCAACTAGACTTTATATATTTAAGCCCCACTGTGGTTTGAACCGGAAACACAAACTTTAATGTGAAACTCTGGATATTATCAAGTAGTTACACCTTAGGATTCATAAATGGATTGTTGACTTAATCCAATTTTATGCCCATTTTACATTTCTTTGGTAGAGATTAATTGCCTTTATAGCTACAACCGCCAGTTAATATTAAGAATGAATCAAATAGGATATCCAGTTCTATAAACCTTTCCGTAGTGCACACTCTCACAATGACAAAGTTCTTTTTAATCAACAGTTCAAAGTACCACTCCACGGCTTTATATCACCCCAGAAATAAAACAGGAGAAGCTAAACGTATCTCACCAGTTATTCGCACGCTCTTCCAGACCTCAGTCTGTCCACCACCGCGGATCGAGCGGCGTCCTTCTGCTGGCGGGGAATACCTGTGGCTTGTAGCACTTGGTTGTTCAAACAGAACAGTTCAGTTGCGTGTCCAACGTGTCGACCCAGCTCCTGTCCAATGAACGCCCAGTATGGTGACGTATCCTGCGTGTCACCACCGGCACAGGCCAGGGGCGTATTCAAGATATCAGGGGCGTACTGGCGTTATCCTGCAGTACCCCAAAGGCTGCAACTGTTCATCCAAGGCAAGGAACTTGTATTGACAATTGCAAGTGGGTGCATAAACGGAAGGTTTAAAACGTCATATAGTACTGGCAAGGTTGTGTTGTATAGGTAGGGTTTCAAATTACCATAGGTGAAACTTCCGAAGAGGGAAAACCAGCTTTCCTTTTCCTCCTCACAGATAGTCAATCCGGTGGGCTTATGCAGAAAGTGCTGGCTAGTGGTAAAATGGCATTATCAAAAAAATCAGGAAATAAGCCAAGCACCAATGAGTAAAAATAAAACTTAGAACTTTATTTTGACATTTAAAACGAAGAATATAAGCGATAGAGAGTATGGGTAACCCCCAATAAAGACTAACGCGTTTCGGCTAGGAGAGCCGTACTCATAGTCCCTAAAACCATTGAAAACACACTGACTTAAATACCCAGTGTTACATCATGATAGGTTGGACAGTTAATTGAAATTTAAAGGTATATTCTCTATCGTAGTTTCACATCATATAGTATCTTATTTAATATATTGCTAGATATTGGAATTACCTTTACAAAAATTCCTTTAAATGTCCAACAAGTGGGGGGATTTTTTTGGGGTGATCATGTTTGTATAAATTTAAATTCATTTATAAAGTATTAACAACAAATTGTACCTTGCTATAGGATTGTTTACATCAGTAAAAAGATCAGTATACATATGGTTTACAAACTGCATCCTAAGCCTAAATATACAAAATATATATAATAAAGATACATGAAAAATGATAATAAAAGGAGTATATTCTTTGTGTATACACCATCCAAAGGATCCTATTGCACCCTAACAACTAACCAAAAGTGTCTATACAAAATAATAATGCAAAATTATATAAATATATTCAAATCCCAAAATTGAGCCTATGACAAGAGATATGGCCAAAAAGTCCAAAATTTATCTAATTGTTTTCCAATACATAAAAAATTAAATTAATTAAGGAATATGTGAATGGAGAAATAGAACCAAAAATGTGTACACATGTGCTAATTTGTATATATTATTGTTACTGAGCCTATGACTAGAAACTATACTACATATTGACAATTGATCTCTAGATCAATTAAAAAATGGAAATAAATCTAATAAGGACACTCACAGGGGATACATATCCTTTTGGAATGTTATCACGACCAGTGATTGATAAAGTCGTATTCGGAATTCAGGCCCCCAGGTCTCTTAGTTTGGAGCCTGAAAATCCAATACATTTCCTGTCTTGAAAGGACCTTAAAGCGGTCTCCCCCTCTCTTCTGGGGTTGGACTTTTTCAATAATCGTCCACTTAAGTGAACTACAATCCTTGTCATGTTTTTGGACAAAATGGGTCACTAATGTGGTACTACTCTTGCCTACCCGGATAGTGGACAAATGTTCGCGTATCCTTGAGCGAACATCCCTGGTGGTCAGACCCACATATTGTAGATTACACTCCTCACACCAGAGGAGGTAAACACAGTATGTGGACTTGCAGTTCACACAAGAGGAAATATCAAAAGTTTCCCCTGTGACCATTGAGGAAAAAGTATTACCTACTCGTACGTGTTCACATGCTTTGCATTGTGAGTATCCGCACCTGTATGTTCCTCTGTGTCTAAGCCAGGAAGAAGTACCTGTAGCTGGAGTAGCTCTTTTTAATTGGGAAGGGGAAACAAGATTACCTATTGTTTTATTTCTCCTGTAGGAAAACCTACAGCCTTTCTTCACCGTCTCTGTGAGGGCATCATCTGCCACCAACAACCGAAAATGATTTCGGACTATGTTACAGATCTGTGGGTATTGGACTGAATAATCTGTTACAAAGGTAAGTGTATTTTCAGAACTTTTAATAGAAATTTGTTTATCTTGAAGGAGACTTCCTCGTGGGATACTATCTACTTCCTTTCTGGCTCTTTTGATGACTTTTCTATTATACCCCCGTTGTTGCAGACGTTTCTCCAGATCATCCGCATGTGTCACATAACTTTGGGATAAGGTACAGTTGCGTTTAATACGCACAAATTGGCCTTTGGCCACTGAATAGGGCATATGTTTAGGATGGCAACTTTTGGCGTGTAAGAGGCTGTTTCCTGAGATGGGCTTCCTATACACCTGTGAGGATACCCTCCCAGAGGACCAGCCCCTTAGTTCCAAATCCAAATAGTGTACCCAGGTTGGGCTGTACTCAAATGTGAATCTTAGATTCACCTCATTGAGGCCCAAATAGTCAGCAAAATCCTGCGCTTGTTCCTTAGTACCCTTCCATATAAATAGAAGATCATCTATATAACGAATATACAGTTTGATTTTCGATCTGAAGGGGTTCCCAGCCGCATAGACGTGGGACCGCTCCCACCAACCCATGAACAGGTTGGCGTAAGTGGGGGCAAATTTGGCCCTCATTGCAGTCCCACGTCTCTGCAGGTAGAATTCCCCCTCAAACCGAAAATAGTTATGAGAGAGCAGGAATTTAGTGACATTAAGAACAAAGGAGATGAATGACTCACTGTGGGTTGTTCCCTCCTCCAGAAAATATGCAACTGCCTGAATACCCCATTCATGTGGTATCATTGAATATAGGGACACAACATCCACAGTGAGCCACCCAAAATCCTGCTCCCAGGGTACCTTTTCTACCAAGTTCAATACTTGTTTAGAATCCCTGACATAGCTGGGGAGAGACTTAACCAGGGGTTGGAGTATTCCGTCCAGCCACTCAGAGAGATGTTCCAGCATAGACCCTATGCCATTCACTATGGGTCTACCCTGGACATTCTCTAGTGACTTGTGCACCTTTGGAAGGTGATGGAACAAGGGGATGACCGGATGTTCTACAAAAAGATATTTGGAAGTCTTATCATCTAACAGTCCATCCTCCACTGCTCCATCAAGAAGGTGCACAAGTTCTCTCTGAAAAGTGTGTGTGGGGTCTTGTTTCAAATGTTCGTAATTTTCTACATTTTCTAGTTGTCTCAGGGCTTCCTTAATGTAGTCAGACCTGTTTAGGAGGACCACTGAGCCCCCCTTGTCCATCAACAGCATAGGATGGGTGGTAGGGCAGGATCAAGGAGAGGTAGAGTAATATATAACTCTTCTCACTCTAGGGGTCAACCAAATCAACAAATAAGATACCAACCCACAGTTGACCATTCCTACCCCCCTGCCCAATCTGCAGCAGCTCAGAATAGAGATGATGAGCTGGTACAGTTGGAGCAGGTTTTTCAGGTAGGACACCACCCCCGGGAAGGGGGAGGTACGAATCTACAGGGACCCCAACAAGGGAGATACCAATCCCGTCAGACAAGAGCCCCGTCGAAATACGTACCGTCATAAACCTATCTAACCACATCTTAAGTAATTACGAGGAAAGAGTGCTGTCACTTGGTCTGGGTTTTGTACCCACAGTAAACTTCAATTTATTCAAGACAATGTTGGATTTGAATAAGTTTATTCGTAATTTGACGTTGCGTAAACACTTTTAAAAGGCAAACTCAGACCAAGAGATAGCAACTGGATTCACACCAACTCAGGGGGGTCCTCTTCAGGAATTAGATTTTTTGGAAACATGTGATCTTATCACTTTAAGGGAACTAGAGAGAGAGGGAACATCAAGTATGGAACAGCAGAATCCAGATAGGGTTAGAAAATACAGAAATCCCTCCACATTCTACCCTATCCAAAGTAGGGGTAACATCATAGAGACCTTTTAAAGAAGGGTGGAATCTGACTTAAGGCAATTAACTTTGTCACAGGTAAACACTCCGAGTAATATGTCACTGAATGAAAGAAAAGCCCTTAAGGCTTTGGAAGAGAACCCAGATGTGGTTATCAAGCAGGCGGACAAGGGGGGCTCAGTGGTCCTCCTAAACAGGTCTGACTACATTAAGGAAGCCCTGAGACAACTAGAAAATGTAGAAAATTACGAACATTTGAAACAAGACCCCACACACACTTTTCAGAGAGAACTTGTGCACCTTCTTGATGGAGCAGTGGAGGATGGACTGTTAGATGATAAGACTTCCAAATATCTTTTTGTAGAACATCCGGTCATCCCCTTGTTCCATCACCTTCCAAAGGTGCACAAGTCACTAGAGAATGTCCAGGGTAGACCCATAGTGAATGGCATAGGGTCTATGCTGGAACATCTCTCTGAGTGGCTGGACGGAATACTCCAACCCCTGGTTAAGTCTCTCCCCAGCTATGTCAGGGATTCTAAACAAGTATTGAACTTGGTAGAAAAGGTACCCTGGGAGCAGGATTTTGGGTGGCTCACTGTGGATGTTGTGTCCCTATATTCAATGATACCACATGAATGGGGTATTCAGGCAGTTGCATATTTTCTGGAGGAGGGAACAACCCACAGTGAGTCATTCATCTCCTTTGTTCTTAATGTCACTAAATTCCTGCTCTCTCATAACTATTTTCGGTTTGAGGGGGAATTCTACCTGCAGAGACGTGGGACTGCAATGGGGGCCAAATTTGCCCCCACTTACGCCAACCTGTTCATGGGTTGGTGGGAGCGGTCCCACGTCTATGCGGCTGGGAACCCCTTCAGATCGAAAATCAAACTGTATATTCGTTATATAGATGATCTTCTATTTATATGGAAGGGTACTAAGGAACAAGCGCAGGATTTTGCTGACTATTTGGGCCTCAATGAGGTGAATCTAAGATTCACATTTGAGTACAGCCCAACCTGGGTACACTATTTGGATTTGGAACTAAGGGGCTGGTCCTCTGGGAGGGTATCCTCACAGGTGTATAGGAAGCCCATCTCAGGAAACAGCCTCTTACACGCCAAAAGTTGCCATCCTAAACATATGCCCTATTCAGTGGCCAAAGGCCAATTTGTGCGTATTAAACGCAACTGTACCTTATCCCAAAGTTATGTGACACATGCGGATGATCTGGAGAAACGTCTGCAACAACGGGGGTATAATAGAAAAGTCATCAAAAGAGCCAGAAAGGAAGTAGATAGTATCCCACGAGGAAGTCTCCTTCAAGATAAACAAATTTCTATTAAAAGTTCTGAAAATACACTTACCTTTGTAACAGATTATTCAGTCCAATACCCACAGATCTGTAACATAGTCCGAAATCATTTTCGGTTGTTGGTGGCAGATGATGCCCTCACAGAGACGGTGAAGAAAGGCTGTAGGTTTTCCTACAGGAGAAATAAAACAATAGGTAATCTTGTTTCCCCTTCCCAATTAAAAAGAGCTACTCCAGCTACAGGTACTACTTCCTGGCTTAGACACAGAGGAACATACAGGTGCGGATACTCACAATGCAAAGCATGTGAACACGTACGAGTAGGTAATACTTTTTCCTCAATGGTCACAGGGGAAACTTTTGATATTTCCTCTTGTGTGAACTGCAAGTCCACATACTGTGTTTACCTCCTCTGGTGTGAGGAGTGTAATCTACAATATGTGGGTCTGACCACCAGGGATGTTCGCTCAAGGATACGCGAACATTTGTCCACTATCCGGGTAGGCAAGAGTAGTACCACATTAGTGACCCATTTTGTCCAAAAACATGACAAGGATTGTAGTTCACTTAAGTGGACGATTATTGAAAAAGTCCAACCCCAGAAGAGAGGGGGAGACCGCTTTAAGGTCCTTTCAAGACAGGAAATGTATTGGATTTTCAGGCTCCAAACTAAGAGACCTGGGGGCCTGAATTCCGAATACGACTTTATCAATCACTGGTCGTGATAACATTCCAAAAGGATATGTATCCCCTGTGAGTGTCCTTATTAGATTTATTTCCATTTTTTAATTGATCTAGAGATCAATTGTCAATATGTAGTATAGTTTCTAGTCATAGGCTCAGTAACAATAATATATACAAATTAGCACATGTGTACACATTTTTGGTTCTATTTCTCCATTCACATATTCCTTAATTAATTTAATTTTTTATGTATTGGAAAACAATTAGATAAATTTTGGACTTTTTGGCCATATCTCTTGTCATAGGCTCAATTTTGGGATTTGAATATATTTATATAATTTTGCATTATTATTTTGTATAGACACTTTTGGTTAGTTGTTAGGGTGCAATAGGATCCTTTGGATGGTGTATACACAAAGAATATACTCCTTTTATTATCATTTTTCATGTATCTTTATTATATATATTTTGTATATTTAGGCTTAGGATGCAGTTTGTAAACCATATGTATACTGATCTTTTTACTGATGTAAACAATCCTATAGCAAGGTACAATTTGTTGCTAATACTTTATAAATGAATTTAAATTTATACAAACATGATCACCCCAAAAAAATCCCCCCACTTGTTGGACATTTAAAGGAATTTTTGTAAAGGTAATTCCAATATCTAGCAATATATTAAATAAGATACTATATGATGTGAAACTACGATAGAGAATATACCTTTAAATTTCAATTAACTGTCCAACCTATCATGATGTAACACTGGGTATTTAAGTCAGTGTGTTTTCAATGGTTTTAGGGACTATGAGTACGGCTCTCCTAGCCGAAACGCGTTAGTCTTTATTGGGGGTTACCCATACTCTCTATCGCTTATATTCTTCGTTTTAAATGTCAAAATAAAGTTCTAAGTTTTATTTTTACTCATTGGTGCTTGGCTTATTTCCTGATTTTTTTGATGGTGTAAATAGTTGGCAAGACGGCCTGGCACAAAAGGATGGCAGGCAGGAGGGAGATGCAATTCAAGGGCACTAGGAGACTGATTACTGACAGTCTAAACAATGATTGAAAATTTTTGCAATACTGTTAACAGAAATATGATTGCTGACAACAATTGGCTAGGTGGGGGCCTGGCTCACAGCAGGCTGCAAGGCAGGAGGAAAGTGCGTTTCAATGGCACCAGCAAACTGACGATTCAAATCACAGCAACTATTACCAAAAATTTTAATTTTTAATTATTAGAATACTGTCACAACAAATATGATTGGTGTAAATATTTTTTAAGTAGGCCTGGCACACAGGCTTGGAAGGCTGTAGAAAAGTGCAATTCAAAGGCACGAGCAAACTGAGGGTTAAGATCATCAACAATAAAGATGTTTTTAATTTTAATTAGTAACTATACTGTGACAAAAAATTAGGATTGGTGTAAATAGTTGGCAAGACGGCCTGGCACAAAAGGATGGCAGGCAGGAGGGAGATGCAATTGAAGGACACTAGGAGACTGATTACTGACAGTCTAAACAGTGATGATTGACAATTTTTGCAATACTGTTAACAGAAATATGATTGCTGACAACAATTGGCTAGGTGGGGGCCTGGCTCACAGCAGGCTGCAAGGCAGGAGGAAAGTGCGTTTCAATGGCACCAGCAAACTGACGATTCAAATCACAGCAACTATTAACAAAAATTTTAATTTTTAATTATTAGAATACTGTCACAACAAATATGATTGGTGTAAATGTTTTTTAAGTAGGCCTGGCACACAGGCTTGGAAGGCTGTAGAAAAGTGCAATCCAAAGGCATGAGCAAACTGAGGGTTAAGATCATCAACAATAAAGATTTTTTTAATTTTAATTAGTAACTATACTGTGACAAAAAATTAGGATTGGTGTAAATAGTTGGCAAGACGGCCTGGCACAAAAGGATGGCAGGCAGGAGGGAGATGCAATTCAAGGACACTAGGAGACTGATTACTGACAGTCTAAACAGTGATGATTGACAATTTTTGCAATACTGTTAACAGAAATATGATTGCTGACAACAATTGGCTAGGTGGGGGCCTGGCTCACAGCAGGCTGCAAGGCAGGAGGAAAGTGCGTTTCAATGGCACCAGCAAACTGACGATTCAAATCACAGCAACTATTAACAAAAATTTAAATTTTTAATTATTAGAATACTGTCACAACAAATATGATTGGTGTAAATATTTTTTAAGTAGGCCTGGCACACAGGCTTGGAAGGCTGTAGAAAAGTGCAATTCAAAGGCACGAGCAAACTGAGGGTTAAGATCATCAACAATAAAGATTTTTTTTAATTTTAATTAGTAACTATACTGTGACAAAAAATTAGGATTGGTGTAAATAGTTGGCAAGATGGCCTGGCACAAAAGGATGGCAGGCAGGAGGGAGATGCAATTGAAGGACACTAGGAGACTGATTACTGACAGTCTAAACAGTGATGATTGACAATTTTTGCAATACTGTTGACAGAAATATGATTGCTGACAACAATTGGCTAGGTGGGGGCCTGGCTCACAGCAGGCTGCAAGGCAGGAGGAAAGTGCGTTTCAATGGCACCAGCAAACTGATGATTCAAATCACAGCAACTATTACCAAAAATTTTAATTTTTAATTATTAGAATACTGTCACAACAAATATGATTGGTGTAAATATTTTTTAAGTAGGCCTGGCACACAGGCTTGGAAGGCTGTAGAAAAGTGCAATTCAAAGGCATGAGCAAACTGAGGTTTAAGATCATCAACAATAAAGATTTTTTTTAATTTTAATTAGTAACTATACTGCGACAAAAAATTAGGATTGGTGTAAATAGTTGGCAAGACGGCCTGGCACAAAAGGATGGCAGACAGGAGGGAGATGCAATTCAAGGACACTAGGAGACTGATTACTGACAGTCTAAACAGTGATGATTGACAATTTTTGCAATACTGTTAACAGAAATATGATTGCTGACAACAATTGGCTAGGTGGGGGCCTGGCTCACAGCAGGCTGCAAGGCAGGAGGAAAGTGCGTTTCAATGGCACCAGCAAACTGATGATTCAAATCACAGCAACTATTAACAAAAAATTTAATTTTTAATTATTAGAATACTGTCACAACAAATATGATTGGTGTAAATATTTTTTAAGTAGGCCTGGCACACAGGCTTGGAAGGCTGTAGAAAAATGCAATTCAAAGGCACGAGCAAACTGAGGGTTAAGATCATCAACAATAAAGATTTTTTTAATTTTAATTAGTAACTATACTGTGACAAAAAATTAGGATTGGTGTAAATAGTTGGCAAGACGGCCTGGCACAAAAGGATGGCAGGCAGGAGGGAGATGCAATTCAAGGACACTAGGAGACTGATTACTGACAGTCTAAACAGTGATGATTGACAATTTTTGCAATACTGTTAACAGAAATATGATTGCTGACAACAATAGGCTAGGTGGGGGCCTGGCTCACAGCAGGCTGCAAGGCAGGAGGAAAGTGCGTTTCAATGGCACCAGCAAACTGATGATTCAAATCACAGCAACTATTAACAAAAATTTAAATTTTTAATTATTAGAATACTGTCACAACAAATATGATTGGTGTAAATATTTTTTAAGTAGGCCTGGCACACAGGCTTGGAAGGCTGTAGAAAAGTGCAATTCAAAGGCACGAGCAAACTGAGGGTTAAGATCATCAACAATAAAGATTTTTTTTAATTTTAATTAGTAACTATACTGTGACAAAAAATTAGGATTGGTGTAAATAGTTGGCAAGATGGCCTGGCACAAAAGGATGGCAGGCAGGAGGGAGATGCAATTGAAGGACACTAGGAGACTGATTACTGACAGTCTAAACAGTGATGATTGACAATTTTTGCAATACTGTTGACAGAAATATGATTGCTGACAACAATTGGCTAGGTGGGGGCCTGGCTCACAGCAGGCTGCAAGGCAGGAGGAAAGTGCGTTTCAATGGCACCAGCAAACTGATGATTCAAATCACAGCAACTATTACCAAAAATTTTAATTTTTAATTATTAGAATACTGTCACAACAAATATGATTGGTGTAAATATTTTTTAAGTAGGCCTGGCACACAGGCTTGGAAGGCTGTAGAAAAGTGCAATTCAAAGGCATGAGCAAACTGAGGTTTAAGATCATCAACAATAAAGATTTTTTTTAATTTTAATTAGTAACTATACTGCGACAAAAAATTAGGATTGGTGTAAATAGTTGGCAAGACGGCCTGGCACAAAAGGATGGCAGACAGGAGGGAGATGCAATTCAAGGACACTAGGAGACTGATTACTGACAGTCTAAACAGTGATGATTGACAATTTTTGCAATACTGTTAACAGAAATATGATTGCTGACAACAATTGGCTAGGTGGGGGCCTGGCTCACAGCAGGCTGCAAGGCAGGAGGAAAGTGCGTTTCAATGGCACCAGCAAACTGATGATTCAAATCACAGCAACTATTAACAAAAAATTTAATTTTTAATTATTAGAATACTGTCACAACAAATATGATTGGTGTAAATATTTTTTAAGTAGGCCTGGCACACAGGCTTGGAAGGCTGTAGAAAAATGCAATTCAAAGGCACGAGCAAACTGAGGGTTAAGATCATCAACAATAAAGATTTTTTTAATTTTAATTAGTAACTATACTGTGACAAAAAATTAGGATTGGTGTAAATAGTTGGCAAGACGGCCTGGCACAAAAGGATGGCAGGCAGGAGGGAGATGCAATTCAAGGACACTAGGAGACTGATTACTGACAGTCTAAACAGTGATGATTGACAATTTTTGCAATACTGTTAACAGAAATATGATTGCTGACAACAATAGGCTAGGTGGGGGCCTGGCTCACAGCAGGCTGCAAGGCAGGAGGAAAGTGCGTTTCAATGGCACCAGCAAACTGACGATTCAAATCACAGCAACTATTAACAAAAATTTAAATTTTTAATTATTAGAATACTGTCACAACAAATATGATTGGTGTAAATATTTTTTAAGTAGGCCTGGCACACAGGCTTGGAAGGCTGTAGAAAAGTGCATGAGCAAACTGAGGGTTAAGATCAACACTAAAATTTTTTTTTATTTAAATTAATAACTATACTGTCTTACTGTGACAACAATTATGATTGGTGTAAATAGTTGGCTAGACGGCCTGGCACAAAAGGCTGGCAGTGGCAGGCAGGAGGTAAATGAAATTCAATGGCCCTAGGAGACTGAATATTTGCAGTCCAAAAAATTATGTTTTTTTTTTTTTATTACTGTTACAAGAATTGTGATTGGTGCCAATAATTGGCTACTTGGGCCTGGCAGACAGGCTGGCAGATATGAGTCGTGGATGGTAGGTAGGGCAGTAATTTAACACAGTATGCTGTGTAAGTGACAAAAACACAGGACTGATAGAAAATTAAGTTACATTACACTAGCAAAATATTTAAAAATTTTAGATTTTAATATTAAAATTATGTTAAGAAGTGCAATGCACATATGACTCTATGAGTGGTCGCACTGGCTGGCTGCTACGTAGGGCAGCAATTATAACAACAGTATGCTGTGTAAGTCAGATAGACAGTTAGACACAGGCCTGATAGAAAATACAATTAGATTACACTAGCATAATGATTTAAAGACTTTTTTTTTGGAAATTTTAAGAAAAAGGTTAAGCACATACATATGAGTCGTGGCTGATAGCCTTGGAAGGGCAGCTATTAAAAACAGTAGGCTATGTATGTCGGATACACACACGCCTGATAGAAAATACTATTAGATTACACTAGAAAAATGATTGAAATTATTTTTTTTGGGGGGGAAATTAAAAAAAGGTTAAACACATATGAGTCGTGGCTCATAGACTAGGGAGGGCAGCAAGTAAACACAGTAGGCTCTCTATCTCAGCAAAACACACAGGCCGGATATAAAATTAGATTTGATTACACTAGCAAACAAATTTAAACTTTTTTTTTTTTATATTAAAATTAAGGTGAAAGAAAAATAGATATGAGTGCTGGGTGGCTGTCTGGCACAGACCAATTAACCAAAAAAGAGGTATATTAATGCTGAGTGAGCCTGACAGACACAGGCATGATAGTAAATGTAATTAGATTACACTAGAAAAATATTTTTTTGTGTTTTTTTTTTAAAATTAAAAATAATGTTATAAACGGATATTAACACTGCTGGCTGTTGGCTGGCACAGAGCAATGAACCAGAGTATATGCTGTGTGACACTGGCCTGATAGAAAATGAAAAAAAATTACACTAGAAAAATAATTATATTTTTGGGTTAGTTAAATTTAAACTAATGTTGTTAGGGAGATATCAGTGGTGGCAGTAGTCACGGCATATGCTGTGAGCCTTAAACACACAGCTGAAAGCCAGGCAAATGCTAATAAAAAAAAAAAAATAAAAAAAAAAAAACGGCACGAAATATAGCCCTAAAAAGGGCTTTTTGGGGTGCTGTGCTTGCAGCAGAGATGAGTGGAGTCCTTCTGGACTGTAAATACACTAGCCTAGCTATGTTTTTCCTATGAATGTCAGGAGCAAAAACATAACACGTCCTATCATTAAAAAAGCAAGGTCGTTATGAGTCTAAAATGGCGGATTCCGAGTAGCTGGGAGTGTCTGTGAGGGAGTGTCTGATGTTGATTGGCTCTAATGTGTCAGGCGGCTGTGACATAAAGGGTCAAAGTTTAAACAATGATGACACATAGGGGCGGATTGAACATCGCCATGTGTTCGCCCACAAACGCAACCGCGAACAACCTATGTTCGCTGTGAACCGGTCGCGGGCGAACAGTTCGGGACATCACTAATGATTACCTAAATTAAATTAAATTAGCTAAAGTTAAAAAACAAACAAACACTAAATTGCTGAAAATAATAAACAAATTACAGAAATTTAAACTAATTACACCTACTGTAATCTAATAGCCCTGTTAAAATTCTATTGGCTGTTACAATCAGGATTGAACTTCAATCCTATTGGCTTATTGCATCAGCCAATAGGATTTTTTCTACCTTAATTCTGATTGGCTGATAGAATTCTATCAGCCAATCGGAATCTAAGGGACGCCATCTTGGATGATGTCACTTAAAGGTACCTTCATTCAGTTTTAGTCATCGCCAGAAGAGGATGCTCCACATCGGATGTCTTGAAGATGGACCAACTCCGTGCCGGATGGATGAAGATAGAAGATAGAAGATGCCGTCTGGATGAAGTCTTGTGCCCGTCTGGAGGACCACTTCTGCCCAGCTTGGATGAAGACTTCTGCCTGTCTGGAGGACCACTTCGCTCAGCTTGAATGAAGACATCTCCCGGTAAGTCGATCTTCAGGGGGTTAGTGTTAGTTTTTTTTAAGGGTGTATTGGGTGGGTTTTATTTTTTAGATTAGGGTTTGGGCAAAAGAGCTAACTGCCCTTTTAAGGGCAATGCCCATCCAAATGCCCTTTTCATGGCAATGGGAAGCTTAGGTTTTTTTTAGATAGTATTTTATTTGGGGGGTTGGTTGTGTAGGTGGTGGGTTTTACTGTCGGGGGGGTTGTTTTATTTTTTTTACAGGTAAAAGAGCAGACTACTTTGGGGCAATGTCCCGCAAAAGGCCCTTTTAAGGGCTATTGGTAGTTTAGTTTAGGCTAGGGTTTTTTTTTATTTTGGGTGGGCTTTTTTATTTTAATAAGGCTATTAGATTCGGTGTAATTAGTTTAAATTTCTGAAATTTGTTTATTATTTTCAGTAATTTAGTGGGGTTTTTTTTTGTACTTTAGCTAATTTAATTTAATTTAATTTAGGTAATTGTATTTAATTTAGTTAATTTATTTAATTATAGTGTAGTGTTAGGTGTTTGTGTAACTTAGGTTAGGTTTTATTTTACAGGTAAATTTGTATTTATTTTAGCTAGATAGTTATTAAATAGTTAATAACTATTTAGCAACTATTCTACCTAGTTAAAATAAATACAAACTTGCCTGTAAAATAAAAATAAACCCTAAGCGCTACAATGTAACTATTAGTTATTTTGTAGCTAGCTTAGGGTTTACTTTATAGGTAAGTATTTAGTTTTAAATAGGAATAATTTAGTTAATGATAGGAATATTTATTTAGATTTATTTAAATTATATTTAAGTTAGTGGGTGTTAGGTTTACGGTTAGACTTAGGTTTAGGGGTTAATAACTTTAATATAGTGGCGGCGACGTTGTGGGCGGCAGATTAGGAGTTAATAAATGTAGGTAGATGGCGGCGATGTTAGGGATGGCAGATTAGGGGTTAATAATATTTAAATAATGTTTGCGAGGCGGGAGTGCGGTGGTTTATGGTTTAATATGTTTATTATAGTGGTGGCAACGTTTGGGGTGGCAGATTAGGGGTTAATACGTGTAGGTAGGTGGCGGCGACATTGGGGACGTCAGATTATGGGTTAATGAATATAATGTAGGTGTCGGCGATGTTGGGGGCGGCAGATTAGGGGTTAATAAATATAATGTAGGTGGCGGTGGTGTCCGGAGTGGCAGATTAGGGGTTACAAATTTTATTTTAGTATTTGCGATGCGGGAGGGCCTCGGTTTAGGGGTTAATAGGTAGTTTATGGGTGTTAGTGTACTTTTTAGCACTTTAGTTATGAGTTTTATGCTGCAGCGTTGTACCATAAAACACTTAACTACTGACTTTTAAATGCGTTAGGACTCTTGACAGGAGAGGGTGTACCGCTCACTTTTTGGCCTCCCAGGACAGACTCGTAATACCGACGCTATGGAAGTCCCATAGAAAAAAGACTTTACGAAGTTTACGTAAGTCGTTTTGCAGTAAGGCTAAAAAAGTGTGCGGTGCCCCTAAACCTTCAATACTCGTAATACCAGCGGGCGTAAAAAAGCAGCGTTAGGACCTCTTAACGCTGCTTTTTCAGCCTAACGCACAACTCGTAATCTAGCCGCAAGACAGTTATCATGAGTTATATAGAGGTAGAGTAGACCAAAATGACATATTAAAATCACTTTAATATAATAACAGTTTCATATCTTGTATATCTGCATCTGAATTATCTTCAATGTCAAAACTCTAGACAGGCTCCATATCTATCGATCTTTCTGTATTTCTCTTACACACACATACACACAAATATGCACACTTAAACACTCAAACACACACTCACATATAATATATACAGATATATAACAGATTTATAACGGACTACAAGGACTTCCATTTGCCTCAATTACTTCCAAGACTGGATGACAGATAATATACTTCTATAATTGAGTGTGAACATCCATTTTTTCATAGACAATAGTGTTCCATATTGGGTACAATTCCAGGCATAAATATATAAATTACCACAGTCTCAGAGTGTTCCTTATGTGATATAGGGCTGTCACACTTCCATAATAATTATTAATATATTCCACATAAGATAGATCTTCTACTTCAAATGCAAAAATGTTACATTGATATCACATACACAGCCAATTAAAGGCCATACCTTGGACACACTTGAGCCTAAGTGTATATCATAGACTGGGTGTCCATCTGATCATAAGTAAGGGACAGAGGAAATTACCTATATATATGAGATTAATCCATAAACACTCCTCTCCATGCTGTTACCTAGAGCAGCTGATGATCCCTTCCCTCTTATCTATCAAGCTCCGAAAGGAGCTTGATGGCCCGTGTTTCTGGTGAGTCTTCCGACTCGCCAGAAACAGCAGTTATGAAGCAGCGGTCACAAAGACCGCTGCTCCATAACCTGTCCGCCTGCTCTGAGCCGGCGGACAGACATTGCCGGAAATCAACCCGATCGAGAACGATCGGGTTGATTGACACTTCCCCGCTGGCAGCCCATTGGCTGCGAGTCTGCAGGGGGCGGTGTTACACCAGCAGCTCTTGTGAGCTGCTGGTGCAATGCTGAATACAAAGAGCGTATTGCTCTCCGCATTCAGCGAGGTCTGGCGGACCGGATCCGCACTGTCGGATCAGGTCCGCCAGACCTTTGTTAAATAGAGGCCATTGGGTCCTGCTGTGTGTGTTTGGGTAAGCTTCTTTCAATCAAATGTGATCTAGTAAGTGCAGGCACTCACGTCTCATCAGCACAGTGTTACACTCCAACCTGGCCAAAAACTCATGCATTTCAGAAATGCCAAGAAGTACATGCTGCTGGAATTAAAAACATAACCTTTATTAGCTGCTCTAGTTTAAAAGATATTTATGACACCATGAAAAGTTGTAGTACTTCAGTTTCACTAAACCATCTGATGTGTTTTACCATTGCCATAGTTATAGCTCTGCTGTCATGAATATCTTTAAACTGGAACAGTTAATAAGGATAAAGACCCAGATTACAAGTGGAGTACAAAAATTATATGTATACAGTATCTCACAAAAGTGAGTACACCCCCTCACATTTTTGTAAATATTTTATTATATCTTTTCATGTAACAACACTGAAGAAATGACACTTTGCTACAATGTAAAGTAGTGAGTATACAGTCTGTATAACAGTGTAAATTTGCTTTCCCCTCAAAATAACTCAACCCACAGCCATTAATGTCTAAACCGTTGGCAGCAAAAGTAAGTACACCCCTAAGTGGAAATGTCCAAAATGGGCCCAAAGTGTCAATATTTTGTGTGGCCACCATTATTTTCCAGCACTGCCTTAACCCTCTTGGGCATGGAGTTCACCAGAACTTCACAGGTTGTCACTGGCGTCCTCTTCCACTCCTCCATGACAACATCACATAGCTGGTGGATTAGAGATGTTGTGCTTCCCCACCTTCCGTTTGAGAATGCCCCACAGATGCTTAATAGGGTTTAGGTCTGGAGACATGCTTGGCCAGTCCATCACATTTACCCTCAGCTTCTTTAGCAAGGCAGCGGTTGTCTTGGAGGTGTGTTTCTGGTCATGATGTTGGAATACTGCCCTGCAGCCCAGTCTCTAAAGGGAGAGGATCATGCTCTGCTTCAGTATGTCACAGTACATGTTGTCATTCATGGTTCCCTCAATGAACTGTAGCTCCCCAGTGCCAGCAGCACTCATGCAGGTCAGACCATGACACTCCCACCACCATGTTTGACTGTAGACAAGAAACACTTGTCTTTGTACTCCTCACCTGGTTGCCGCCACACACGCTTGACACCATCTGAACCAAATAAGTTTATCTTGGTCTCATTGGACCACATGACATGGTTCCCGTAATCCATGTCCTTAGTCTGCTTGTCTTCAGCAAACTGTTTGCTGGCTTTCTTGTGCATCATCTTTAAAAGAGGCTTCCTTTTGGGACGAGAGCCATGCAGACCAATTTGATGCAGTGTGCGGCATATGGTCTATGCACTGACAGGCTGACCCCCCACCCCTTCAACTTCTGCAGCAATGCTGGCAGCACATCAATTTCCAAAAGACAACCTCTGGATATGATGCTGAGCACGTGCACTCAACTTCTTTGGTCGACCATGGCAAGGCCTGTTCTGAGTGGAACCTGTCCTGTGAAACCACCGTATGGTCTTGCCCACCGAGCTGCAGCTCAGTTTCAGGGTCTTGGCAATCTTCTTATAGCCTAGGCCATCTTTATGTAGAGCAACAATTTTTTTTTTCAGATCCTCAGAGAGTTCTTTACAATGAGGTGCCATGTTGAACTTCCAGTGACTAGTATGAGAGAGTGTGAGAGTGATAACACTAAATTTAACACACCTGCTCCCCATTCACACCTGAGACCTTGTAACACTAATGAGTCACATGACACCGGGGAGGGAAAATGGCTAAATGAGCCCAATTTGGATATTTCCACTTAGGGGTGTACTCACTTTTGTTGCCAACAGTTTAGACAATAATGGCTGTGTGATGAGTTATTTTGAGGGGACAGCAAATTGACACTGTTATACAGGCTGTACACTCACTACTTTACATTGTAGCAAAGTGTCATTTCTTCAATGTTGTCACATGAAAAGATATAATAAAATATTTACAAAAATATGAGGGGTGTACTCACTTTTGTGAGATACTGGGGGGTAGTTATCAAGCCGTCTACTTTTCTGCCTTCGCCGACCCAATACGTCCGCCTAAGCTCGCCTACCTTCGCCGCCGCGGACCTTGAATACGTTCGCCTAAGTTATCAAATAAAGCTGTCAAAAAGCCGCGGGGCGATGAGCAGCGGACTGTGACAGTTATCACTCATCCGATCTCGCTGCCCTTCGGCTTTTTCCCAGCTTTATTGCTAGCCTGTCACTAAGCACTCACACTAAACTACACTGTTCTACCCCCTATACCGGCGCCCCCGGAGCCCCCCGCAACTAAATAAAGTTACTAACCCCTAAACCGCCGCTCCTAGACCCCGCCGCAAGTCTTATAAATGTATTAACCCCTAAACCGCCGCTCCTAGACCCCGCCGCAAGTCTTATAAATGTATTAACCCCTAAACCGCCGCTCCCGGACACCGCTGCCACCTACATTATACCTAGTAACCCCTATCCTGCCCCCCCTATACCGTCGCCCTCTATTATAAAATTATTAACCCCTATCCTGCTGATCCCGCACCTCTCCGCAACTAAATAAATAGTTTAACCCCTAAACCGCCGCTCCATGAACCCGCCGCAACCTATAATAAATTTATTAACCCCTATCCTGCCCCCCACTACGCCGCCGCCACTGTAATAAAATGATTAACCCCTAAACCTAAGTCTAACCCTAACCATAATGCCCCCCTAACTTAAATATTAATTAAATACATCTAAATAAATTAACTCTTATTAACTAAATGAATCATATTTAAAACTAAATACTTACTTATAAAATAAACCCTAATATAGCTACAATATAAATAATAATTATATTCTAGCTATCTTAGGATTTATATTTAGTTTACAGGTAACTTTGTATTTATTTTAGCTAGTTAGAATAGTTATTAAATAGTTATTAACTATTTAATAACTACCTAGCTAAAAGAAATACAAAATTACCTGTAAAATAAATCCTAACTTAAGTTACAATTAAACCTAATACTACACTATCATTAAATTAACTAAATAAACTACCTACAAATAACTACAATGAAATACAATTACATAAACTAACTAAAGTACAAAAAATAAAAAAAGCTAAGTTACAAAAAATAAAAAATTAAGTTACAAACATGTTAAAAATATTACAACAATTTTAAGCTACTTACACCTAATCTAAGCCCCCTAATAAAATAACAAACCCCCCAAAATAAAAAAAATCCCTACCCTATTCTAAATTACATAAATTTCAAAGCTCTTTTACCTTACCAGCCCTTAAAAGGGCCATTTGTGGGGGCATGCCCCAAAAAGTTCAGCTCTTTTGCCTGTAAAAGAAAAATACAACCCCCCCCCAACATTAAAACCCACCACCCACATACCCCTAATCTAACCCAAACCCCCCTTACAAAAACCTAACACTAATCCCCTGAAGATCATCCTACCTTGAGTCGTCTTCACTCAGCCGAGCAGCGATGGAACCGAAGTGGACTTCCGGAGCGGAAGAAGTTAATCCTCCAAGCGGCGCTGAAGAAATCTTCCATCCGATGAAGTCATCATCCAGGCGGCGCTGAAGAAGTCTTCGATCCGGCCGATGTCATCTTCAAAGAGGCGCTGAAGAGGTCTTCTATCCGGGCGAAGTCATCTTCCAAGCCGGGTCTTGAATCTTCCTTCCGCCGACGCGGAACCACCTTCTTCACCGACGGACTACGACGAATGACGGCTCCTTTAAGGGACGTCATCCAAGATGGCGTCCCCTCAATTCCGATTGGCTGATAGGATTCTATCAGCCAATCGGAATTAAGGTAGGAAAATCTGATTGGCTGATGGAATCAGCCAATCAGATTCAAGTTCAATCCGATTGGCTGATCCAATCAGCCAATCAGATTGAGCTCGCATTCTATTGGCTGATCGGAACAGCCAATAGAATGCGAGCTCAATCTGATTGGCTGATTCCATCAGCCAATCAGATTTTTCCTACCTTAATTCCGATTGGCTGATAGAATCCTATCAGCCAATCGGAATTGAGGGGACGCCATCTTGGATGACGTCCCTTAAAGGAGCCGTCATTCGTCGTAGTCCGTTGGTGAAGAAGGTGGTTCCGCGTCGGCGGAAGGAAGATTCAAGACCCGGCTTGGAAGATGACTTCGCCCGGATAGAAGACCTCTTCAGCGCCTCTTTGAAGATGACATTGGCCGGATCGAAGACTTCTTCAGCGCCGCCTGGATGATGACTTCATCGGATGGAAGATTTCTTCAGCGCCGCTTGGAGGATTAACTTCTTCCGCTCCGGATGTCCACTTCGGTTCCATCGCTGCTCGGCTGAGTGAAGACGACTCAAGGTAGGATGATCTTCAGGGGATTAGTGTTAGGTTTTTGTAAGGGGGGTTTGGGTTAGATTAGGGGTATGTGGGTGGTGGGTTTTAATGTTGGGGGGGGGTTGTATTTTTCTTTTACAGGCAAAAGAGCTGAACTTTTTGGGGCATGCCCCCACAAATGGCCCTTTTAAGGGCTGGTAAGGTAAAAGAGCTTTGAAATTTATGTAATTTAGAATAGGGTAGGGATTTTTTTTATTTTGGGGGGGTTTGTTATTTTATTAGGGGGCTTAGATTAGGTGTAAGTAGCTTAAAATTGTTGTAATATTTTTAACATGTTTGTAACTTAATTTTTTATTTTTTGTAACTTAGCTTTTTTATTTTTTGTACTTTAGTTAGTTTATGTAATTGTATTTCATTGTAGTTATTTGTAGGTAGTTTATTTAGTTAATTTAATGATAGTGTAGTATTAGGTTTAATTGTAACTTAAGTTAGGATTTATTTTACAGGTAATTTTGTATTTCTTTTAGCTAGGTAGTTATTAAATAGTTAATAACTATTTAATAACTATTCTAACTAGCTAAAATAAATACAAAGTTACCTGTAAACTAAATATAAATCCTAAGATAGCTATAATATAAGTATTAATTACATTGTAGCTATCTTAGGGTTTATTTTACAGGTAAGTATTTATTTTTAAATAGGAATAATTTATTAAAGTATAGTGTAGTGTTAGGTGTAATTGTAACTTAGGTTAGGATTTATTGCACAGGTAAATTTCTCTTTATTTTAGCTAGGTAAGCTATTAAATAGTTAATAACTATTTAATAGTTATTGTACATGGTTAAAATAAATTGAAAGGTACCTGTAAAATAAATATAAATCCTAAGATAGCTAGAATATAATTATTATTTATATTGTAGCTATATTAGGGTTTATTTTAAAGGTAAGTATTTAGTTTTAAATAGGATTCATTTAGTTAATAAGAGTTAATTTATTTAGATTTATTTAATTAATATTTAAGTTAGGGGGCGTTAGGGTTAGGGTTAGACTTAGGTTTAGGGGTTAATGATTTTATTACAGTGGCGGCGGCGTAGTGGGGGGCAGGATAGGGGTTAATAAATTTATTATAGGTGGCGACGGTGTAGGGGGGGCAGATTAGGGGTTAATAAATTTATTATAGGTGGCGACGGTGTAGGGGGGGCAGGATAGGGGTTAATACATTTAATATAGGTTGCGGCGGGTTCAGGGAGCGGCGGTTTAGGGGTTAATACATTTATTATAGTTGCGGTGGGCTCCGGGAGCGGCGGTTTAGGGGTTTATATGTATAGAGTAGCTTGCGGTGGGCTCCGGGAGCGGCGGTTTAGGGGGTAATAACTTTATTTAGTTGCGGCGGTGTAGGGGGGTCAGATTAGTGGTGTTTAGACTCGGGGTACATGTTAGGGTGTTAGGTGTAGACAGCTCCCATAGAAATCAATGGGATGTCTGTCAGCAGCGAACTTGTACTTTCGCTATGGTCAGACTCCCATTGATTCCTATGGGATCCGCCGCCTCCAGGGGTGGCGGATTGAAAACCAGGTACGCTGGGCCGTAAAAGTGCCGAGCGTACCTGCTAGTTTTTTTATAGCTAGCAAAAGTAGTGAGAATGTGCCGCACTTGTGTGCGGAACATCTGGAGTGACGTAAGAATCGATCTGTGTCAGACTGAGTCCGGCGGATCGAAGCTTACGTCACAAAATTCTACTTTTGCCGGTCTCGAGCCTTTGATAACTAAGGCGAATCAGCCTCGCCACAAATACGCTGCGGAATTCCAGCGTATTTGAGGTTGACGGCTTGATAACTACCCCCCACTGTATATATATATATATATATATATATATATATATGTATAGATAGATAGATAGATAGATGTAAAAGAGAAGAGGTTTCAACAGCGCAGTTGATTTCTATGCTACAACATAAAACATATAACATATAAGAACAATTAAAATGGTGAGACTAAAAGTCAGTATTGATGATCGTATTTTCTGTAAATCTGAAGAATCCAATAGAAAAATGTAGGTGGAATAATATTCCCTTTACTAGAATATACCTCAATCAGATGAGGTAAGTTGCCGCAACTAGCAGAGGGCAGTAGAATTCCAATGTGTATTGGTAGAAGTCAGTGACGTGTCATCCACCTCTTGGAGTAGATGTTCTTCTGTGGTTTTTCCTCCCAAAGGTATTAGCCCATAGAAAAAACAAAAGCTGATATTGTGTAATATTGTTTTATTTTACAAATAAACACACACAGCATACAGTTGAACCACTCACATGAACTGTCCTCAAACAATATGAGGTATGTAATGCACAGGAGTAGTCAAAGAGGTCCTCCAAGAAGCAGTTCCAGGATATGTACAAGTATATAAAAATACACAGTCCAAAATAAATTAATCCAATAAAATCTAAAATATCGTATAAAGTTCTGATTTTGCAGCCAGCAAAGTTCAGCAAGCTAGTAGTATAAAACAAAAACACAGATCAAAAACACAGATCAAATGTACAAACAACAATCGCTCACGCAAAATAGCACATACGCATTACACATTCACAATCAGAAACAAAAAATAATGCATTTACACTAAACAAGGAATCCATAAGTACGTTCAGATCTTGCAACACGTAACAAAACAAAATGAAAAAAGAATTGCACACTGATACACAAACAAAACATTTACATTAAAGATTACGTAACATTAGTACAAATAAACATTTACACCACTTGGTAAATACGAGACCATCACAAATCAGCATTTACATTTACAGATACTACTTTTGGACAATGTTATGCAAAATTATCACTATGACATCATCGCATTATACACATTACACAAATACAAAATCAATATGAGCAGGCGCAAATTCAAACAACTAATACACATTGCGCACATACTAATTACTGACGGCTAGATTTAGAGTTTTGTCGGTAAAGACCCTCGTATCTAACGCTGGCTTTTTTCTGGCCGCACCTTTAAAATAACTCTGGTATTGAGAGTCCACAGAATGGCTGCGTTAGGCTCCAAAAAAGGAGTGTAGAGCATATTTAACGCAACTTCAACTCTTGATACCAGAGTTGCTTACGGACGCGGCCAGCCTCAAAAACGTGCTCGTGCACGATTCCCCCATATTAAACAATGGGGCTGTTTGAGCTGAAAAAAAAAACCTAACACCTGCAAAAACCCGCGTTCAGCTCCTAACCCGGCCCCATTGTTTGCTATGGGGAAACCCTTCCTACGTCTGCACCTAACACCCTAACATGTACCCTGAGTCTAAACACCCCTAACCTTACACTTATTAACCCCTATTCTGCTGCCCCCGCTATCACTGACACCTGCATATTATTTTTAACCCCTAATCTGCCGCTCCGTAAACCGCCGCTACTTACATTATCCCTATGTACCCCTAATCTGCTGCCCCTAACACCGCCGACCCCTATATTATATTTATTAACCCCTAATCTGCCCCCCACAATGTCGCCTCCTCCTGCCTACACTTATTAACCCCAAAACTTCTGACCGGACCGCACCGCTATTATAATAAAGTTATTAACCCCTAATCCGCCTCACTAACCCTATAATAAATAGTATTAACCCCTAATCTGCCCTCCCTAACATCGCCGACACCTAACTTCAATTATTAACCCCTAATCTGCCGACTGGAGCTCACCGCTATTCTAATAAATGTATTAACCCCTAAAGCTAAGTCTAACCCTAACACTAACACCCCCCTAAATTAAATATAATTTTAATCTAACGAAATGAATTAACTCTTATTAAATAAATTATTCCTATTTAAAGCTAAATACTTACCTGTAAAATAAATCCTAATATAGCTACAATATAAATTATAATGATATTATAGCTATTTTAGGATTAATATTTATTTTACAGACAACTTTGTATTTATTTTAACCAGGTACAATAGCTATTAAATAGTTAAGAACTATTTAATAGCTAAAATAGTTAAAATAATTACAAATTTACCTGTAAAATAGGATTCTATCAGCCAATCGGAATTAAGGTAGGAATATTCTGATTGGCTGATGGAGTCAGCCAATCAGAATCAAGTTCAATCCGATTGGCTGATCCAATCAGCCAATCAGATTGAGCTCGCATTCTATTGGCTGATCGGAACAGCCAATAGAATGCAAGCTCAATCTGATTGGCTGATTGGATCAGCCAATCGGATTGAACTTGATTCTGATTGGCTGATTCCAACAGCCAATCAGAATATTCCTACCTTAATTCCGATTGGCTGATAGAATCCTATCAGCCAATCGGAATTTGAGGAACGCCATCTTGGATGACGTCATTTAAAGGAACCGTCATTCGTTGTTCAGTCGTCGGCCAGGATGGATGTTCCGCGTCGGAGGTCTTCAGGATGCTGCCGCTCCGCTCCAGATGGATGACGATAGAAGATTCCGCTTGGATGAAGACTTCAATCGGATGGAAGACCTCTTCTGCCCCGCTTGGATGAAGACTTCTACCGGATGGAGGACCTCTTCTTGCTCCGCTTGGATGAAGAATTTGGCACGGCTGGGTGAAGACGACTCAAGGTAGGGAGATCTTCAGGGGCTTAGTGTTAGGTTTATTTAAGGGGGGTTTGGGTTAGATTAGGGGTATGTGGGTGGTGGGTTGTAATGTTGGGGGGGGTATTGTTTGGTTTTTTTTACAGGCAAAAGAGCTGAACTTCTTGGGGCATGCCCCCCAAAGGGCCCTGTTCAGGGCTGGTAAGGTAAAAGAGCTTTGAACTTTAGTAATTTAGAATAGGGTAGGGCATTTTTTTTATTTTGGGGGGCTTTGTTATTTTATTAGAGGGCTTAGAGTAGGTGTAATTAGTTTAAAATTGTTGTAATATATTTCTAATGTTTGTAAATATTTTTTTATTTTTTGTAACTTAGTTCTTTTTTATTTTTTGTACTTTAGTTAGTTTATTTCATTGTATTTATTTGTAGGAATTGTATTTAATTTATTTATTGATAGTGTAGTGTTAGGTTTAATTGTAACTTAGGTTAGGATTTATTTTACAGGTAAATTTGTAATTATTTTAACTATTTTAGCTATTAAATAGTTCTTAACTATTTAATAGCTATTGTACCTGGTTAAAATAATTACAAAGTTGTCTGTAAAATAAATATTAATCCTAAAATAGCTATAATATAATTATAATTTATATTGTAGCTATATTAGGATTTATTTTACAGGTAAGTATTTAGCTTTAAATAGGAATAATTTATTTAAGAAGAGTTAATTAATTTCGTTAGATTAAAATTATATTTAATTTAGGGGGTGTTAGTGTTAGGGTTAGACTTAGCTTTAGGGGTTAATACATTTATTAGAATAGCGGTGAGCTCCAGTCGGCAGATTAGGGGTTAATAATTGAAGTTAGGTGTCGGCGATGTTAGGGAGGGCAGATTAGGGGTTAATACTATTTATTATAGGGTTTGCGAGGCGGATTAGGGGTTAATAACTTTATTATAGTAGTGGTGCGGTCCGCTCGGCAGATTAGGGGTTAGTAAGTGTAGGCAGGTGGAGGCGACGTTGAGGGGGGCCGATTAGGGGTTAATAAATATAATATAGGGGTCGGCGGTGTTAGGGGCAGCAGATTAGGGGTACATAGCTATAATGTAGGTGGCGGCTCTTTGCGGTCGGCAGATTAGGGGTTAATTAATGTAGGTAGCTGGCTGCGACGTTGTGGGGGGCAGGTTAAGGGTTAATAAATATAATATAGGGGTCGGCGGTGTTAGGGGCAGCAAATTAGGGGTACATAAGTATAACGTAGGTGGCGGTCGGCAGATTAGGGGTTAAAAAATTTATTTGAGTGTCGGCAATGTGGGGGGGCCTCGGTTTAGGGGTACATAGGTAGTTTATGGGTGTTAGTGTACTTTAGAGTACAGTAGTTAAGAGCTTTATAAACCGGTGTTAGCCCAGAAAGCTCTTAACTACTGATTTTTTTCTGCGGCTGGAGTTTTGTCGTTAGATTTCTAACGCTCACTTCAGACACGACTCTAAATACCGGAGTTAGAAAGATCCCATTGAAAAGATAGCATACGCAATGACGTAATGGGATCTGCGGTATGGAAAAGTCGCGGCTGAAAAGTGAGCGTTAGACCCTTTATTGAATGACTCCAAATACCGGCGGTAGCCTAAAACCAGCGTTAGGAGCCTCTAACGCTGGTTTTCACGGCTACCGCCAAACTCCAAATCTAGGCCTAAGAAAGCACACCTGAACCTCCTTTACTTTGCAAACCGGTACATAATTAAACATTTACATAGGGTATATAAGCACACTCAAAGCATGACTTCTTTGACTGCATTGCTTTTTCGAGTTAGGTGTTGGTCTAGGCGTTGGAGGGTTTGGTGAGATTTGTGAGTAGAGAGATTTAGTGTGTTAGTTAGTGTGAGCTAGTGAGAGTTAGTGAGAGTTAGTGAGAGTTAGTGAGAGTTAGTTTGTTTGGGTGAGTGTGCAAGTGTTTTGTTCCTCCATTTATTATATAAACACATTTTCACGCAAACACATTCAATAGATACATACACTTATCACTAACAATACATACACTCCATACCCCATTCCCTCTCGTACTACACTCCATACCCCATTCCCTTTAATCCCATACCCCATTCTCTTTAAGCACATACCCCATTCCCTTTAAGCCCATACCCCATTCCCTTTAAGCCCATACCCCATTCCCTTTCATCCCATAGGTTTTTGTTTTATTAAACTTATTGTTTACATATCCTCAATTTCGTCTTTTTACACATATACGTTTGTCTGTTTAATACCCCTTACCCTCTTTATTTATATCCCATTCACACGTTCAGCACTTTTTTAAATTTTTGTTCATTATTTTGATCCCCTTTCATTTGGGCACATTCACATTTTGTTTGAGTATGTGGGGGGGGGGGGGTAGGGGGCAGATTAGCCCAGAGCTATTAGAGCACATTAGGCAGGAGGCTAGGGCTGAGTTCAGGGATGAGCTTGTAGAGGAGGCTAGGCAGGAGGTTAGGCAGGAGAGGGGGAGAGGAAGGGGAGAGGAAGGGGGAGAGGAAGGGGTGGGTGGACCCAGCCACATGGCTGAAGATGAACAAGTGGCTGGGCCCAATGGTGTGCAGCATAGACAGGGAGCTTCACAGTCTGGGGAACAGAGGCTCACATTGAATGAGAAGCCCAGGCAGAGGGAAGAGAGATATACCATGGATGAGAAGGAGGCCCTCATCGAGGCTTACATGGAGAGGGCTAGGAGGCTGCAGGCACAGAAGGCCACCCCTAAGGATAAGAGGAAGCTGTGAAAGGAGATCAGGGATGCCGTAAATGAAGTGGGGGGCTATAACAGGGATGTGAAGTCTATCCAGCATCATTACCAGGACTGCAGAGCTGAACTGAACAGAAAGCTCACAAGGGAGGAAATGCTGCGTCCAAACATTTCCGAGGTGGCCATAGTCGGTATTGGAGGAGTTGATACCGGGAACCTGCCCCTCTCATCTGCCGGTAAGCTCATTTAATAATCTCTTTACATTCACCTCATAACCCATTCACATGAAAACATTATTTAAGGATATGACTAACACAATTACGCTTTTTTATACATTATTACGTAAACGCATTCACAATTACCTTGTGAAAGTTACATTTCAAGAAAGCTATCACATTAGTATCTAGTCTACAGATTAGGTGTGCATTTAAACAGATTGAAGACAAATGCAAAAAGACATTCAGATTGACCATATAGATATCAGAAACACGGGTTTGCAAATGGTGAAATCGTATTCATTGCTTTTGCTTACAATAGAATTACGAAGGCAGCCTCATTAATACACTGTCAAATAGAACATTTACATCTTTATTTGGAACTGTGCTAATATCTCGATTTCTTTATTTTTACAATATACAGAGTCTGAGCCCGGGGAGGAGGCAGCATAGCACCCACAGGCTTCTCCTTCACCCAGGCACGAGAGTGGTGCAGATGACTCGCCACCTCTTGGAGATATGGAAGACATTCCTGTACCATCAACACCTGAAGCAGCCCCTGCTGCAGAAGAGATCCCTGAAGAAGCCCCCATTGCAGAAGAGATCCCTGCAGCAGCCCCTCATCCACCAGAAGCCCGTCGTGCACCAGCAGCCTGCCGTGCAGAAGCTCCTCAGGAGAACATACCCCCAGAGATAGCAGAGGTGCAGATCTTGACTGATTTCCTAGAGGAGATGCATGCCTCCCGGAGGGAACAGGCAGAAAGCAGAGTGTACCTGATGGGAGTACTGAATGATATTCATGAAGACCAAAGAGAGATTTTGAATACTCTTAAAGATATGTTGCAGGTCCTCCAGTAGGCGCAATACGCACCATCTGCTCCTGCCCCATCTGCTCCTGGACCATCTGCTCTTGGACCATCTGCTCCTGGGCCTCCTCCATCTTCTCCTCTGCCCCAATCTCCTCCTCAGCCTGGTGATCCCTTAAAGATATGTTGCAGGTCCTCCAGTAGGCGCAATACGCACCATCTGCTCCTGCCCCATCTGCTCCTGGACCATCTGCTCTTGGACCATCTGCTCCTGGGCCTCCTCCATCTTCTCCTCTGCCCCAATCTCCTCCTCAGCCTGGTGATCCCTTAACCACTCACAGTACTCCTCCTCCCCCTCTTCCCCAAACATCTCCTATGAGAACTCGTCGGACGGGGCAGGTGCCCCACCCAGAGCCTCAGTCTCGTGGGAAGAGGAAAAGGAAGAGGAAGTAATTTGTATATATTTTTATTTATTTAATGTTTAAAGGATTGGTATGTGATGATGTGGTCTTCTTACACTTGTGGAGCACACTCTGTATTTAATAGGCTTCTATGGGACCGGGTCCATGGAGGCAGATTGTTTGCAGAGTGTGTTTTACAAGTGTGTGGAGACCACATCATCACATGCTATCCTTGTTGATTACATTGATTGGTTTTTGCGATGTGATGTCCAAACTGTTCTCCTAATCTCTAACAAAATGACCATTACAATTATACATGATGGCATATCACTGTTTTGATGTCAACAACACAACTTAAAGGGACAGTCATAACATGAATTATTGTTGGTTACAAAGAAAACACTTTATTACGCATTATTAAGTTTTTAATAACTTATAGAAATAACACATTTTACTTATGTGATTTACCTTGTATCTATGCCTCAGCAAAATGACCCTTTATTTCAGTTCTTTTGACAGACCTGCATTTCAGCCAATCAGTGATCAATCAAGGGTAACTATACTGCATGAGCTCAACGTTTTCTATTTGAAACACATTAACTAATGCCCTCTAGTGGTAAAAATGCATTCAGATCAGATGCACTCTTTAAGGTCTAAGAAATGAGCAGATAAACCGCCTAGGTTTAGCTTTCAACTAAGAACACCAAAAGAACAAAGATACATTGGGGATAAAAGTTTAAGAGAATTTGGAACAAAATTGCATTTTTTAATATTTAAATCATTAATATTTGCTTAACTTGACTTTAAACAATAGCATATGCTAACATATACTAATCCTTAGGGCTTGTTGGTATATCTATGGTATATCTAGGATACTAAGCATAAATGCCATATTTCTCTAGACATGATAAATAAAGTCAATTTTATTAAAGCTACATTATAGTGTTTGAATTATTTAAGAAATACATTTAGTTTAGAATGAATCTGGTTTCATTTCCTTTTAATAGTTACATTAGAAATATATGCTCACAATACTATATTTGGAGATCAACAATGTGGAAGCCATTCATGACATGATACTGAGCATTTACATTAAGAAAAAATATCAGGAAATAACATCTAGAATAAGTAGACATATCATACATTTATCATATGATAAAGGACAATGCATATTGATTATTTTATTCAAATACAAAAGCGCATCTTTAGGAATTATATATGGAGAAAATTCAACACAACACAGTAATTATTTAGTAAAGTAAAAATATTGTTGCCAAACATATTAAACAAGATGGAGTATATTCATGGATGTGCACTTGCCTCAAAATATATTATGCATGATAAACATATTTCCTTCATTCGTTTCTTCAACGAGACAGCCATCCAAAGATATTTTTATATTCTCTATCAGCTATGGTTCATCAATGTACATGATTGACACAATCCATAATCCAAGAAAGTCATGGTTTTAAACTTGTGTTTTCATTCACAAACATTGGTTACGGGGAAAGTATAATATTGTAGGACAACGTAATCCAATCAGACGGATTTAACACCTTGGCATGTGATGTCTTAAACAACATGGCACATCCAAGATAGCGTAAAAACATCATCCAATTAAAGGCGCATTCGAGATAGCGCAAAAACGGCATTCAATCAAAGGGCTCATTTTACAGCTTTGCATGAAACGACACATGCACAGTCCTTTGAGGGAGTTGACAGGTCAAACAAAGGCCAACACAGCCCCATTGGAGCCTTCTGACAAGGTGACATAGTGCATCCCAGTCCTTGGAGGGAGTTGACAGGTCAAACAAAGGCTAACACAGCCCCATTGGAGCCATCTGACAAGGGGACATAGTGCATCACAGTACTTGGAGGGAGTTGACAGGGCAAACAAAGGCCAACACAGCCCCATTGGAGCCAACTGACAAGGTGACATAGTGCATCACAGTCCTTGGAGGGAGTTGACAGGGCAAACAAAGGCCAACACAGCCCCATTGGAGCCATCTGACAAGGTGACATAGTGCATCACAGTCCTTGGAGGGAGTTGACAGGGCAAATACAGCCCCATTGGAGCCATCTAACAAGGTGACATAGTGCATCACAGTCCTTGGAGGGAGTTGACAGGACAAACACAGCGCATTTGGGCCATCTGACAAGGTGACATGGTACATTACAGTCTTTGGAGGGAGTTGACAGGTCAAACAAAGGCCAACACAGCCCCATTGGAGCCATCTGACAAGGTGACATAGTGCATCACAGTCCTTGGAGGGAGTTAACAGGGCAAACAAAGGCCAACACAGCCCCATTGGATCCATCTGACAAGGTGACATAGTGCATCACAGTACTTGGAGGGAATTGACAGGGCAAACAAAGGCCAACACAGCCCCATTTGAGCCATCTGACAAGGTGACATACTGCATCACAGTCCTTGGAGAGAGTTGACAGGGCAAACACAGCCCCATTGGAGCCATCTGACAAGGTGACATAGTGCATCACAGTCCTTGGAGGGAGTTGACAGGGCAAACACAGCGCATTTGGGCCATCTGACAAGGTGACATGGTACATTACAGTCTTTAGAGGGAGTTGACAGGTCAAACAAAGGCCAACACAGCCCCATTGGAGCCATCTGACAAGGTGACATAGTGCATCACAGTCCTTGGAGGGAGTTAACAGGGCAAACAAAGGCCAACACAGCCCCATTGGATCCATCTGACAAGGTGACATAGTGCATCACAGTACTTGGAGGGAATTGACAGGGCAAACAAAGGCCAACACAGCCCCATTTGAGCCATCTGACAAGGTGACATAGTGCATCACAGTCATTGGAGGGAGTTGACAGGGCAAACACAGCCCCATTGGAGCCATCTGACAAGGTGACATAGTGCATCACAGTTCTTGGAGGGAGTTGACAGGTCAAACAAAGGCCAACACAGCCCCATTGGAGCCATCTGACAAGGTGACATAGTGTATCACAGTCCTTGGAGGTAGTTGACAGGTCAAACAAAGGCAAACACAGCCCCATTGGAGCCATCTGACAAGGTGACATAGTGCATCACAGAACTTGGAGGGAGTTGACAGGGCAAACAAAGGCCAACACAGCCCCATTGGAGCCAACTGACAAGGTGACATAGTGCATCACAGTCCTTGGAGGGAGTTGACAGGGCAAACAAAGGCCAACACAACCCCATTGGAGCTATCTGACAAGGTGACATAGTGCATTACAGTCCTTGGAGGGAGTTGACAGGGCAAATACAGCCCCATTGGAGCCATCTGACAAGGTGACATAGTGCATCACAGTCCTTGGAGGGAGTTGACAGGGCAAACACAGCCCCATTAGAGCCATCTGACAAGGTGACATAGTATATTCCTGTTACGGTTGCCTCCAGGCTGGCTGGAAGTTGGACCGTAGAAAAGGATGCTCCTAGCGCTCACCAAAGGAGCAGCAGCACTGTAGACACTATAATTACTGCGTAGCCACCATACGTAATGCAGACTCTTCGAACCACCGCTGCTGGGCTGGTATCTCGCCGTCTGCTCTGCGCCCTGGACCTACGACCAGGCTCCAGTAGGTGAACCTCTTCCTTCTTTAGCAATCCCTGTAGCTAAGGGAGTATGAAGAGCATAGCAATCCCTGTAGTGATTATAGATGTACCCTACAAACAGGAGTCAAATCTGCAAGTTAGAGGGTCATAATAGGTCTGATGTGCTGGAACACACAGCCTGCTTTTTATTGAGGTTACATGCAAAAAAGACACTCTCAGGGGGAGGCATAAAATCCCCCTTCACACATTTGATATTAGATAGAGAGACACTCCCTTTGATAGGCCACAACATTACTTCAGCAGATAACAAGTTACACACAATAAAACAATGCAGTCCACCTTATCACTAGCAGTCTGATTAGAAATTGGTAAGGTTTATCACTAAACCTAATTAGAGCTGATCCCAGCAAACTTGTATTTAGAATGCTTCTTGAAGCTGAACAAAGTTATCTCTTTAGTTCTGACCGAAGGGTCTGTCACATAGCACTTAATGGCACACAATGAAAACCAATGCTTCTGTAACAGTGCTCCCCCTCTGTGGAACACTCTGCCTGTGTGGCACCTGGCTCAGCAAGTCCCATTCACTGAACCAAGTGGGAGAAAGCCAGGGACAAGCTATTTTACAGGTCTGGGGACATAGTCTTAAAGGGGCATTGTTCACCAAAGTCACAATATGTCCCCAGACGGTTCTTAAAGGGCCATACACACCCAATAAAAGTTAATATGTTCTCAGGGGCACAATATTCCAGGGGCCATAGTCATGAGTAAGGAGGCTGGCAAATAGGCTTCTCCAAAATCCAGGGAAGCAGGGCAATTTTCCATTTAAACAATTACAGTCTTTGGAGGGAGTTGACAGGTCAAACAAAGGCCAACACAGCCCCATTGGAGACATCTGAAAAGGTGACATAGTGCATCATAGTACTTGGAGGGAGTTAACAGGGCAAACAAAGGCCAACACAGCCCCATTGGATCCATCTGACAAGGTGACATAGTGCATCACAGTACTTGGAGGGAGTTGACAGGGGAAACAAAGGCCAACACAGCCCCATTGGAGACATCTGACAAGGTGACATAGTGCATCACAGTCCTTGGAGGGAGTTGACAGGGCAAACAAAGGCCAACACAGCCCCATTGAAGCCATCTGACAAGGTGACATAGTGCATCACAGTCCTTGGAGGGAGTTGTCAGGGCAAACAAAGGCCAACACAGCCCCATTGGAGCCATCTGACAAGGTGACATAGTGCATCACAGTCCTTGGTGGGAGTTAACAGGGCAAACACAGCCCCAATGGAGACATCTGACAAGGTGACATAGTGCATCACAGTACTTGGAGGGAGTTGACAGGTCAAACAAAGGCCAACACAGCCCCATTGGAGCCATCTGACAAGGTTGCATAGTGCATCACAGTCCTTGGAGGGAGTTGACAGGGCAAACAAAGACCAACACAGCCCCATTGGAGCCATCTGACAAGGTGATATAGTGCATCACAGTCCTTGGAGGGAGTTGACAGGGCAAACAAAGGCCAACACAGCCCCATTGGAGCAATCTGACAAGGTGACATAGTGCGCTACAGTCCTTGGAGGGAGTTGACAGGGCAAACACAGCCCCATTGGAGACATCTGACAAGGAGCATAGTGCATCACAGTCATTGAAGGGAGTTGACAGGGCTAGCACAGCCCCATTGGAGCCATCTGACAAGGTTGCATAGTGCATCACAGTCCTTGGAGGGAGTTGACAGGGCAAACAAAGGCCAACACAGCTTCATTGGAGCCATCTGACAAGGTGACATAGTGCATCACAGTCCTTGGAGGGAGTTGACAGGGCAAACAAAGGCCAACACAGCCCCATTGGAGCAATCTGACAAGGTGACATAGTGCGCTACAGTCCTTGGAGGGAGTTGACAGGGCAAACACAGCCCCATTGGAGACCTGACAAGGAGCATAGTGCATCACAGTCATTGAAGGGAGTTGACAGGGCTAGCACAGCCCCATTGGAGCCATCTGACAAGGTGACATAGTGCATCACAGTCCTTGGAGGGAGTTGACAGGTCAAACAAAGGCCAACACAGCCCCATTGGAGCCATCTGACAAGGTTACGTAGTGCATTACAGTCCTTGGAGGGAGTTGACAGGGCAAACAAAGGCCAACACAGCCCCATTGGAGCCATCTGACAAGGTGACATAGTGCATCACAGTACTTGGAGGGAGTTGACAGGGCAAACAAAGGCCAACACAGCCTCATTGGAGCCATCTGACAAGGTGACATAGTGCATCACAGTCCTTGGAGGGAGTTAACAGGGCAAACACAGCCCCAATGGAGCCATCTGACAAGGTGACATAGTGCATCACAGTACTTGGAGGGAGTTGACAGGTCAAAAAAAAGGCCAACACAGCCCCATTGGAGCCATCTGACAAGGTTGCATAGTGCATCACAGTCCTTGGAGGGAGTTGACAGGGCAAACAAAGACCAACACAGCCCCATTGGAGCCATCTGACAAGGTGACATAGTGCATCACAGTCCTTGGAGGGAGTTGACAGGGCAAACAAAGGCGAACACAGCCCCATTGGAGCAATCTGACAAGGTGACATAGTGCGCTACAGTCCTTGGAGGGAGTTGACAGGGCAAACACAGCCCCATTGGAGACATCTGACAAGGAGCATAGTGCATCACAGTCCTTGAAGGGAGTTGACAGGGTTAGCACAGCCCCATTGGAGCCATCTGACAAGGTGACATAGTGCATCACAGTCCTTGGAGGGAGTTGACAGGGCAAACAAAGGCCAACACAGCCCCATTGGAGCCATCTGACAAGGCGACATAGTGCATCACAGTACTTGGAGGGAGTTGACAGCGCAAACAAAGGCCAACACAGCCCCATTGGAGCCATCTGACAAGGTGACATAGTGTATCACAGTCCTTGGAGGGAGTTGACAGGGCAAACAAAGGCCAAAACAGCCCCATTGGAGCCATCTTACAAGGTGACATAGTGCATCACAGTACTTGGAGGGAGTTGACAGGTCAAACAAAGGCCAAAACAGCCCCATTGGAGCCATCTTACAAGGTGACATAGTGCATCACAGTACTTGGAGGGAGTTGACAGCGCAAACAAAGGCCAACATAGCCCCATTGGAGCCATCTGACAAGGTGACATAGTGTATCACAGTCCTTGGAGGGAGTTGACAGGGCAAACAAAGGCCAAAACAGCCCAATTGGAGCCATCTTACAAGGTGACATAGTGCATCACAGTCCTTGGAGGGAGTTGACATGGCAAACAAAGGCCAACACAGTCCCATTGAAGCCATCTGACAAGGTGACATAGTGCATCACAGTACTTGGAGGGAGTTGACAGGGCAAACAAAGGCCAACACAGCCTCATTGGAGCCATCTGACAAGGTGACATAGTGCATAACAGTCCTTGGAGGAAGTTGACAGGGCAAACACAGCCCCATTGGACATCTGACAAGGAGCATAGTGCATCACAGTCCTTGAAGGGAGTTGACAGGGCTAGCACAGCCCCATTGGAGCCATCTGACAAGGTGACATAGTGCATCACAGTCCTTGGAGGGAGTTGACAGGTCAAACAAAGGCCAACACAGCCCCATTGTAGCCATCTGACAAGGTTACGTAGTGCATTACAGTCCTTGGAGGGAGTTGACAGGGCAAACAAAGGCCAACACAGCCCCATTGGAGCCATCTGACAAGGTGACATAGTGCATCACAGTACTTGGAGGGAGTTGACAGGGCAAACAAAGGCCAACACAGCCTCATTGGAGCCATCTGACAAGGTGACATAGTGCATCACAGTCCTTGGAGGGAGTTAACAGGGCAAACACAGCCCCAATGGAGCCATCTGACAAGGTGACATAGTGCATCACAGTACTTGGAGGGAGTTGACAGGTCAAAAAAAAGGCCAACACAGCCCCATTGGAGCCATCTGACAAGGTTGCATAGTGCATCACAGTCCTTGGAGGGAGTTGACAGGGCAAACAAAGACCAACACAGCCCCATTGGAGCCATCTGACAAGGTGATATAGTGCCTCACAGTCCTTGGAGGGAGTTGACAGGGCAAACAAAGGCCAACACAGCCCCATTGGAGCCATCTGACAAGGTGACATAGTGCATCACAGTCCTTGGAGGGAGTTGACAGGGCAAACAAAGGCCAACACAGCCCCATTGGAGCAATCTGACAAGGTGACATAGTGCGCTACAGTCCTTGGAGGGAGTTGACAGGGCAAACACAGCCCCATTGGAGACATCTGACAAGGAGCATAGTGCATCACAGTCCTTGAAGGGAGTTGACAGGGCTAGCACAGCCCCATTGGAGCCATCTGACAAGGTGACATAGTGCATCACAGTCCTTGGAGGGAGTTGACAGGGCAAACAAAGGCCAACACAGCCCCATTGGAGCCATCTGACAAGGCGACATAGTGCATCACAGTACTTGGAGGGAGTTGACAGCGCAAACAAAGGCCAACACAGCCCCATTGGAGCCATCTGACAAGGTGACATAGTGTATCACAGTCCTTGGAGGGAGTTGACAGGGCAAACAAAGGCCAAAACAGCCCCATTGGAGCCATCTTACAAGGTGACATAGTGCATCACAGTACTTGGAGGGAGTTGACAGGTCAAACAAAGGCCAAAACAGCCCCATTGGAGCCATCTTACAAGGTGACATAGTGCATCACAGTACTTGTAGGGAGTTGACAGCGCAAACAAAGGCCAACACAGCCCCATTGGAGCCATCTGACAAGGTGACATAGTGTATCACAGTCCTTGGAGGGAGTTGACAGGGCAGACAAAGGCCAAAACAGCCCAATTGGAGCCATCTTACAAGGTGACATAGTGCATCACAGTCCTTGGAGGGAGTTGACATGGCAAACAAAGGCCAACACAGTCCCATTGGAGCCATCTGACAAGGTGACATAGTGCATCACAGTACTTGGAGGGAGTTGACAGGGCAAACAAAGGCCAACACAGCCTCATTGGAGCCATCTGACAAGGTGACATAGTGCATCACAGTCCTTGGAGGGAGTTAACAGGGCAAACACAGCCCCATTGGAGCCATCTGACAAGGTGACATAGTGAATCAAAGTCCTTGGAGGGAGTTGACAGGTCAAACGAAGGCCAACACAGCCCCATTGGAGCCATCTGACAAGGTGACATAGTGCATCACAGTCATTGGTGGGAGTTGACAGGGCAAACAAAGGCCAACACAGCGCCATTGGAGCCATCTGACAAGGTGACATAGTGCATCACAGTACTTGGAGGGAGTTGACAGGGCAAACAAAGGCCAACACAGCCCCATTGGAGCCATCTGACAAGGTGACATAGTGCACCTCAGTCCTTGGAGGGAGTTGACAGGGCAAACAAAGGCCAACACAGCCCCTTTGGAGCTATCTGACAAGGTGACATAGTGCACTACAGTCCTTGGAGGGAGTTGACAGGGCAAACACAGCCCCATTGGAGCCATCTGACAAGGTGATATAGTGCATCACAGTCCTTGAAGGGAGTTGACAGGGCTAACACAGCCCCATTGGAGCCATCTGACAAGGTGACATAGTGCATCACAGTCCTTGGAGGGAGTTGACAGGTCAAACAAAGGCCAACACAGCCCTATTGGAGCCATCTGACAAGGTTACATAGTACATCACAGTCCTTGGAGGGAGTTGACAGGGCAAACAAAGGCCAACACAGCCCCATTGGAGCCATCTGACAAGGTGACATAGTGCATCACAGTACTTGGAGGGAGTTGACAGGGCAAACAAAGGCCAACACAGCCCCATTAAAGCCATCTGACAAGGTGAAATAGTGCAACAGGCACAACAATAAAACCAAAAAAGGACTAATGACAACAAATACAAACAACAAAATAACATGTGGATTAAAGAATTATTAGTTCTCCCTCAGGTCATCTCCGGATCCTACACTTATAGTGCATAAGCATCACCCTCATCGTCCTGTGCATTTCTAGCTGCGGCTTTATGCATTGACTCTAACTGCATTATGCGTTCTAGAGTCAAGCGATGAAGCCCGTAGCTGGAGATGCATGGTCTCATGCATCCTTCCCAGCAACTGACTGGGAAGAGCATGGTCTGCTCTATACGTGCTAGAGCCTCTAGCGTTAACCATGCTGAGTCACAACCTAAACAAAAAAAAATAATAATAATTACAGAACATAATAAAAAGAGAGCAAAGAGACATTGTAATAATTAAAATACAAATAATTATCAATAAATATGCTATATAGAAGATTTACACATTAAATCTGTTCTTCAGAGATAAACCATTAAGATATTAAGACAAATCAAAACCAAATCAATCTTGAAAAATATATTTCTTTGGTTAATGACACACTGTGAAAAGGGCAGTGATAAAAAATCCAAAATATTGGCATATATACATAATAGATATCCAACATCTAGGCAATATCATTTAGATATTAGAAAATGTGGATGTTGATTTCCCAAACTGAAGATCGGAAACATTTACATAAATGAAATAAAGAAAAGTTTTCTCAGCAAAATTTTCAAAAAAACATCAATTTATGTATAATTAGATCAGTATAATGTCCCTTTAAGAAAGTATGTTATAATGTTGATTTGTAATGATACTTACATCGGTGGCTGGGAAGGACAATCCGACACCCAGGACAATGAAGATGGGGACTGGGGTAAAATTCTTGATGGGGAGGAATGGGGCAAGGTGGGGGACTAGGCTGCAACTCCGGTGGAGCCTACACAGCTGGGGATTCAGGGGCCTGGGGAGTTGGTGGCTGTCCAGGTGGGGGATATCTAAGGACGGCCAAATGGGGAGAGTGGCGAGTGTGGGCAAGGTTTTTTGGGAGGGACATGAGGAAGAATGGGAAGGGCCGGGAGCAGGTTTTGGCTGTGAAGAGGTGGGAGGGGCTACTGGCTGGGGAGGGGATTCTGGCTTGGGGGGGCGGGAAGGGCTTCTGGCTGGGGAGGGGCTTCTGCCTGTGGGGGGCAGAAGGGGCTTCTTGCTGGGGAGGGGATTCTGGCTTGGGGGCTGGGAGGGACTTCTGGCTGTGGAGGGGCTTCTAGCTGTGGGGGGCGGAAGGGGCTTCTGGCTGGGGAGGGGCTTCTGGCTGGGGGTAGGCGGGAGGCTGATTTCAAGAAGTGGAAGGTCCATCTGAAATATATAACATATATATATATATATATATATATATATATATATATATATATATATACATATATGATATGAAAATATCTTATTATATTTAAAAAAAATCAAGATTAAACATTATTTAAAGTCTGGATTCTTGCTCTCCTAAAATATTTAGACAAAGTCACAAAAATTACTATGTTTTAAGTTATTGATTGATTTGAATCAAATATAATTAATAAGAAGATTTAATTGTTCTTTTAAACTCTGAATGTTCACTGTTATTTTCCATGTAACATTTCATAAATACATTACAATCATATTTTTCAAAGTCAACATTATGTGCTAATATTTATGATTGTATAATATATTTATCTTTTGCATAATATTTTGGTATTCATGTATGCATTTTAGATTGAAATGTAATAGAGTTCTTTTAGACACATGCCCGTGGATTGATTTTTGAAAAAACAACAATTGAATAATATGGGAGTGTGTAATATGGTCTAATTTAAATGACCACTCCACCTAGCCTTTGAAACTAGGTAAACACTGATTTACATATATATTTCGGTGATTGCCTTTGTAATCTTAAATGGAATAATTTGAAGCTTGATGCTTCAATCAATTACTATTCAGAATATATACACAGTAGATACTACTGTTCAAATTAAACATTAAGAATATAATCTTCTCTATCTGATATTACATTTTCTGAGTATTTTTTGTGAATCTCTCTTTTACATTAGGATTAAATGTATGTCATCCCAATATTAATAGACACATTCCGAAATGCATGCTTTATATTTGAGGAATATTATTGTTTGCTTGATTGAAATGGACAGTCTACACATACATCTTTTTAAAATCCATTTACATATCATACATCATGAAATAAAATAAAGGAATTTCAACATGATTATGTTTTATGTATAGTTAGAAGTGGTTTAGAAGTTCTAAACAATGATGACATAACGATATGGTCTGCATCTAGGCACTCAGATGAATAGCAATGACTGTCTGTACAATCAGAAGATGATTGGGGTTTTGCATGGAATATGCATGTGACATCATGATGTCATTAATAACAAATCATACATAAATTTAATAAAAATTAAAAACTTATGTTCATGCTGCATGATATAGAAAGGGGGGCAGTAGTGTATTTTATAAAAAAATGGAATAATATATTTTAAAGGGACAAAGCTGTAGACTTTATTTTTCGTCATTATAATTTGTAAACAATAATACATGTTAGATACATGTTATATATATCTGACGTACCATCAGACTCTGAGGGAGCCACTTCCTCCTCCATCACAACTGTTGTTACATCAATATCTGTAAAACATTATATGTTGTTAATACGTTAAAATCAAATATTTTAACATATGTTACTGTTGCTCAAGGACACACATCAATGTTGCATTAAAGAGATACTGAACCAAAGTTAGGAATTACATCATTTTGATGGAGCATGCAAATGAAATAAGATTTGTAATTATCAATGAGTAATAATTACATGTATATAGTCTGTATTTTGTAAATACTCCCAAAAGCTGAGTACATGGAACATTTAAGAGCTCTTATGTGTGTATCACTTGATGATTCTTAGCTACATTTATACTAAATAGAAACATGTGCTAGCCATCTTCTGAAGCACAAAAGTGTAGACTAAGAAGCTTTGAGATCTTAATCTTAAAATAAACTATATATATATATATATATATATATATATCATCATAGGAGTACATTATATGTTTTATTCAAATAGAATGCTTCATCAGAACCATGATCAGAATATTTATGAAAAATACACCTTCAATGATATATGAATGAGTCAATGGACTTACCAGAATCCTGCAAAGGCAGGTCACCATCAGTGCTGGATCCCTCTGTGCTCATCACAATAACTACTTCTATTAATGATATTAAAATATATTTGTGAACACAGTTTGGACATCACTAAATCACATTAGTATCAAATATTCAAAATAATATACTTATAAATTTAAAGACTAGAGCACTAATATGAACAATAAATTTAAGAGTTCATCAAGGTGATTGTAAAGAAAATGATGTCTTTCACGTATGTTGGATTTCTTACTATATTAGACAGCCAACTATTCTCTTATGAATCGATGGAATATCTAAATATAACTATTGATCCCTGTTTTAAAAATAATACAGACACATACACAACACTTTGAATAACAACTGTTGACAACTAGAACCTAATACATAAGGCACATAGATCCATTTGTGCAATGTAAAGTAATCTGTTTTAGGACACAAGACATATTGATCACAATGCAAAACATAAGATTTTTTTTTAAATATGTCATCATGGTGCTGTTAGAATATTTGTATATATATAAAGGTAGTCCAAGAGTGAAAGATGTGATTTAGATATCAATATTGTTTCATCAAAACAGGGTAAGGATTAATTAAGATATTTTGTATTAACCCCTTAATGACCGGACCATTTTTCAATTTTCTTACCCTTAATGACAATGGCTATTTTTACATTTCTGCAGTGTTTGCGTTTAGCTGTAATTTTCCTCTTACTTGTTTACTGTACCCACACATATTATATACCGTTTTTCTCGTCATTAAATGGACTTTCTAAAGATACTATTATTTTCATCATATCTTATCATTTACTAAAAAAAAATGATAAAATATGAGGAAAAAATGGAAAAAAACACACTTTTTCTAACTTTTACCCCCAAAATCTGTTACACATCTACAACCACCAAAAAACACCCATGCTAAATAGTTTCTAAATTTTGTCCCAAGTTTATAAATACCCAATGTTTACATGTTCTTTGCTTTTTTTGCAAGTTATAGGGCCATAAATACAAGTAGCACTTTGCTATTTCCAAACCACTTTTTTTCAAAATTAGCGCTAGTTACATTGGAACACTGATATCTTTCAGGAATCCCTGAATATCCCTTGACATGTATATATTTATATTTAGAAGACATCCCAAAGCATTGATCTAGACCCATTTTGGTATATTTCATGCCACCATTTCACCGCCAATTGCGATCAAATAAAAAAAAATGTTGACTTTTTCACAATTTTTTTCACTAACTTTAGGTTTCTCGCTGAATTTATTTACAAACAACTTGTGCAATTATGGCATAAATGGTTGTAAATACTTCTATGGGATCCCCTTTGTTCAGAAATAGCAGACCTATATGGATTTGGCATTGCTTTTTGGTAATTAGAAGGCCGCTAAATGCCGCTGCACACCACACGTGTATTATGCCCAGCCGTGAAGGGGTTAATTAGGGAGCTTGTAGGGAGCTTTTAGGTTTAATTTTAGCTTTAGTGTAGTGTAGTAGACAACCCAAATTATTGATATAGGCCCATTTTGGTATATTTCATGCCACCATTTCACCGCCAAATACGATCAAATAAAAAAAAAAACTTAAATTTTTCACAATTTTAGGTTTCTCACTGAAATTATTTACAAACAGCTTGTGCAATTATGGCACAAATGGTTGTAAATGCTTCTCTGGGATCCCCTTTGTTCAGAAATAGCAGACATATATGGCTTTGGTGTTGCTTTTTGGTAATAATAAGGCCGTTAAATACTGCTGCGCACCACACTTGTAATATGCCCAGCAGTTAAGGGGTTAATTAGGTAGCTTGTGGGGTTAATTTTTAGCTTTAGTGTAGAGATCAGCCTCCCACCTGACACATCCCACCCCCTGATCCCCCCCTGACCCCCCTCAAACAGCTCTCTTCCCTCCCCACCTCACAATTGTCACCGCCATCTTAAGTACTGGCAGAAAGTCTGCCAGTACTGAAATAAAAATATTTTTTTTATTTTTTGGCATAAAGTCTGCAGTGATAGATCCCCCCTTACCCCACAACCTCCCTGATCCCCCCTTACATCTTTCTAACCCTCCCCCTCTGTCTATATGCCGCCATCTTGGGTACTGGCAGCTGTCTGCCAGTACCCAATTTGCCCCCCAAAATAGTTTTTTTTTTTACTTTTTTAATATAAAATATGTTTGCTGCAGTGTAGCTGGCCCCCCCTAAATAATATTCAACCCTCCCCCTCCCAGATCCCTTATTAAAGAACAAAGATGCCACTGCATCTAGATCGATCTTTTTTTTTTTTTTTATGTGCTGTAAATTTTGCCCCCCCCGCCTCCCCCCGCCGCTACCGCCGGACCAGCAGTAAAAACGGAAGACTTAGAGATCGGGTAGTAATTGTAATCATGGGTATATATTGCTTAACAGCAGCACACCAACCAGCCACTAATTGTAAAAGATACATAGCCGATGCAGATGGGGCCACAGAGTGGCCCTTTCTGCATCGGTATGTAAAATGGGGGATTGTAGTGATGCCTCAATATTGAGGCATCACTACAATACCTTGTAAGCAGCTGGAAGCGATCAAGATCGCTTCCAGCACTTCAGACAACAGAGGACGTACCAGGTACGTCAACTGTCATTAAGGGAAGTATTTTCTATGACGTACCTGGTACGTCCTCTGTCTTTAAGGGGTTAATATTAAAACTTAAAATATCTTTATTTGACAATGTCACTGTTAAGAATAGTCTAGTCCATATGTTGATGTAATAAATGGGATAGAGCATGCAATTACAGTAAAATATATAATTTCATGCTATCATCAATAATCTTTAATTATCCTTTGTAATCGTATTAATTTTCATGATTCAAATCCAGCCTGTGATATAAAAAAGCTTTTAAATAGACTTATTTTAGCTAATTTGCTTCATTGTCTTTGAATCTTTTTTTTTAAAGGATAAACTATGCACTACTGGGAGTTATTTGAAGACATGTGTTGAACCAATGAAAATATGCAATGTTGTGCATCAACCAATCTGCAGGTTACTCCCAGTATGCTGCTCCTAAGCCTACCTAGATATGCTTTTCAACTAAGGATACCAATAGACTGAAGCAATTTAGATAATAGATGCAAATTTGACAGTTGTTTAAAATCACATGTTGTGTCAAATCATAAAAGAAAAATGTTGGGTTTCATGTCCCTTTAATGATAAGAAGAAAATATCAAAGCATATGAGATGTATATTTATAGAATCTGCCCATATGTAAAAATGTGTTAGTATTGTCTAAATGTAGCCAAAAACTGGCAAGCACTACCCAGGGACAGAATACAAAATGGCCAAGACCCTAAGATTACATTAAAATGAAGATATCAAGAATCAAAGCAATATCTTCAAATACTCATAAATTGAGATTTGTATTACAAAGGAATCCCAACTCTGATTCGTGATTCTTATTTCAAAATAACAACAAAATACAATTAGAGTATCCATATTAATATAGATCAATGTGAATGGATCAGGTAATGTTTTGTCCAAGTTTGTAAGACAAAGGTTAATTAAAATGAGACATACTATACTGTGATGAACATGGGCTCGAGGTTCCAACACCAACATCCAGATCTGTAAAATATTCAATCAGGATTGGATATAATTAATACAAATCAGGCCATGGACACGAACAATCAGATATTTATTTGATAATTGACAAAGTAAAATTATATTTGTATTGACGTGAGTTCATTGTTTTCTAAATTAATTTATAAATAAAGAGATCATGTATTCTTATTTACAATCTTTTATGTTGTTGACTGTCGCATTAAGTCATTTTGTGTCTTCTTGCATTGCCATCAATTGTTAGACATTGTTCAATTGTTATTTTGATCTTGCTAGTATAGCTTTTCTAATGTAGAAGATTGTAAATAAGGATACTGTATTCTTTACATATATACTAATTAACGTATACATTTGACCAACAAGTCTAAAGTAATGCTACTGTTACAGCAAACACATGTTCATGTCTCTGTGCAATTGAATCTTTCGTGATCATTGCGCAATTATTAAAAGCGTAATTGCGCTTCCGTGATTAAGAATTGATTTGGATATAGTAGTGTGATGAGTATAATTTCTAAAGACTTCAAATATATTTGCAATGAGGGTGTATTATGATATTCCAATCGGATATTTGTAAAGATTGAATGATAGAAATTAATATTTATAACTTTTGTATGATTCGATATTCAATTTATGAAATGGCGGATGATGGGGATTTCACGGATGCGCATTTTAGCTCTGTGACGCATATTCTGAAAAGCGCAAGAAACATCATTCCTATTTCATGTGTGACGAATCTTTATTCAGATATCTAAACATCATATGAAATGTGTTGTGAGATCTATATAGGTTGAATATATGACTACTAGTCCTAAAGCCCGTTCACACGGGCCATTTTTTGCAGTACAGCGGTCCCACCTCTTGTGCTCTCTCCCACCCCCTCTCTTTTGCTCTCTCTCTCCCCCTCTCTTTTGCTCTCTCTCTCCCCCTCTCTTTTGAGCTTTCTCTCTCCCCCCTCTCTTTTGAGCTCTCTCTCCCCCCTCTCTTTTGCGCTCTCTCTCCCCCTCTCTCTTTTGCGCTCTTTCTCCCCCTCTCTTTTGCGCTCTCCCCCCCCTCTATTTTGAGCTCTCTCCCCATCTCTTTTGAGCTCTTTCTCTCCCCCCTACTCTTTTGCTCTCTCTCCCCTACTCTTTTGTGCTCTCTCCCCCTCTCTTTTGCACTCTCTCTCCCCCTCTCTTTTGCGCTCTCTCTCTCCCACTCTCTTTTGCGCTCTCTCTCTCCCCCATCTCTTTTGCGCTCTCTCTCTCCCCCATCTCTTTTGCGCTCTCCCCCCCTCTCTCCCCTCTCTTTTGCGCTCTCTCTCCCCCTCTCTTTTGTGCTCTCTCTCCTCTCTTTGGCGCTCTCTCCCCGTCTCTTTTGCGCTCTCTCTCCCCCTCTCTTTGGCACTGTCTCTGTCTCTATCCCACCTTTCTTTTGTTGTCTCTCTCCCCCTCTCTCTTTTGCTGTCCCTCTCCCCCTCTCTTTTGCCATCTCTCTCCCCCTCTCTTTTGCACTCTCTCTCCCCCTCTCTTTGGCACTCTCTCTCCACCCTCTCTTTTGCGCTCTCTCTCCCACCTCTCTTTTGCGCTCTTCCACCCTCTCTTTTGCGCTCTCTCCCCCTCTCTTTTGCTGTGTCTCTCCCCCTCTCTCTCTTGCTGTCTCTCTCCCCTCTCTCTTTTGCTGTCTCTCTCGCCCTCTCTCTTTTGCTGTCTCTCTCCCCCTCTCTTTTGCTGTCTCTCTCCCCCTCTCTTTTGCTGTCTCTCTCCCCCCTCTCTTTTGCTTCTCTCTCCCCCCTCTCTTTTGCGATCTCTCTCCCCCCCTCTCTTTTGCGCTCTCTCCCCCCTCTCTTTTGCGCTCTTTCTCCCCCTCTCTTTTGCAATCTCTCTCCCCCTCTCTTTTGCGCTCTCTCTCCCCCTCTCTTTTGCGCTCTCTCTCCCCCCTCTTTTGCGCTCTCTCTCCCCCCTCTCTTTTGCGCTCTCTCCCCCTCTCTTTTGCGCTCTCTCTCCCCCCTCTCTTTTGCGCTCTCTCTCCCCCCCTCTCTTTTGCGCTCTCTCTCCCCCTCTCTTTTGCGCTCTCTCACCCCCTCTCTTTTGTGCTCTCTCACCCCTCTCTTTTGCGCTCTCTCACCCCCCTCTCTTTTGCGCTTTCTCACCCCCCTCTCTTTTGCGCTCTCTCTCCACCCCTCTCTTTTGCGCTCTCTCCCCTCTCTCTTTTGTGCTCTCTCTCCCACTTCTCTTTTGCGCTCTTCCCCCATCTCTTTTGCACTCTTTCTCTCCCCCCTCTTTTGCGCTCTCTCTTCCCCCTCTCTTTTGCGGTCTTCCCCCCTCTCTTTTGTGCTCTCTCACCATCTCTTTTGCTGTCTCTCTCCACCTCTCTCTTTTGCTGTCTCTATCCCCCCTTTCTTTTGCTGTCTCTCTCCCCCTCTCTCTTTTGCTGCCCCTCTCCCCCTCTCTTTTGCCGTCTCTCTCCCCCCTCTCTTTTGCTGTCTCTCTCCCCCCTCTCTTTTGCGCTCTCTCTCCCCCCTCTCTTTTGCGCTCTTCCCCCCTCTCTTTTGCTCTCTCTCCACCTCTCTTTTGTTGTCTCTCTCCCCCTCTCTCTTTTGCTGTCTCTACCCCCCTCTCTTTTGCTGTCTCTATCCCCCCTCTCTTTTGCTGTCTCTCTCCCCCCTCTCTTTTGCTGTCTCTCTCCCCTCTCTCTTTTGCTGTCTCTCTCCCCCTCTCTTTTGCTGTCTCTATCCCTCTCTCTCTTTTGCTGTCTCTCTCCCCCTCTCTTTTGCTGTCTCTGTCTCCCTCTCTATTTTGCTGTCTCTCTCCCCCTCTCTTTTGCTGTCTCTCTCCCCCTCTCTCTTTTGCTGTCTTCCTCCCCCTCTCTCTTTTGTTGTCTCTCTTCCTCCCTCTCTTTTGTGCTCTCCCCCCCTCTCTTTTGTGCTATTCCCCCCTCTCTTTTGCGCTCTCTCCCCCTCTCTTTTGCTGTCTCTCTCCCCCTCTCTCTTTTGCTGTCTCTATCCCCCCTCTCTTTTGCTGTCTCTCCCCCCCTCTCTTTTGCTGTCTCTCTCCCCCTCTCTCTTTTGCTGTCTCTTCCCCTTCTCTCTTTTGCTGTCTCTCTCCCCCCTCTCTTTTACTGTCTCTCTCCCCCCTCTCTTTTACTGTCTCTCTCCCTCCTGTCTTTTGTTGTTTCTCCCCCTCTCTTTCTCCCCCCTGTCTTTTGCTGTCTCTCTCCCCCTCTCTTTCTCTCCCTCTCTATCTCTCTCCCCTCTCTCTATCTCTCTCCCATCTTCCAACGTGCGACTGCGCCCGGCCACGCCCCTTCATAGCACTCACACCAGGTCACGCCCCCGGCATGCCCCGGCCATGCCCCCACGCTCACGTCCGGCCATGCCCACTCCTACCGCGGCACAGATCGGATCACCAGCAGGAGCAGGGACTCAAAGGACAGGTGTGTTTGTCCTCTGCTGTCTGTACTGCGCATGACAGCTTCAGACAAACACACTTGGCCTTTTATATAATAGGATATACACATTGCTTAAATATATACTCAAATATTAAGATATTATATGAAGTCTGATATTTACCTGGTTCAGCCTCTCGACTTCCTTGTCCCAGGTCACCGATTGGAGAAGCAGCTGCACTGGACTCCGGGTCTTGAGTGTCATATCCAGCAACTGGGGAAGGAGAAGAAGTCGAGGAGCGTGCGGATGCAAATCTGCTGGGGAAACGGAGATTGAGGAGGGTGCATAAAGTCTCCTCATAAGGTTGCAGGTATACAGGGAGTGCAGAATTATTAGGCAAATGAGTATTTTGACCACATCATCCTCTTTATGCATGTTGTCTTACTCCAAGCTGTATAGGCTCGAAAGCCTACTACCAATTAAGCATATTAGGTGATGTGCATCTCTGTAATGAGAAGGGGTGTGGTCTAATGACATCAACACCCTATATCAGGTGTGCATAATTATTAGGCAACTTCCTTTTCTTTGGCAAAATGGGTCAAAAGAAGGACTTGACAGGCTCAGAAAAGTCAAAAATAGTGAGATATCTTGCAGAGGGATGCAGCACTCTTAAAATTGCAAAGCTTCTGAAGCGTGATCATCGAACAATCAAGCGTTTCATTCAAACTAGTCAACAGGGTTGCAAGAAGCGTGTGGAAAAACCAAGGCGCAAAATAACTGCCCATGAACTGAGAAAAGTCAAGCGTGCAGCTGCCAAGATGCCACTTGCCACCAGTTTGGCCATATTTCAGAGCTGCAACATCACTGGAGTGCCCAAAAGCACAAGGTGTGCAATACTCAGAGACATGGCCAAGGTAAGAAAGGCTGAAAGACGACCACCACTGAACAAGACACACAAGCTGAAACGTCAAGACTGGGCCAAGAAATATCTCAAGACTGATTTTTCTAAGGTTTTATGGACTGATGAAATGAGAGTGAGTCTTGATGGGCCAGATGGATGGGCCCGTGGCTGGATTGGTAAAGGGCAGAGAGCTCCAGTCCGACTCAGACGCCAGCAAGGTGGAGGTGGAGTACTGGTTTGGGCTGGTATCATCAAAGATGAGCTTGTGGGGCCTTTTCGGGTTGAGGATGGAGTCAAGCTCAACTCCCAGTCCTACTGCCAGTTTCTGGAAGACACCTTCTTCAAGCAGTGGTACAGGAAGAAGTCTGCATCCTTCAAGAAAAACATGATTTTCATGCAGGACAATGCTCCATCACACGCGTCCAAGTACTCCACAGCGTGGCTGGCAAGAAAGGGTATAAAAGAAGAAAATCTAATGACATGGCCTCCTTGTTCACCTGATCTGAACCCCATTGAGAACCTGTGGTCCATCATCAAATGTGAGATTTACAAGGAGGGAAAACAGTACACCTCTCTGAACAGTGTCTGGGAGGCTGTGGTTGCTGCTGCACGCAATGTTGATGGTGAACAGATCAAAACATTGACAGAATCCATGGATGGCAGGCTTTTGAGTGTCCTTGCAAAGAAAGGTGGCTATATTGGTCACTGATTTGTTTTTGTTTTGTTTTTGAATGTCAGAAATGTATATTTGTGAATGTTGAGATGTTATATTGGTTTCACTGGTAAAAATAAATAATTGAAATGGGTATATATTTGTTTTTTGTTAAGTTGCCTAATAATTATGCACACTAATAGTCACCTGCACACACAGATATCCCCCTAAAATAGCTATAACTAAAAACAAACTAAAAACTACTTCCAAAACTATTCAGCTTTGATATTAATGAGTTTTTTGGGTTCATTGAGAACATGGTTGTTGTTCAATAATAAAATGAATCCTCAAAAATACAACTTGCCTAATAATTCTGCACTCCCTGTAGTTTCCGTGGGGGTGGATCCTGCTTTTCATCCCTCCGACAGGCTTTTACCCACTCCCTTATGAGGTGGACTTTTTTGTGAAGCCACAACCTCATATCCCAGTATCTCCGCATGATTTGATCCGGGGTCCTAATTGTCGGCTTCGTCGACTTCTTCTTGTTCCAAAACAGCTGCGGTTGACCAGTGCAGCACTTTCCGCCCGTGTGAACCTGAGATGTCATACCTGCTAGTCCTTATAATAATAAATATAATATATAAATATTTATATATATATCCGCCAGCAAGCATTAGAAAACTGACAAGAATGGCAACGTGTAATGGACTTTTATATGGTGAAGTAAACATGATAGGCACCATGGGAGATGGTATCTGTACATCTGATTGGATAAAATATTGAAATTTTGTTATCATGTCTGTGAAGCCATATTGAGTCAAGTTATGTTTGTGTGATGAACTCTGATTGGCCGTTCCTTAATGTTTCATATCTTTGTAACTTCCATACACATACCTCCTGGGGTGCTTTTACTACATTTAGCATGTAGACGTATTTGTAATTTATGGGACTGTTATGCGTATAAGTGTGACGCAGATTTAATATACGTGATCCGTTAAATATTAATATATTAAATTTACATTTGATCTTGCTTTACTCACGATAGTAAATATAATCCAGTCATATTAGTAAATGTTTTACACATTTTGATGTTTAATATTGATCAGGTTATTTAATATAAATATAATTTTTTGGAAAACAAACATTGTATGTATTCATATTGTGACTCATTGTGAAGTATTGACATTGCTCTATTAAATGTATTTACAATCCCAACAATGCACATCGATTGTGTGCTAGTGCGTGACATTAGAATATAATTATTTGTTCATTATTAGTAGTAAATAAACATCAAGCTCGTATTGGTCTGAACTGCTCACATATATTTTTTTTTGCAGCGTCATCTTTATTTTTAAAGGGACATTACACCAAAATATTTTCTTTCATGATCAAGATAAGGAATACAGTTTTAAACATTAAAATGTAGCTCAATCTATTTAGCTTATTCTTTACATATCTTTTACAGAAGAAATAGCAATGCACATGGTTGAGCCAATCTCAACAAGGCATTTCTATGCATCCAACAATCTTCAGCTACTGAGCATATCTAGCTATGGTTGTAAAGGAAAGTATATCAAAAGAATGAATATAATTAGATAAAAGAATGACATTTTAATGGTTAAAATTAAATATTCTTTAGGAATCATGAAATAAACACTTTTGAATTAATGTCCCTTTAAAGAGCTGATATGCAATATTTAAAGTTATATACATTGTAAATATGCATTCTTAAGATAACATGAGAAAAAAACATATATCACAAACTAAACTAAAACTAAGTTCTTTGTAAAAAATATGCAGTCATGTGTGAATCTGAAAAATATACTTAAATATATGATTATATATATATATATATATATATATATATATATATATATATATATATATATATAAAAGGGACAGTAAACCCAAAAGATATTTACTTTCATACACTACTAATTATTGCATATTCGATACCGTTATATGAATATACGTTTGACCTGTGTAAGAACCTTGTTTGTAAAATGTCCACTTATCTCCATCCTTTCATGGAGCTTTAAAATGATTCAGTGCAGACTCTTACAGGAACAGTATACTATAATATTTTTTTTAAATTAATGTGTTTAAAATTCATTTGGATTTTATTATCAGCAGAGTATATAATGTATGAAATTAAATGGTTCATGTTGGTCTATGAATTATTTTGGGTAATTGAAAACCACAATCTGTGTATTATCTTACGGCTACATTTAGAGTTCTGCGGCCAAAGGGGTGCGTTAGCTATGCGTGCTTTTTTTCCCCCGCACCTTTTAAACAACGCTGGTATTTAGAGTTGTCTGAAGGGCTGCGTTAGGCTCCAAAAAGGGAGCGTACAGGCATATTTACCGCAACTTCAACTCTAAATACCAGAGGGGCTTACGGACGCAGCGAGCTTCAAAAACGTGCTTGTGCACGATTCCCCACAGGAAACAATGGGGCAGTTTTAGCTGAAAAAAAACCTAACACCTGCAAAAAAGCAGCGTTCAGCTCCTAACGCAGCCCCATTGTTTCCTATGGGGAAACACTTCCTATGTCTGCACCTAACACCCTAACATGTACCCCGAGTCTAAACACCCCTAACCTTACACTTATTAACCCCTAATCTGCCGCCCCCGCTATCACTGACCCCTGCATATTATTTTTAACCCCTAATCTGCCGCTCCGTACACCGCCGCAACCTACGTTATCCCTATGTACTCCAAATCTGCTGCCCCTAACACCGCCGACCCCTATATTATATTTATTAACCCCTAATCTGCCGCCCCCAACGTCGCCGCCACCTACCTACAATTATTAACCCCTAATCTGCCGACCGGACCTCACCGCTACTCTAATAAATGTATTAACCCCTAAAGCTAAGTCTAATCCTAACACTAACACCCCCCTAAGTTAAATATAATTTTATTCTAACGAAATAAAATAATTCTTATTAAATAAATTATTCCTATTTAAAGCTAAATACTTACCTGTAAAATAAACCCTAATATAACTACACTATAAATAATAATTATATTGTAGCTATTTTAGGATTTATATTTATTTTACAGGCAACTTTGTATTTATTTTAACCAGGTACAATAGCTATTAAATAGTTAATAACTATTTAATAGTTACCTAGTTAAAATAATTACAAAATTACCTGTAAAATAAATCCTAACCTAAGTTACAATTAAACCTAACACTACACTATCAATAAATAAATTAAATAAACTACCTACAATTATCTACAATTAAATCAACTAAACTAAATTACAAAAACAAACAAACACTAAATTACAAAAAAATTACAAGAATTTTAAACTAATTACACCTACTCTAAGCCCCCTAATAAAATAACAAAGCCCCCCAAAATAAAAAAATGCCCTACCCTATTCTAAAATAAAAATTGTAAAGCTCTTTTACCTTACCAGCCCTTAAAAGGGCCTTTTGCGGGGCATGCCCCAAAGAAAACAGCTCTTTTGCATTTAAATAAACATACAATACCCCCCTAACATTACAACCCACCACCCACATACCCCTAAATTAACCCAAACACCCCTTGAAAAACCTAACAATAAGCCCCTGAAGATCTTCCTACCTTATCTTCACCACTCCGGGTATCACCGATCCGTCCAGAAGATGCTCCGAAGTCTTCCTCCTATCCGGCAAGAAGAGGTCCAGAAGAGGGTCCAAAGTCTTCCTCCTATCCGGCAAGAAGAGGACATCTGGACCGGCAAACATCTTCATCCAAGCGGCATCTTCTATCTTCTTCCATCCGGCACGGAGCGGGACCATCTTGAAGCAGCCGACGCGGATCCATCCTCTTCTAACGACGTCCTAAGTTCGAATGAAGGTTCCTTTAAGGGACGTCATCCAAGATGGCGTCCCTCGAATTCCGATTGGCTGATAGGATTCTATAAGGTAGGAAGATCTTCAGGGGCTTAGTGTTAGGTTTTTTAAGGGGTGTTTAAATTAAATTAGGGGTATGTGGGTGGTGGGTTGTAATGTTGGGGGGGTATTGTATGTTTAATTAAATGCAAAAGAGCTGTTTTCTTTGGGGCATGCCCTGCAAAAGGCCCTTTTAAGGGCTGGTAAGGTAAAAGAGCTTTACAATTTTTATTTTAGAATAGGGTAGGGCATTTTTTTATTTTGGGGGGCTTTGTTATTTTTTTAGGGGGCTTAGAGTAGGTGTAATTAGTTTAAAATTCTTGTAATCTTTTTTTTTTTGTAATTTAGTGTTTTTTTTTTTTTTTGTAATTTAGTGTTTGTTTTTTTTGTAATTTAGTTTAGTTGATTTAACTGTAGATAATTGTAGGTAGTTTATTTAATTTATTTATTGATAGTGTAGTGTTAGCTTTAATTGTAACTTAGGTTAGGATTTATTTTACAGGTAATTTTGTAATTATTTTAACTAGGTAACTATTAAATAGTTATTAACTATTTAATAGCTATTGTACCTGGTTAAAATAAATACAAAGTTGCCTGTAAAATAAATATAAATCCTAAAATAGCTACAATATAATTATTATTTATATTGTAGCTATATTAGGGTTTATTTTACAGGTAAGTATTTAGCTTTAAATAGGAATAATTTATTTAATAAGAATTATTTTATTTCGTTAGAATAAAATTATATTTAACTTAGGGGGTGTTAGTGTTAGGGTTAGACTTAGCTTTAGGGGTTAATACATTTATTAGAGTAGTAGTGAGGTCCGGTCGGCAGATTAGGGGTTAATAATTGTAGGTAGGTAGCGGCGACGTTGGGGGGGGCAGATTAGAGGTTAATAAATATTATGTAGGGGTCAGCGATGTTAGGGGCAGCAGATTAGGGGTACATAGGGATAATGTAGGTTGCGGCGGTGTGCGGTCAGCAGATTAGGGGTTAAAAAAAATTGATAGAGTGGCGGGGATGTGGGGGGGCCTCGGTTTAGGGGTACATAGGTAGTTTATGGGTGTTAGTGTACTTTAGAGCACAGTAGTTAAGAGCTTTATGAACCGGCGTTATCCCAGAAAGCTCTTAACTCCTGGCTTTTTCCTGCGGCTGGAGTCTTGTCATTAGATTTCTAATGCTCACTTCAGCCAACACTCTAAATACTGGCGTTAGAAAGATCCCATTGAAAAGATAGGATACGCAGTTGGCGTAGGGGGATCTGGGGTATGGAAAAGTCGCAGCTGGAAAGTGAGCGTTAGACCCTTTCTTGACTGACTCTAAATACCAGCGGGCGGTAAAAACCAGCGTTAGGAGCCCCTAACGCTGGTTTGGACGGCTAACGCAGAACTCTAAATCTAGGCGTTAGATAGTTAGTCTGATCTTCTAACTTAATCCCATGTTTAGACATAACCATACTTCTTATATGTGACAAACAAGCAACATAAAACATTTGTAATTTGTATTACCTTATGTATTGTATGCCCCACTGTCAGTGAAATATTTTACAATGCTGTATTTATACAGCTTTGCCTTAAAGGGACATTAAACAAGAATATTTTCTTTCCTGATTTAGATGGATAATACAATGTTAAACAACTTTCTAATTTACTTCTATTATCTCATTTGCTTTTATCTATTGATATTCTTTCCATAAAAGCATATCTAGATAGACTCAGGTGCTGATGATTGGTGGCTGCACCTAGATGCCTTGTGTAATTGGCTAACCCATGTGCATTGCTATTTCTTTAACAAAGGATATTTAAGAATGAATCAAATTAGATAATAGAAGTACATTTGAATGTTGTTTACATTTGTATTCTCTGTCTGAATTATTAAATATAATTTTGGGTTTCATGATCCTTTAAGGACAAAAACATTAGGAATGGGTGGAGTTAACATTGGAAAATTTAAAATAAAATATAGCTGCAAGCAGCAATAGAGGTGGCCAGCGCATCATTTTTGCAATGCCATATAAGTAGTTATGTCACAAAATAAAGCTATACAACAACTGTTTACAGTTCTAACATAAGCATTTGGGAAAAAAAACACATTTTCGAAATGTTTGCGTTTTTTAAAATGTCTGCCACACCATATGAGCTATACTTTCAACATGAACAAATGTAACTCTAGGTGACAATATGTGGTTATACAGCAAATTTCACAGCTTTAACATAAGCGGTTGGAAAGAAAACACAGTTTCAAAATTTTTGCGTAAACCAATATGGCTGCCACAGCTTGTTTCATGAAAATTTGCAAATGTTTTATTTCACGAAGGCGACTGCGCAATGCAAATTTTAACTGCAATATTATCTTTAAGGGTTATGACTATGTGTAATCATGTGTCTATTACACTGTAATATTGTTAAATATTGTAAAACTAATGTATAAAGTGCAAAATTAAATTGCGATAAAAAGGTTAATGTCTCACAGCAGCCATGTTGATTATGGAAAAATCACAATTTTAACAATCTTGGTAGAGGACCTTGCAAGGAGCATACGTACAAAATTGTGCTTTATTGCACTAAGCGGTTTAAGAGAAGTAGATGTTTAAAGATTTTCGTAAAATGCAAGATGGTTGCTACATCATGTGACCAAGTCACTTCTGTTGAGCAATGGCAAATCTAGGTCATAGCAGCACTAAGCACAGCAAGTTTCAAAGCTAAAGATTATTAAGCAGTTCTCGAAATTTGTCGCAAAAAACAATATGGCTGCCTAACCTTATGACCTATGAGTTCAAAATTGCATGAGATTTAGCATTGCAATAGGCTGTACCAGAATACCTGATTTCAAGAGTTTAGCATAAGTAATTTGTGTTTTGTGAGCAATTGACTCAAAAGAGGAAGTATTGAATTACAAATAATTACAATAAACATAAAACCGATATTGCTGCCGCATCATGTAACTGATTCTCTCCTAATGAGCAACTATGAATCTAAGTCACAATATAAGACTGTACAGCAAATTTCATAGTTCTTACATAAGCGGTTGCAGAGAAAATAGACTTTCAACATTTTCGCGTAAACCAAGATGGCTGCCTGATCGTAAGATATACAGCCTCCATATTACGCAAAATAGTGCTCACTATAGATGTCAATAAACATGGCAAAAATAAAGCATTTTTGTAAAACGGTTTTTGTTTTATTATTAATTTAAATATATCATTAAGCAATTTTGAACAATTCAAAATGGCTGCCAAACCACATGACCTATCAACTTCCCTTGAGCAAATCTGAATGTTAGTCATAAGATAACTCTATAAACAAAATTTCAAGTCCGTCCCATAAGCGGTTTCAGAGAAGAGGATTTTTGTAGTTTTTAAAAATGGCGCATACGAAATAAAATAGCCGCCAAGCTATGCAATGTATGGGTTTCAGATTGCACATATTAATGCTCACTATAGACCTCTACAATTTGCAGAAGTTTCATGAAAATTTGCAAATGTTTTATTTCCCGAAGGCGATTGCGCAATGCGAATTTTAACTGCAATATTGTCTTTAAGGGTTATGACTATGTGTAATCATGTGTCTATTACACTGTAATATTATTAAATATTGTAAAACTAATGTATAAAATGCAAAATTACGCAATTAAATGGCAATAAAAAGGTTAATGTCTCACAGCAGCCATGTTGATTATGGAAAAATCACAGTTTGAACAAACTTGGTAGAGGACCTTGCAAGGAGCAAATGTGCAAAACTGCGCATCATTGCACTAAGCGGTTTAAGAGAAGAAGATGTTTGAATATTTTCGCAAAATGCAAGATGGCTGCCACATCATGTGACCAAGGCACTTCTCTTGAGCAATAGCAATTTTAGGTCATAGTAGCACTAAGCACAGTGAGTTTCAAAGTTGTAACGTAAGCAGTTCCAGAGCTAACGATTTTTAAGCGGTTGTTGAAATTTGGTGCAAAAAGCAATATGGCTGCCAGAGCATGTGACCTATGAGTTAAATTTTGCATGAGATGTAGCACAGCAATAGGCTGTACCAGCATACCTGATTTTAAGAGCTTTGCAAAAACAGTTAAGCAGTTATGGGCAATTGAATACAAAGCTTGGCAGAATAAAAAGAATAATAATAATAATAATAATAATAATAATAATAATCCGAACAATAACAATAGGTTGTCCTGCAACTTTGTTGCTGGCCACCTAATAATAATAATCCGAACAATAACAATAGGTTGTCCTGCAACTTTGTTGCTGGCCACCTAATTAAACTAAAGGGTAACGGAAATACCTATAGATATGTGATACACTCCAACAGGTAAAGAAATATGTGTGAGAAATTTTATTTTGAGATATCTATAGTTAACTGACCCTTCAAATGACTCCACTAGAGTGAAAGTCATCAATATGGCATACAATAACTAGCTTGTTATAAATGTTAAATTAACTTATGTTTTATTTAAAGATAATTTAAACTATATTACCTTGCAAATAATTAAAGCATAATAACCTTTATTTATTTTAAGAATGTTTTTGGATACCTAAGAAAGATTATAGAGATTAGAATGTTAATATAACATTAAACTACACTGTCAATTTAATGTATGAAGTTAAACACTTTCATTTCTTAAGTGAAATGAGCAACAGTGTTATCTATAATTTATACTACATATCCTCGTCATAAACATTTTATGATTTTAACACCTATAAATCACACAAACAAATCATAGATGGCTGTATCTAACTCCACCTTAAATTTTGTAAAATACTTGACTTTAACATTATATGCTTAATCTGTGTTGCTATTTTTTCATTCAAGAAATTAATCAAAATTAGGATATTTGCTATCAGGCATGTGCTTGTAAAATAGATACTTTAACAGTCATGGGACTAATATTTTGTTTACATGTCAGAATATTAGATGGATGTATTTCTTCTTATCTTACTGGGATAGAGATATGTATCAAATAATATGTATTTCAATAAATAAATGTGAAAGATATAGTATGTAAATAAATTTAAAAAAAAAAAAAACAATTTGGGAATTCATCAAAAATGAAAATCTGAAAAAGAAAGAAAATAAATATTAAAAACATTAGTCAATTAGGTTAGTTAATGAACACATGTCTAAAAATATTCAGTAAATCTAATTATTGAAAATTCATCTTCTGTCTATTCTCTAACATGTATTGTTTGTCTTGATATTAAAAACAGGTTCAGACTGTAAATCTATATCTATCCATAATTTAAATTTAATCACATTAAATTGTCTAATCAATATTTGAACTACACATATTAGCATCTAAAATTAGACAAAATAATGCATATCAAATTTTTAAAACATTAAATTATTCTATTGTATGAGGGACATAATTGAATGTAATATTCCATGCCCCTTAAAATAATAATATATCTAAATGTCAACTATAAAATGTATCCATTTAGCTGTCTGATTTCTCTAAATCTGAGTCCTCTCTAGCACAAAGTAGGGGTAATGTTTCTACAAAACATTTTCTAAAATAGGACATGTATATATTCTGAATCATTTGAACATTATTGCTCCTATGATTCTTAAAAGCATGCATTGTGCAAACTAACCTGGATGCATGGTCTTTGAAAGGCAATTATCTTCCAAATATCAGTTTATCTTCATTAGGTGTCCTATTCATCATTTTCAAAATAGAGGATTGTGAAATACCATCTAAAAATAAAAATAACATTATGAACCATAAGTATCTCCCAATTGTGGCCACTTACCATGCAAACATGTCTTTGTATATTTTTCGAAGTCAGCACAGTTGAAAGACAATGCCACAGTCATGATTACATTGGTATTCTTCACTTTCAGTCTGGGATTCTTCACTTTCAGTCTGTAGATGAAGTAATCTCCCTAACAGAAAATAAATTGAAAATAAAATCATTAATTGAAATGTGTGACTTGTTTCTGCATCCCTCCCAACCATTTCTGAAACTATTTATATCAATAGCTTACTAAGCGTATGTAGCATCTTTTGTGTTATGTTCTAGCAATCAAGTGTGAAGCTGAGTCATACATTGTGCAGACCTAACCTCTGATGTATGACTTGGAAGCACATAGTATTGCTAGAGTATCCCTTTCTGACTATCTAAAAATCTAGTAATGTGTAAAATAAATACTACATTTAAAATTGTATGCCATATGATGGATCACTGTGCAAAATCCCCCCCCCCCCCAAGCCATACTTACCATCTGATGTTGTCTTTGAAAATCAGGTGGCGAAGTCATTACAGGAGCCAATGCCAGAATCATCTGATGTATAAATTAACTATAATAATAAAAATATCAAATCAGATTTTGATCTAATCATTTGTTGAACAATCCTAACATGTTTGCACAATTCTCTACTTCTCATTTACCTAAATTGCACACATATTTGCAATGCTCTTATATAACTTCTAGTATTTACCGTCTGAAGTTGCGGTTGATGATGTTTGCTCTGACATTGAGCCCCTCATCCTGGAATGGCCCCTCTAGAACTGGCTTGTCCTCCTCATCTTGGAGGAGGTCTTGGGGGGCCTGGACGGCCTGCAGCATCCCAGCCCGCTGAGCTATGTTATGCAGGACACTGCAGGCTATAACGATCTTTGCCACCTTATTAGGGCTGTATTGGAGGGCTCCTCCAGACTTGTCCAGGCATCTTAAGCGCATTTTGAGGAGCCCAAACATCTTCTCCACTACTGCCCTAGTCCGCTTGTGCGCCCGATTGTAGTGCTCCTGGGCGTTGTCTGTGTGGTTACGTATAGGCGTAATGAGCCAAGGCTGGCTCATGTAACCCAAATCACCTATAAATCATGAACATAACAAAATGCCAAATATTAGAAATATCAAAAAAATTATTAAATTTAAATACATTTTTAAAAGATACAATGCATTTGTGTACACGAAAATCGCATAAACTAGACATTTGCTAAAAGAGAAAGAAATAGTTAAATTGCACCCTCAAGCTGTACATTTAAGCTAGGACATGCTACATATCTGTTTGGAGCTAAAACTAGACATTTGCTGAAAGAGACAAATTGTTACAGCGCATCCTATAGCTGCACATTTAAGCTAGGACATGCTACATATGCGCTTTTCGCATAGACATTTGCTAAAAGAGAAAGAAATGGTTGAAAAGCATCCTAGAGCTGCACATTTAAGCTAGGACATGCTACATACAGGGAGTGCAGAATTATTAGGCAAGTTGTATTTTTGAGGATTAATTTTATTATTGAACAACAACCATGTTCTCAATGAACCCAAAAAACTCATTAATATCAAAGCTGAATAGTTTTGGAAGTAGTTTTTAGTTTGTTTTTAGTTATAGCTATTTTAGGGGGATATCTGTGTGTGCAGGTGACTATTACTGTGCATAATTATTAGGAAACTTAACAAAAAACAAATATATACCCATTTCAATTATTTATTTTTACCAGTGAAACCAATATAACATCTCAACATTCACAAATATACATTTCTGACATTCAAAAACAAAACAAAAACAAATCAGTGACCAATATAGCCACCTTTCTTTGCAAGGACACTCAAAAGCCTGCCATCCATGGATTCTGTCAGTGTTTTGATCTGTTCACCATCAACATTGCGTGCAGCAGCAACCACAGCCTCCCAGACACTGTTCAGAGAGGTGTACTGTTTTCCCTACTTGTAAATCTCACATTTGATGATGGACCACAGGTTCTCAATGGGGTTCAGATCAGGTGAACAAGGAGGCCATGTCATTAGATTTTCTTCTTTTATACCCTTTCTTGCCAGCCACGCTGTGGAGTACTTGGACGCGTGTGATGGGGCATTGTCCTGCATGAAAATCATGTTTTTCTTGAAGGATGCAGACTTCTTCCTGTACCACTGCTTGAAGAAGGTGTCTTCCAGAAACTGGCAGTAGTACTGGGGGTTGAGCTTGACTCCATCCTCAACCCTAAAAGGCTCCACAAGCTCATCTTTGATGATACCAGCCCAAACCAGTACTCCACCTCCACCTTGCTGGCGTCTGAGTCGGATTGGAGCTCTCTGCCCTTTACCAACCCAGCCACGGGCCCATCCATCTGGCCCATCAAGACTCACTCTCATTTCATCAGTCCATAAAACCTAAGAAAAATCAGTCTTGAGATATTTCTTGGCCTAGTCTTGACGTTTCAGCTTGTGTGTCTTGTTCAGTGGTGGTCGTCTTTCAGCCTTTCTTACCTTGGCCATGTCTCTGAGTATTGCACACCTTGTGCTTTTGGGCACTCCAGTGATGTTGCAGCTCTGAAATATGGCCAAACTGGTGGCAAGTGGCATCTTGGCAGCTGCACGCTTGACTTTTCTCAGTTCATGGGCAGTTATTTTGCGCCTTGGTTTTTCCACACGCTTCTTGCTACCCTGTTGACTATTTTGAATGAAACGCTTGATTGTTCGATGATCACGCTTCAGAAGCTTTGCAATTTTAAGAGTGCTGCATCCCTCTGCAATATATCTCACTATTTTTGACTTTTCTGAGCCTGTCAAGTCCTTCTTTTGACCCATTTTGCCAAAGGAAAGGAAGTTGCCTAATAATTATGCACACCTGATATAGGGTGTTGATGTCATTAGACCACACCCCTTCTCATTACAGAGATGCACATCACCTAATATGCTTAATTGGTAGTAGGCTTTCGAGCCTATACAGCTTGGAGTAAGACAACATGCATAAAGAGGATGATGTGGTCAAAATACTAATTTGCCTAATAATTCTGCACTCCCTGTATCTGTTTGGAGCTAAAACTAGACATTTGCTGAAATAGACAATTAAATGGTTAAAGCGCATCCTATAGCTGCACATTTAAGCTAGGATATGCCACATATGCAGTTTTCGCAAAAACTAGACATTTGCTAAAAGAGAAAGAAATGGTTAAATTGCATCCTAGAGCTGCACATTTAAGCTAGGACATGCTGCATATCTGTTTGGAGCTAAAACTAGACCTTTGCTGAAAGAGACACATTGTTACAGCGCATCCTATAGCTGCACATTTAAGCTAGGACATGCTACATATGCGCTTTTTGCATAGACATTTGCTAAAAGAGAAAGAAATGGTTGAAAAGCATCCTAGAGCTGCACATTTAAGCTAGGACATGCTACATATCTGTTTGGAGCTAAAACTAGACATTTGCTGAAATAGACAATTAAATGGTTAAAGCGCATCCTATAGCTGCACATTTAAACTAGGACATGCTACATATGCGGTTTTCGCATAGACATTTGCTAAAAGAGAAATAAATGGTTAAATTGCATCCTAGAGCTGCACATTTAAGCTAGGACATGCTACATATCTGTTTGGAGCTAACACTGGACATTTGCTGAAAGAGACAATTAAATGGTTAAAGTGCATCCTATAGCTGTACATTTAAGCTAAGACATGCCACTTATGCAGTTTTCGCAAAAAGTAGACATTTGCTAAAAGAGAAAGAAATGGTTAAATTGCATCCAAGAGCTGCACATTTAAGCTAGGACATGCTGCATATCTGTTTGGAGCTAAAACTGGACATTTGCTGAAAGAGACAATTAAATGGTTAAAGCGCATCCTATAGCTGCACATTTAAGCTAGGACATGCCACATATGCAGTTTTCGCAAAAACTAGACATTTGCTAAAAGAGAAAGAAATGGTTAAATTGCATCCTAGAGCTGCACATTTAAGCTAGGACATGCTGCATATCTGTTTGGAGCTAAAACTAGACATTTGCGGAAAGAGACAATTAAATGGTTAAAGCGCATCCTATAGCTGCACATTTAAGCTAGGACATGCTACATATGCAGTTTTCACATAGAAATTTGCTAAAAGAGAAAAAAATTGTTAAATTGCATCCTAGAGCTGCACATTTAAGCTAGGACATGCTGCATATCTGTTTGGAGCTAAAACTAGATATTTTCTGAAAGAGACAATTAAATTGTTACAGCGCATCCTATAGCTGCACATTTAAGCTAGGACATGCTACATATGTGGTTTTTGCATAGACGTTTGCTAAAAGAGAAAGAAATGGTTAAATTGCATCCTAGAGCTGCACATTTAAGCTAGGACATGCTACATATCTGTTTGGAGCTAAAACTAGACATTTGCTGAAAGAGACAATTAAATGGTTAAAGTGCATCCTATATCTGCACATTTAAGCTAAGACATGCTATATATGCGGTTTTTGCATAGACGTTTGCTAAAAGAGAAAGAAATGGTTAAATTGCATCCTATAGCTGTACATTTTGCACATTACACAAACACAACTGTTTTGAAGATTACAGTGGCAATTGTCTAACTAATTAACCATGTTGTGCACAAGTACTCACCAACGAGCCACCCATGGGGAAACTGTCTGCCCTCAAACTGCCTGAGGATACGGGCATCATGACAAGCCCCTCCGAAATTCGCACACACATTCATAATCCACATCCATGTGTCGCAAACAAACTGCACGTTGAGACTATGCAATTTTGGAAGGGCTGGTCATCTGCTGGAACACGCAGCTCAATGTGGGTGCAATCTATTGCTCCCAAGACATTGGGCATTCGAGCTAATGCAAAGAATTCCCTCTTCAGGCGCCTCCAATCGCCATCATTTTGAGGGAATCCTATGTAAAGCTTACAAACTCATACCATGGCATCCAGAAAGTTGTCAAAAACCACAGAGAAGGTACCCTGAGACAGCCCATGCATGTACCCCTCTCCGGATTGAAATCTTCCGGAGGCCAGGACGTGTATGCAACTTAGCATCTTGGTCATGCCAGGGATTGCAGTCCGCATACATTTACGTGGCTCCATATGAGGTTTAAGTACTTCGTAAAGGCTAATGAGCTGCTCGCAATTGAGCCTATACTTGTCATAAACCTTGAAGTGGCTCATGTTATCCAAGGTGGGCCTCACCCTTTCAACACGAGGACCTCTAACCAGACGAGCCCTAAGTCTCTCTTGGAGATGCTGAGCACGCCTGATTCGGTTGTACACAACTCGTGCAACAGCACCAGCACCAACTAACTGCAGATCATCCATATTTGCCAAGCCAAACAGCACAAAGCCAAACAGCAGAGCAAACTCACAAGGAGTAACAAGGTATGCAAACACACAGAAGTGATTTGATGCAATGTAGATCACAAGGGACCCTTTGGCCATGTTGTTTGGGGGATTTATAGTGCAATATGTCCAATGGTAGCATGTTCATAATGATTGCTGATTGTATACACTTGATTGTATATGAGCGGCGCAAATGCTTTCAAAGTGGGTGGATTTTCTTGTGTTTGATGAAATGTATTCCCCCCCCAATGAATCGTAACGTGAAAGTGTAAAATGTAACATATACAGTGCATGTTTGTTTATATGCGTAATAAATACTTACACCTAGATTACGAGTTTTGCATTAGAGGCTATGCAGTGCTAACGAGCAGTTTTCCCTCACCGCTCACTTACATGCAGCGCTGGTATTACGAGTTTCCAGAAACCCGTCATTAAAAGACAAGAAGTGAGCGTTGAGTAAAATTTTGCTCATTACCGCACTCCAATACCAGCGCTGCTTAAGTCAGTGGTAAGCTGGTCGTACGTGCTCGTGCACGATTTCCCCATAGGAATCAACGTGGAGAACTGTCTGCAAAAAAGCAGCATAAAAATCCATAACGCAGCCCCATTGATTCCTATGGGGAAATAAAAGTTATGTCTACACCTAACACCCTAGCATGAACCCGAGTCTAAACACCCCTAATCTTACACTTATTACCCCTAAAATGCCACCCCGACATCGCCGCCACCTATATTATACTTATTAACCCCTAATCTGCCACTCCGGACACCGCCGCCACCTACATTATACTTATGAACCCCAAATCTGCTGCCCCCAACATCGCCGCCACCTACATTATATTTATTAACCCCTAATCTGCCCCCCCAATGTCACGGCCACCTACCTACACTTATTAACCCCTAATCTGCCGCCCCCAACGTCGCCCCAACTATATTAAAGTTAATAACTCCTAAACCTAAGTCTAACCCTAAAACTAACTCCCACTAACTTAAATATAATTTAAATAAATCTAAATAAATATTCCTATCATTACCTAAATTATTCCTATTTAAAACTAAATACTTACCTGTAAAATAAACCCTAAGCTAACGACAATATAACTAATAGTTACATTGTATCTAGCTTAGTGTTTATTTTTATTTTACAGGCAAGTTTGTATTTATTTTAACGAGGTAGAATAGTTATTAAATAGTTATTAACTATTTACTAACTACCTAGCTAAAATAAATACAAATTTACCTGTAAAATAAAACCTAACCTAAGTTACACTAACACCTAACACTACCCTATAATTAAATAAATTAACTAAATTAAATACAATTACCTAAATTAAATTAAATTAGCTAAAGTACAAAAAAAACACACCAAATTACAGAAAATAATAAATTACAGAAATTTAAACTAATTACACCTAATCTAATAGCCCTATTAAAATTAAAAAAGCCCACCCCCAAAATATAACAAAAACCTAGCCTAAACTAAACTACCAATAGCCCTTAAAAGGGCCTTTTGTGGGGCATTGCCCCAAAGTAATCAGCTCTTTTACCTGTAAAACAAAATACAACCAACCCCCCCAACAGTAAAACCCACCACCCACACAACCAACCCCCCAAATAAAATACTTTCTAAAAAAAACTAAGCTAATACACCCTTAAAAAAATACAATACACCCTTAAAAACCTAACACTAACCCCCTGAAGATCGACTTACCGGGAGACGTCTTCATCGAAGCCGGGCGAAGTGGTCCTCCAGACGGGCAGAAGTCTTCATCCAAGCCAAGCCGAAGTGGTCCTCCAGACGGGCAGAAGTCTTCATCCAGATGGTATATTCTATCTTCATCCATCCGGCATGGAGCGGGTCCATCTTCAAGACATCTGACGCAGAGCATCCTCTTCTGGCAAAGACTAAAACAGAATGAAGGTACCTTTAAATGACGTCATCCAAGATGGCGTCCCTTAGATTCTGATTGGCTGATAGAATTCTATCAGCCAATCGGAATTAAGGTAGAAAAAATCCTATTTGCTGATGCAATCAGCCAATAGGATTGAAGTTCAATCCTATTGGCTGATCCAATCAGCCAATAGGATTGAGCTCGCATTCTATTGGCTGATTGGAACAGCCAATAGAATGCAAGCTCAATCCTATTGGCTGATTGCATCAGCCAATAGGATTTTTTTACCTTAATTCCGATTGGCTGATAGAATTCTATCAGCCAATCGGAATCTAAGGGAGGCCATCTTGGATGACGTCACTTAAAGGTACCTTTATTCTGTTTTAGTCGTCACCAGAGGAGGATGCTCCGCGTCGTATGTGTTGAAGATGGACCCGCTCCGCGCCTTCTGGATGAAGATAGAAGATGCCATCTGAATGAAGACTTTTGCCCATCTGGAGGACCACTTCTGACCGGCTTGGATGAAGACTTCTGCCCGTCTAGAGGACCACTTCTGCCCGGCTTGGATGAAGACTTCTGCCTGTCTGGAGGACTACTTCGCCCGGCTTGGATGAAGATGTCTCCCGGTAAGTCGATCTTCAGGGGGTTAGTGTTAGGATTTTTTAAGGGTGTATTGGGTGGGTTTTATTTTTTAGATTAGGGTTTGGGCGGCAAAATAACTAACTGCGCTTTTAAGGGCAATGCCCATCCAAATGCCCTTTTCAGGGCAATGGGGAACTTAGGTTTTTTTAGATAGTATTTTATTTGGGGTGTTGGTTGTGTGGGTGGTGGGTTTTACTGTTGGGGGGTTGTTTGTATTTTGTTTTACAGGTAAAAGAGCTGATTACTTTGGGGCAATGCCCCACAAAAGGCCCTTTTAAGGGCTATTGGTAGTTTAGTTTAGGCTAGGGTTTTTTTTATTTTGGGGGGATTTTTTATTTTAATAGGGCTATTAGATTAGGTGTAATTAGTTTAATTTCTGTAATTTGTTTACTATTTTCTATAATTTAGTGTTTGTTTTTTTTGTACTTTAGCTAATTTAATTTAGGTAACTGTATTTAATTTAGTTAATTTATTTAATTGTAGTGTAGTGTTAGGTGTTAGTGTAACTTAGGTTAGGTTTTATTTTACAGGCAAATTTGTATTTATTTTAGCTAGGTAGATATTAAATAGTTAATAACTATTTAATAACTATTCTACCTAGTTAAAATAAATACAAACTTGCCTGTAAAATAAGAATAAAGCTTAAGCTAGCTACAATGTAACTATTAGTTATATTGTAGCTAGCTTAGGGTTTATTTTACAGGTAAGTATTTAGTTTTAAATAGGAATAATTTAGCTATTAATAGTAGGTTTTATTTAGATTTATTTTAATTATATTTAAGTTAGGGGGGGTTAGGGTTAGACTTAGGTTTAGGAGTTAATAACTTTAATATATTAGTGGCAACGTTGGGGGCGGCAGATTCAGGGTTAATAAATGTAGGTAGGTGGCGGCGATGTTAGGGACGGCAGATTAGTGGTTAATAATATTTAACTAATGTTTGCGAGGCGGGAGTGCGGTGATTTAGGGGTTAATATGTTTATTATAGTGGCGGCGACGTTGGGGGCAGCAGATTAAGGGTTACTGAGTGTAGGTAGGTGGCGGCGACATTGGGGGCGGCAGATTAGGGGTTAATAAATATAATGTAGGTGTCGGCGATGTTGGGGGCAGCAGATTAGGGGTTCATAAATATAATGTAGGTGGTGGCAGTATCCGGAGCGACAGATTAAGGGTTCAAATTTTTATTTTAGTGTTTGCGATGCGGGAGGGCCTCAGTTTAGGGGTTAATAGGTAGTTTATGGGTGTTAGTGTACTTTTTAGCACTTTAGTTCTAAGTTTTATGCTACAGCGTTGTAGTGTAAAACTCATAACTACTGACTTTTAAATGAGTTAGGGATCTTGACAGGGTAGGCTGCACCGCTCACTTTTTGGCCTCCCAGGACAGACTTGTAATGTCAGCGCTATGGAAGTCCATAGAAAAATGACTTTACTAAGTTTACGTAAGTCTTTTTGCGGTAAGGCCAAAGAAGTGTGCAGTCACCCTAAACCCTAATACCAGCGGGCGTAAAAAAGCAGCGTTAGGACCTCTTAACGCTGCTTTTTTATCCTAACGCACAACTCGTAATCTAGCCATTAGTAAACACGATCTTATAGTAAAAAGCACATGTCCACGCTAACATGAATGAAAGTGCATACTTGTGTATAATGTGCATAGACATGGCATAGAATCTGATCAATCAATGTTGCTGCAATATTGTTGACAAATGATAAAGTAATGGGTGACATCTATAATATTCTATATATAAGTGATTGGCGAAATGTCAACATTTTATGTGTCCCATTGAAATCGCAATAATAATGATTATCTACCAACCCTCTTGTTTACGTATATGTAGTATTGAGTGAGAAACTGCTGAAAGGGGCGGTTCAGTCCTAATGCTGTAATCTGTATGGTTGAAGCTTAGAGTGATGTCATTATATTAGCAACCTACCTGTCTAGTTTGCAAATCTTCATTCTCTTGTTGTAGTTTGCAACATTCTTATTGTGTGCTGATTAAAAGATAAATGTGTGCTTTGTTGTTGTGTGATGCGTGTTATGTACATCTATGTATGTATTGTGATTCTCTCCCACATATGCTGATTTATATAAAGCAGTATAACATTGTTGTTCTATCCAAAAAAGTGACAGCTCTAATATGTTCTAATGACATGTTATTATTGTACGTAATTCCTAATGGTATATTATGAGTAAATCGTGATGTTAAAGGGACACTAAATCCATAATTTCTGTTTTGTGATTCCAAGAGAGAATCCAATGTTAACCAACCTTCCAATGTAGTTGTATGATGTAAATGTGTTCATTGTTTATATGTGATTTTTTGCATGAATATCAATGCACATGTATGAGTCAATGGCAAAAGTCATGTATGTGCATCCATCAATCATCATGTGGTGAGCCTATGTAGATATGCTGTTCATCCAAGCATATGAGTTGAATAAATGAAATGCTATAATAGATGTAAATGAGACGTGTTTACAATTGGCTACTGTTTGTGAATAATGAAATGTAAAAATAATTTTCTGTCTGGTTAAATCTGATTTCATTTTTAAAACCGATTTGGTATTGGTGATGATCGAATTAATGGTGACTTCTAGTTGATGTAATGGAATTTCCTTTAAGAATGTGATGTTGTAAAAGCCATAACGCCATAAGGAAATAGTAATTTCTTGATCTATTTGGCATAGCGGGACTAACACAAGAATGAATGAATTAGCGCCACAATTCTAACACTAGTATTACGAGTTTTAAAGTCTAAAAAATTTTTGTGCGTTAGGTAAATCTGCTGCTCGCATGCACAAGCACGTATTCCCCATAGAAGTCAATAGAGGAGAGAAATGTCCAGAGAAATAAAACACAACACTTTTGTTGAGCGTAAAGTGAGTGGCGTCATGTCCTTCTGTGAAAAAGTATCTAAATCGTGTTAATTTCATAATAAAAATATGTTTTGTGTAGGTAGTGTGCTGTATATTGTTTGTATGTATCTAATTCTGTATGTATGTGATAATATTTGTAGTTAGATGTAGCTAGATGAGTGTATGTTCCCGTATGTCTATGTAAATCAAGGTAAAATGGTTTTGTGTGCATTTTTTTTCAAACACCCGAGATCTCGTAACTTTTTATTCCGTTATATTTTGACATGAAAAATTTTAATATGAAATATAAATATTGTCGAGTGTTTGTATGAGTGTAAGTGTACTTTGTGTAATGTTTTTGTTATCAATATATCATTAACTACTGGGTCTGTGTGAGCGGTATGTATTTGAGCATAGATGGTGATATTTGTGGCGCTACGGAAACTTGTAATAGCAGCTTTAGGGAAAATGAAGCGTTATGAGGCTTTTTCACTCATAACGCACAACTTGTATACTAGCCGATATATATTTATGAGTTAATATGTGTATATACACATATTAACACATGAATATATATTTATATAATCATATACATATATATTTTCATTGCAGTCTATGGGAACACACAGTTCCCATAGACCGCAATGTAAAGGCACTTTACACCCCACTTCTATCAACTTAAAAGGCCCAAATTGCCTAGTGCAGTTTTTTTTTTATTAAAAAAAACCTACATATTTTTTCAATAAAATCTACACCTTCTATTTTGAGTGTATTTGGGGAACGTTTAGAAAAATAACCAAAGATCTAATCTCTGGTTAATTTTCAGAGAGTTAATTGTGAGGTCGTGGTAGCAATAACCAGCCACTTGTATACGCTGGTTAATTATTGCACTCTCGCATATGGACAAATTTACCCATTTGCAACAGCGCAATAATTTAACGCTCCACTTGTAATCTAGCCATATGTTTCTATGAACCATCTCTTTAAGTTAATGTTAAGCATGATACATTTTTAGGTACCATGATTCCTAAGGAAGCCTCTCATATGTTTTTACCTAAGGTTTGAGGCTATGGCTAAACATAGAGAATCTATGCTTAAATATTTGATCACAAGCTAATAAAAAGTGATTGCACAGTAAAAAGTTTACCAAAGCTTTTGGAATTGTTGGTAAAATTGGCTTTGGAAATGTGATTACTCCCCCATGTAAAAGTTACCAATAGCTTTTGACGCATTTATCATAGTTAAATAACCAAATCTTGTGTGCATGTAAAATTATATTTTTTTTGCTAATAAATGCTTATTTATTTAACCATCTGAATCTCTCTGGGGTAAGTGGGCCAATGAAATATTGATGGTTTTACAAACTGGAGGTTGCTGTATGACCTTGCCAATTGACTTTAATTAAAGCTGCAAGCCAGAAGCATTGTGACCTAAATAGATAGCCACTTATCAAACAAGTAACATCACAACTTGTAAAGACTGTATACCAGCACAAAACTTCTAAATTCCAGTCCTCAAGGAGCCCTAACAGACTTGATTACATGGAGCATGAGACCCAAAATCTTTCTTTCATGATTATGAGCATACAATTTTAAACAACTTTTCATTTTACTTCTATAATGTAATTTTCTTTGTTCCCTTGGTAACCTTTGTAGAAAATACTACTAAGGAAGGTTCAGGAGCAGCAATGTCCTATTGGGCGCTAGCTGATGATTGGTGACTGCACATTTATGCCTCTTGTCATTAGCTCACCCAGTGTGTTTAGCTAGTTCCCAGTGGAGCATAGCTCCTTCTTAAACAAAGGACACCATGAGAACAAAGAAATGTGATCATAGATGTAAATTGGAACGTTGTTTAAAAGTTTATGTTCTGTCTGAATTGTGAAAGAAAAATTTGGGTTTTCATGTCTCTTTAAAGGATTTCCCTACCTGAGCATGGGGGAGACAGTTATAATGATTGAACTAATTATTCAGCCTTTGAAGGGAAATACTAGGAATTATCTGGCCTGTTAGCATACTTTGAGGAAAGGAAATGAGAAACACTGTCCCAGCCTGACCAGTAGATTTTTGTTTATGAATCCTGTCAGAGCAAGAAATAAATATTTTATTAAATAAAATTCTGACTACATGTGAAAGCCATGAGTTGAGGTTCTCTATGCAATTGCATTAAAGGGACACTAAAATTAAAATGTGACTATTATGATCCAGCTAGAGCATGTTGTTTTAAGAGACTTTCCATTATCCAATTGTGCAACGTTTTTTATATGCACACTTTCTGAAGCACCAGCTTAGACTGAGCATGTGCACAAGTTTAAAGTGCATAGGTATACTAGCCTGTGATTGCCTAATGCTGTCACATGATACAAGGAAGCCAGCAAATGTGACAAAAAAAATGTGTCCAAAAAAATCACTGCTTAATGAAATTCATAGTAAGTGTTATTGCATTGTCAGTTTATTATGCACATAACACAAATGAAATCAGTGCGCCAACGGTTGAGTTACTAATATATAAGTGGCAAATGTGAGTACACTAGTATCCCTCAAAAAATAATAATATAATAAACTGATTAGTAGTGATATAAATGCTCAGAATAAATGTACGATATTCCCAGTGAAATGCAAAAAAAACCACATAAATCAAGTGCAATCCATAATATAACCAAAAAGATACTGTGCATTAATAATACTTAGTAACCATTCATAAGAAACAAAATGTTCACATAAGTGTTCAAACCAAGTTGGATTTCATAACAGGTGGCAAATGGCAAGCAGTTTCTTCAAATAAATCTTGTTGGTGGCCCAAGACGATGTATCTACAGATAGAGTGAAACAAAAGAAGGCGCCACCATAGTGGACAATTAGTGAGGCATGACACGCCGCTGTTGTAAGTGTTGTTATACTCACAAGATAGCAGACACTTGAGAAGTGTCACAAACGCCTTCTGGACTCTTGGAGTCGTCCAGCTAACTCCCACTCCTGTGTGGTATGGATACTGGTTCTGCAGCCAACACGTCCTCTCTTGTGTGCAGCCTGTGCTCTCCTGGATAGTAACCGGCACTGCAAGCTGATAATGTGTCCAGCAAGGCTCCATACCCAGCAAACAAGCAGATCAAACACACTAAACAGACACAGACCAAACGCTGGAAAAAGTGTGCATAAATGGCAATGTTACCGTATTGGTGAGAATAAAATAGAGTTTGTGACAAAAATTCTAAAAACAATAACAAGACTTTATTAGGCACAACGTTTCTCGGTCTGTATGTGACCATTTCCTCAGGTGCATATATGTAAAATAAAACACAGTAACCACGAACTTATAACACCCTCATACTGCGCTTGCGTGTAGGTGTGTCAGCATTCTGGAGTTCCAATTGGAGTTGTAAGCACCAATGGGGTTCTGTATAATAGACAACCCTCCATATTCTTGGAGGTAAAGAAGTACTACTTTAATACAACTGAGATCGGTTAATGATTCCCAGTTAAAACAGTCAGTCCTCTAACGCTGTTCAGTGTGACTATTCATGTGTTGTAAGGCTGTTAAGACTACCATATCGGACACATCTACTGTTGCAGCACAGTCTCATAAAACACATTTAAAATACAAAGTCGCATAAATGTATCGGAACATCCATCCATCAAAATATTTGAAACTTGATAAGGGGATATTCGAATATAAAAAAAGCAAAAAAGCAATAAATGACAAAGACAAAAATAAAAATATTTCATACATTGATTAAACAATTCAAGATATAAAACTATGATTCTATGAAATACATATAGCAAAACTAGATCTAATGTCAAAATTCATATTACATAACAATATAAAAATATTAAAATAAATCAAACTGAATATAAGGAAATATAATAATATACACTCTCAAACGAGTACTGTATAAAATTATTATTCGCATAATATGATCCTAAAGTGCTATAAGGTGCAGGTGATGTGAATAATAACAACTCCCTAGGTCGTAATAAGGAGACAAGTATTAGAATAATACAGCCTTCAAAAAATAGCTAAGGGTTCAAGAACTCTATATGATTACCCATAACGTTATTAATATAGTCAAATTGGGTAGGAGGCGAGATACACACCCACAAAATTTTGTGTCCTTGATTGTGTACTATGTTGGCACCTTCTTTTGTTTCACTCTATCTTTTTATGCACATGCTAATTATGCTATTCTTCTGTATTTGATGGTCCTTTAAATTATTTGTGATTAAATATTGTATTTATAGATTATTAGATTATTATTACAGGCCAAAGTTTGGGTACCAGGAGATTAGCCCAGGAAAAAAGTTCCAAAGAGTAAAACAAGAGCAGAGTTCAAGGACAGACCAAAGGTCAGGTACCGAGAGATCAGTCCAGCAGCAAGGTATCAAGGTGTAAAACAAGAGCAGAGTCAAAGGACAGGCCAAAGGTCAGATACCAGGAGATTAGTCAAGGAACAAGGTACCAAGGGGTAAAACAAGAGCAGAGTCCAAGGACAGGCCACAGGTCAGGTACCAGGAAATTAGTACAGCAACAAGGTATCAAGGGGTAAAACAAGCGCAGAGTCCAAGGACAGGCCACTGTCAGGTACCAGGAGATTAGCCCAGAAACAAGGTACCAAGGGGTAAAGCAAGAGCAGAGTTCAATGACATGCCAAAGGTCAGGTACAGGGAGATTAGTCCAGGTACAAGGTACCAAGGGGTAACACAAGAGCAGAGTTCAAGGACAGACCAAAAGTCAGGTACCGGGAGATCAGTATAGCAACAAGGTATCAAGGGGTAAAACAAAAGCAGAGTCCAAGGACAGGCCAAAGCTCAGGTACCAGGAGATAAGTCTATCAACAAGGTACAGGAGACTTAGCAGTCAAAGGAAACCCAGCAGTTAAAGGTGAGGAGGCTGATACAAGATATCAGGTAAGTGCAGCTGGTACAGCAGGATTCCGGTAAGTTTCCACTTGTACAGAAACTTCAGGAGACTCATCAGATGAAAGGAAACCCAGCTGGTACAGTTGGTGAGGATGGTACAGAATATCAGGTAAGTGCCGCTGGTACAGCAAGTACAAGAGACTTAGCAGCACAGAAAACCAAGCCGGTAAACAAGGGGTGGCTAGTACAGGATACCAGGTAAGTGGAGCTAGTACAGCAGGATTTAGGTAAGAGGAAACTTGTACAGCAAGTACAGGAGACTCAGCAGGTAAAGGTGGTGAGGCTGGTATGGGATACTAGATAAGTGCAGCTAGTACTGCACTTATCTGATTGCAACTTACCTGTGCAGCAGGTAAGTTGCAATCAGAAAACAAGGTAGTTTAGCAACACAGGATACAAGGCCCCTTTAAATTAGCTCAGAAAACTGGCTTTGGGGTTCCTTCATGTGGAGCAGGAGCTCGTCACTGGAGTGAGACCAGATCAGTACCTGACATCAGTAGCAAAAGAAATCTGCCATTCTGTGTTTTGGGGGCCTTTAAAATATATCCTGCTTTACATCTCCTCTAACTTTATAACAAGGGTTTTTGGGACACCTGAATTTGATATCATATTTCTGATGTCAATAAAAGTTGAGGTGTAGAAATAATCTAAAACATTCATATTCTATAAAAACTAACAGTGCTTTATGATAACAAACCCTATAAGCACATTGGCTGGTTGGAATTGTTTTGGCCTTTCTGTTCTAACTTATGTATTTACTGGTGTGATAAACATAGTGTTGGGTTGTAAGATAAATCAGCACACATGCTTTTCATCCAAATATACCTTGTTATAGTTCAACTTCTGCAGATATTTTTAATCAGTTCAGACTTGAATCTCCTTAAACTATAATCTCATCATTACAGCAATCCGTAGAAAAAATGGGAAATTCAATTTGGTTAAAAATAGCAATCAAAGGAACACTGTTATTTCTTGCTGTACTACAATTATGATATGAAATAACTGTACAATGATTGGAGAAAAGGACATGAAATTGCTATTTTAGTAGTTCATCTTGTATAAAATGTGATCTATATTAGTATTGTAAAATATGTTTAGCTCTTTATTACATTCAATGCTATTTGCAATAAAAAGCTTGGTGACACTGCTTAAGACGTGTGTTTCCTTCATTATAATTCCCATTAATATTTTTTACCTAAACTTACCCTTAAATAGGTGAAATTAAATTAAAGGCATGAGATATATCACCACTACTGTACTGTACCAATGAATATTCAGGAGAATATAGGGTATACCAGTCACATTTTTTTTAATTATTTTTTTTTATTTTCTTTGCAAAAAGTATTTAAATCCCTCCACAAGCCAGGAAAATACGCAACATGGGGAATTATGGACATTTTGCATCTCATATCCGTTGCATAGATTATCCATTTGTATGTAAATGTTTCATGTACATTTATAAAAATATTTGCAGGCATTTGAATATATAATTATAATAAAAATATAATATATTCCACTGAAGAAATAACACACACGGTGTGTTGAAAACGTGCTAACAGTTTTATATGAAACTCTGAAAGGTATCCTGTAACACAGCTGGCTATTGTTGGAAACAGCTGATTATGCAAAAAAAAACTAAGATATGTAATTACATAAAAATGTCTTGGTTAAGACAATAGCTTTTTTTTAAGTGCATTTTTTAATTAAATGGTTGAATATTCTGCTGAGTATGAAATAGGAATCATTCCACTGAGCTCATAAACTAAATGTGTTGTGCTATATATGTGCCATATAATTTACTGGGCCTTTTAGCTTTAGATTGGTTCATTGAGTATCAAAAAATTGCAGTATTTCAAACTTAAATGATGTAATAATTTAAATTAATGTGGAAGTTCTGGAAATATTTCTTATAAACTGTTGATTTTCATTATGATTATAGAAAAAAGGGCTTTTTTTTTCCCTTTTGGGTATTGATGTTTTGACAAGTATTAACAATATCACCTAAGTCTTGTAAAACACAAGTTTCTATTCATTAAACTTTGTGCCTTCACCATCTGTGTAATTGTCTGCTAAAGTGATCTTCAAGGCTACCCTGACAAGCTTGCCCTGAAGGACCCTTTTAAAGATAGTTCATGTTCTGTACAATTTATAGACTGCTCTCAGCAAAATGTTTACTAGCTTTTATAGGTGTTTCTGCTAAATGCCTTCTTTTCTGCTTTACTTAAAGGGACATGAAACACAAAATGTTTCTTTCATGATTCAGACAGAGAATACAATTTAAAAATAATGTCCAATTTACTTCTATTATTAAATTTGTGTCACTTTCATGTTATTTTTTGATGAAGAGATATCTAGATAGGTAGCGTGCACATGTCGGGAGCGCTACATGACAGGAAATAGTGCTGCCATTTACTGCTCTTGCTAATGTATAACATTGTTTCAAACTGCTGCCATATACTGTAGTGCTGCAGACGTGCACACTCCTGAACTTAACTTACTGCTTTTCAACAAAGGATAACAGAAAACAGAGAACATTTGATAATAGAAATAAATTATTTGTTCTATCTGAGTTATAAAATAAAATGTTTGGGTTTTATGTCCCTTTAAATTAATTTAAAAAAAGGAGCATTTTAAAGGCGCCATTGATAATTACTAGTTGTCATCATCTAAAAACAAAAAAAAAAAATCACTCACAGCAGGTGTGAGTGTCCCCCACTAAAACATAACTTTCTAATAATTAAAAATATAACAACATAAAATATGTTAATTAAAAATAATCAATTATCTCAATGACTCTCTACTCCTTATTCCACAAAAAACAATATAATCCTATAGTGTCAGAAGCTCCAAAGGTGAACCAATATGGTTTGACCCCTCTCTGTTCATCTGTTTCAGTTTAGCAATTATATAAAAAGGTTGGATATTTCCAAGTCCATGTAAGCCACACATACCCAAGGTCTAAATATATCTATCATTGTCCTATAAACATATATAGAATGAGAAAGAGAAGTGATAGGGGGCGCCCTTGGATTACCAAATAGGTGTATATATACTCTGAGAAAGCTAGACTAAGCACAATATATTGCACAAACAAATGATACAATAGAGAATCCTTAGTCAGATATCCAATAAAGTGTGTAATTGATATATAAATCAATAGTAAAACAATCCCAGTATGAATTAATAAAAATCAATAAATAAAAATCAGATAAAATCAAATATAATAGCATAACAATCCAGTCAATATTAATCTCAACAGATATCAGTTAAATAATAGTCCCAAGTGGAAGTGATTTTGATGATATCACAGTGATGCAGTGGAAGAATCAGGTCAAGGCAGCTGTCTGTGTCAGGATCAAGGCCCAGATCCTGGATCAATAATCTGTAGACAACATAAGAGGACAGAAGCGCCACATGGCTCAATATTGTTTGACAAAAAATAACAAATATCAGTGTAATGGAAACACTCACATTTAGTGATACACCCCTAGTGGTGTAGATGAAGCAGACTGGGATCATACACAGTCACCAAGCAGACTGGCCTCCAATGGCTACTCAGCAGTATTTGGAGAAGCACCTCCCTTGGTCCACTAGAAGCAAACTGGGATCAAACAGTCACCCAGTAGACTGATAACCGGTGAGGCAGGAACTCCCAGCATTCCAGGATAAGTAGACAGCTCAGATGGTAATAAGGCATGGCAGCAAGTGGTAAGTGTAATAAAAACTTTATTAAAATATAAAATACTAGCAACACGTTTCTCATCCAACCAGTGGATGTTTCATCAGGATTAAGCCTGATGAAACATCCACTGGTTGGATGAGAAACGTGTTGCTAGTGTTTTATATTTTAATAAAGTTTTTATTACACTTACCACTTGCTGACATACCTTATTACCATTTGAGCTGTCTACTACTTACGTGTTGTTCCCAGAACTGTCAAGCCACTGCTTTTATGGAGTTTCACACATTGCAAGCACTATTTGAATCATAGTTATAAACTCATTACTTTAATTCACATGTTTTACCCCTCTGTAAAATATATTGCTACATGCTCTCCCTGGCAGTTTTTCATGTATGTACAAAGATTGCATCATTGTAAGCTAGTCTGTTAATTGTCTCCCTTTTCATAGCAGTTTGCTATATACTATACTTTTTCAGTCATTAAAACAGACTTCCTTAAAATGTAGAACATACAATTTTAAACAACTTTCTCGTTTTCTTCTATTATCAAATTTGCTTCATTCTCTTTTTATAATTTGTTGAAGGAGCAGCAGTGCGCTACTGGTTTCTAACTGAACACATGGGTGAGCCAATGATGATAATCAATATAAATATGCAGCCACCAATCAGCAGCTAGAACTTAGGTTATTTGCTGCTCCTGAGCTTACCTAGATAAACATTTCAGCAAACAATAACAAGAGAAGGAATCAAATTAAATAATCAAAGTAAATTGGTAAGTTGTTTAAAATCACATGCTCTTTCTGAACCATGAAAGAAAACATTTGGGTTTCATGTCCCTTTAAGCTTCACTGTGTCTGCAGTTATGCTTTAACTGTGTAGCATATGTTTACCAAGTATGCAGAAGGGCTGCCATGGCAACATACTAAACATATCTGCACAGTTAAGAGTCAAAGAAATAAAGAAATGCAGTAATTTTTTTTAAAGACACCTAATTTCAGAAATATATAGGCACCAAAATAAGCATTTAAGCGGTATGTATAATCTATGAGTTATATAGTGATGTACAAATCAAAGTCCATGAAACCAGAAATAAATGAGAAAAAAATGCCAAATCTGACACATTCCACGCAAAACTCCAAAAATGGACTGGACAAAATTATTGGAACCCTCAATTGAATATTTGGTAGCACACCCCTTGGAAAAAATAACTGAAATCAATCGCTTCCTGTAACCATCAATGAGTTTCTTACACCACTCTACTGGAATTTTGGACCAACTTTTCCAGGTCTCTCAGATTGGAAGGGTTCCTTTTCCCAACTGCTGTTTTGAGATCTCTCCACAGGTGCTCTATGGGATTGAGATCTGGACTCATTGCTGGCCAGTTCAGTACTGTCCAGCGCTTTGTAAACCATTTCTGGGTGCTTTTTGATGTGTGCTTTGGGTCATTGTCCTACTGTAAGACCCATGACCTCTGATGGAGACCCAACTTTCTGACACTGGGCCCTACATTGACCCCACGGAATTATTTGGTAGTCTTCAGATTTCATAATGCCATGACATCCAGTGCTTGAAACAGCAAAGAAACCCCAAAACATCAGTGAACTTCCACCATGTTTGACTGTATTATTTTCTTCAAAAGCCTCACATCTTTTTCTGAAAACAGTAGAATGATGGACTTTACCACAGCACATTCTCCCAAAAGGATTGTAGCTTCCTCAGGTAAGTTTTGTGAAACTCCAATCTGGCTTTTTTAGGTTTCTGTGTCAGCAGTGGGGTCCTCCTGGGTCTCCTACCATAGCGTCCCTATTCATTCAGATGGCAACGTCTAGTGCGAGCTGAAACATTTGTACCCTGTGCCTGAAGGTAAGCTTGAATTTGTCTGGAAGTTGATCCAGGTTCTTTATCCACAAGTCAAACAATCCTTCTTTGCAATCTTAATACATGTTTCTCTTTCATCCACGTCCAGAGAGATTAGCTACAGTGCCATGGGCTGTAAACTTCTTGACAATATTGCGCACAATGGACACAGGAACATTAAAATTCCTGGAGATGGACTTGTAACCTTGAGATTGTCCATGCTTTTCCACAATTTTTGTTCTCAAATCCTCAGACAATTCTTTGCTGCGCTTTCTCTTCTCCATGCTTAGTGTGGCACACAGAGACACACAACAGAAAAGTGGAGTACATTTTTCACCATTTTAACTGGTTGCTGGTGTGATTTCTATATTGTCAGCACCTGTTAATTGATACGGGTGAGTTTAATTACAAATTGCAGGAGCATCACAAACTTGGAATGCACTTATTTCTTACAATTTTGAGAAGGTTCCAAAAATTTAGTCCAGTCTATTTTTGGAGTTTTGCGCGGAATGTGTCAGATCTGGGTTTTTTTCTTCCCTTTTTTGTGTCATACCAATACAAACAAATGAAATAAACATAATGCCTAAACATTTGTAATTGCAACAATTTTCTGGGCAAAGTGGTGCATTATCTGACAGAAATGCAGGGATGATATTATATATATATATATATATATATATATATATATATATATATATTGTGAATTAGATCATTCTCCTTGATTCTACCATATATTATTGATGACCAACATAATAAAAATGAGTATGCAGTTTTGCTGCACCATTTTAACCGAATTGTTTAATTAGAAATTTTATTAATAAATCATTAAAAACATCCCTTAAGATAATGCGAAACAAAAAAAAATTCTGTCTACGAAAGCATATTAAACATGGCTACAGTATATGACTTCATACATAATACGCTTAGCTTGAAGTGTGCCATACATTTCTAATACTGGGCAAGATTACAAGTGGCACGCTAACTGATTTTTTGCTTACGAGCTAACTGCGCTCAAAATAAGCTTTTAACTTGGACAGGTTTGCGTTCATATTACACGTTGAAAGTAAAAATTTAGCGTAAAAGTGAAACTCAATGCTTGCTAATTTCAGGACTTCAGATATCACGACTCCTTTAACTTCTTCTACTCATAGAGGCCAAATTATCAAGCTGTCAACTGTGCTCCATTCGCCGGCACCAATACACTCGCCTAACATCGCCTAACATTGAGGCTGCGGACCTGAATACGATCTCCATATTTATAAAAAAAGGCCGATGAGCAGCAGACTGTTGTTAACTAACAGTCATCGATCTTGTTGCTATTTGGCTTTTTCCCAACTTTATTTTATACCATGCACTAAACACCGCCACTATACTAAAATGTTTAACCCCTATCCTGCCGCTCCCGGACCCCACTGCAACTAAATAAAGTTATTAACCCCTATCCCGCTGCTCCCGGACCCCTCCGCAACTAAATAAATGTATTAACCCCTATCCCGCCGCTCCCGGACCCCACTGCAACGTTAATAAAGTTATTAACCCCTATCCCGCCGCCACCTAAATAAATTTATTAACCCATATCCCGCCGCTCCCGGACCCCACCACCACTAAATAAATGTATTAATCCCTGAACCCCTGGCCTCCCACATCACTTACTAAACCTATTAACCCCTAAAATGCCAGCCCCCACATCGCCATAAACTAAATTAAGATATTAACCCCTAAACCTAACAAGCCGCTAACTTTACATTATAATTACCTCATCCATATCTTATAATACATTTAAACTTACCTGTAGAATTAAAATAAACTATATTAAACTATTAATTAACCTACCCTAACTATTATCCTACAATTACATTAAACTATATTAAACTATTAATTAACCTACCCTGACTATTTGTCATGATTCTGTCTTGCTCTCTCAGTGTATGCCTTTAAGACCTTACCGGTCAGCTATTTAAGGCTCCTCCCCGGTTCCACTTTGCTAGGTAATTTGCTTCGATGGTGGAAGTTCTGCTAAAAACTTCCGCTACTAGCCGCTAAGACACTGTCTCTCTGATCTCTTATTGTTTGTGATAACTCCTGTCTCTATCAGGACCTTAAACCTTGCTCCTGAAAGCAATTGGGATCTACACTCTTACTCTGCATTTGTCACCCACAGAGTCCAGTCTCATCTTCACTCCGGATCTCTACTGTGTTTGCAAGCAGTCTCCCTGTCAGACGCATCTGACGTCATCACCGCTGCGGCTCAGCTTCTCCCTTACAGCGCGTCAGGCAGACGCTGATAATTGTCCGATGCAGAGGAACTGGTAACTTGTATCACGCTCACTGCTTTCTCCTGTGCTACTTTGTTACTCATTTTCACACTGTGACTTAACCCTAATGTTCTGTGCACTTGGTCATCCTGTAATCAGCAACCAATAATTATTTATTGCCTATCAACTATTGCTAATACCATGTGTGATTCAGGAAACTTTTGTAGTGTGTGAGTGTGCTTACCTTGGTCTGGTGGTTGAGATTAACTACTAAGTAAAAATATATGATATGAACTGTGGAGCATTGTGACTTTCCTCAACTATATCTTCTACATGATTGGTGACTGTTTTGCTTAAGGAAACTTAAAGGGACACACGCTATCTTATGATATGAACTGTGGAGCATTGAGACTTTCCTTAACGATATCTTTTACATGATAGGTGACTGTTTTGCTTAAGGAAACTTAAAGGGACACACGCTATCATAACACACTAATTTTGGTTGCATAAACTCTAACCTATTTGCTGTGTACTATTCTCTGTAAAATGACTATATTGTCATCCCCCAGTCTGTGAGCATAACAGAACTCTCATTTACTATCTACAGAGTTCAAGGTTTGGTGTGAGACTGGGTGGTAAGAACATGTTTAGTTCACAATCAGGTCTCTATAGACTAGGAAGAAACACGGTCATTACACTATTATACTAAAACTACATTAAACTAACAATTAAATTAACTATATTACATATTTAAAAACCTAACCCTGCCGGCTTCGATGAGGACTTCAGCCCGCTTGGATGAAGACTTCTGCCGCTTGGATGAGGATGGTTGTCTGGTCTTCAAAAACTGTAAGTGGATCGTCGGTGGTTAGTATTAGGTTTTTTAAAGGGTTTATTGGGTGGGTTTTAATTTTAGGTTAGGGACTTTGGGCAGAAAAAAGAGCTAAATGCCCTTTTAAGGGCAATGCCCATACAAATGCCCTTTTCAGGGCAATGGGGAGCTTAGGTTTTTTAGATAGGGTTTTATTTGGGGGGTTGGTTGTGTGGGTGGTGGGTTTTACTGTTGGGGGGTGTTTGTATTTTATTTTTATTTCACAGGTAAGTTTGTATTTAATTTTAAATAGATAGTTAATAATTTCAAATTTAATTTAGGTCTATTTTAATTATGTTAAAGTTAGTGGGTGTAGGTTTAGGGGTTAATATTGTTTAATTTAGGTTGTTGTGATTTGGGAGGCAGCGGTTTAGGGGTTATAAGGTTTAGTTAGTGTTGGTGATGTGGATGTATGGCGGTTTAGGGGTTAATAAGTTTAGTTAGTGTTGGCGATGTTTGGGAATGGTGGTTTAGGGGTTAATAGGTTTAGTTAATGTTGTCGATGTTTGGGAACAGTGGTTTAGGGGTTAATAGGTTTATTTAGTGTTTCAGTTAGTGTTGGGGAACTGCGGTTTAGGGGTTAATAGGTTTAGTTAGTGTTGACGATGTTTGGGAATGGCGGTTTAGGGGTTAATAGGTTTCGTTAGTGTCTGCGATGTCAGAGAACTGCGGTTTAGGGGTGAATAGGTTTAGTTAGTGTCAGTGAACTGCTGTTTAGGGGTTAATAGGTTTTGTTAGTGTCGGCGATGTCGAGGAATGGCTGTTTAGATTAGAACAATGAAAAATTCTGAATATGAATAAAGAATGGATCCGAAAATTCGGAAACTGATTTATTTATTTTTGGCATTTTTCTGGATTTTAGTTATGGTACCAATTCAGAAATTAGGATTCTTTCGAATCTCTGAAATGGCCAAAATTCAGCCGAAAACTAAGTTCGGCCGAAACTAATCACACATGTCTACTTTATACTAGGTCTTCAGGTGCACAAATACGTTGAGCGCATCTGTTTACTTTCAACTTGTAATATGTGAGTAAGTTAGCGAGGTTGCAAAATTGCTTATCGCTACCCACGCTAAATTTAGGTCATTTGTAATCAAGCCCATCATTCCAAACTATTTTCCTAGCATATGATAACCCATTTAAGAAATGGTTTTCTAATGCAATCGACCTACATTAATATCCCCTATACCTTTATGGGTGCAATTCCATACCAGTATTCCATTAAGGTAGCAAATTAAAGGCCCCCTGAAGAAGTATTAATGAAATGTGCCACAGGATACGACTGGAGCAATGTCTCCTATTTAATTTTTATTTGCTTACTGACATTTTTGTTAATTATCATAACAAGGGGAAATATATGGGGGAAGTGAAAAAGAGTTGTTATCTGAAAAACTACTAAAAGTAAATTTATAAATAATATTGCATTTATTGGCTGTTTGTATAACTGTTTTTTAATGATTAATTTTTTGAGCATGCTCAGTTTACATTTTCAGGGCTAGATTATGAGCTAACTGTAGCTCGCAAGTGATATTGGCTTTTTTGCACGTGTTGGAAATAGTGTGCATATTACAAGTTAAAAGTAAACATGTTCACACATGCACAATTGCAATTTATGCTCGTTGGGTTAGTGTGACTTGAGAACTCACGTAAAGGGTAGGGGAAGAAAAAAGTTGCATTAAACACAAAATAAATACACTTTAAAAAGTACAGTTATACTCATATAAAAACTGTCTGATAAAAACTATTTAAAAAACTATTTAAAAGGTTATAAGGGCTCAAAGATAGATGGTATAAGGTGTGTGAAAAAAATAAGGGCTGTAATGGCTTTAACATATATATATATATATATATATATATATATATATATATATATATATATACATACATAGACATGTTTAAATATGTGGTACAGGGTATCCCAAAAATGTATGCACACTTTGAATGATTATAAATACAATGATTATTAAGATATAACTAGGTTTTAAAGTGCAAGTTAAAGAAGGCAAGTGTAGAATATTTTAAGTTATCGCAGGTGTTCAAATTGATGATTGTTTTGGTCCAAGCACTGCTGATAGCGCCGACAGGTGGTATTGCAAACATCACAAATCATTTAATTTGGTATTTGGGTGCATTCTCTTTCAATTGCTGCTCTCAACTCATTGATTGTTGCAGGTTTTGTGCTATAAACTTTATCTTTGATGTATCCCCATAAAAAATGGTCTGGTGAAGGTAGGTGGAATTCAATACTGCTTCTTCGCCCAATCCATCTGTTTGGCAAATATTTTGTCTAGTTAGGCCCTCTCATCATGATAGCTATGTTCTCGCACTTCCGGTAGCATGTATAGATGTGTGTACATATGTATTTAAGTATTCATGTGTTTTACTGTATATGTATATGTATACTGCCAGAACCCCCATTGCAAAATACCCCACTACACTATTAACCCCTAAAACACCACAACCCCATTTCAAACTACCACTCTACACTATTAACCCCTAAACCACCATAACCCTTATTTCAAACTACCTCTTTACACTATTAACCCATAAACTACCACAACCCCCATTGCAAAATATCCCTCTGCACTATTAACCCTTAAACCACCACAACCCCCATCACAAAATACCCACTAACATCTAAACCTCCTAACCAGCTAACACTCTAACTTAACATCCCTAAGTTCCAAGCAAAAAAAATCTAACATTACCTGAAAAAAACTATAGTTTAGTGTTAGTATAGTTTTTTTTTTTATTTTGGGGTGTTTTTTTTTAAAGTGGGGCTTTAATTTTAGATTAGGCATAACTTTTTTTTTATATATAATTTTTTTCTTTCTGAATTTCTGTAATAGTAGGGCTTTTTATTTTATGTAATGGCAGCTTTTCTTCATGTAATGTTAGTTATTTTTTCAGGTAAGGTTAGGATTTATTGGGTAACTTAAGGGGTGATAGGTTAGGGGGCTTAGCTGGTTACATTTTAGAAACTTCAGTAAAACATACGTTGGGGATTAACACTTTGCACACAAACTTGATGTCAAAAGAGGCGGGACTTACTGTTACAGGATCCTGCAGTTCCATTATTTTGAGCCTTGGTAACACACCTTGTCCCCACCCAAGGGGGCGCAATACACTAAAACAGCTTCACAAAATATTATAGCAAATCCTATAGCCAATCTTATGTTAAAAAATGCTAAAGCAACTATTTTGGCAGATTTTATGTTGCCCAAAATGTTAATAATTAGTCAAAATATTAACTAGACAATTTTCTAAATTAATCAATTCTTATCTTAAACGTCCATATATATGGTAAATATTTATTTAGTTCCGTCCCTTCTTGAGACTCTAGAGGATCCTTTACTTTCCACTGTCGGCTGCTCCTTCCCAATCCAACACGAAAAAGTTAAGCAAATTCTGTGGGAATACATAAGAAAAAAAGGGCGCCTCCTGGTGTAATAAAGTTTTACACAATATACAGTCAGACACAATGTAAGACAGGTACTCACAATGGTTGCAGCACCCACTTGTGCTTAGTAACACCTACTGGGATCTCTCAGTGTCCCAGCTCACTGTTCCTGGGATCCTTGTAACTTCAAACAAATAGAGCAAGTTCTATGGGAATATACAAGAACAAAAGGGCTCCTCCTAGTGTAATATAGTTTTACACAATATACAATGGAACACAATGTAAGATAGGTACTTACAATGGAAGCAGCACCCACTTGTGCTTAGTGACACTGACTGGGATCTCTCAGTGTCCCACCTCACTGTTCCTTAGATCCTGCACACCACCTTTTCTGGGCGTTTCCCCAAACATAATAAAAGCATAGGGTAAAAAAAAACCCCACTATGTAATAAAATACTGCAACGCTTTTCTCAGCTTACACGCGTTGCAGTATTTTATTACATAGTGGGACAGGATTTACAATTACCTATCTCCTTGAAAACATAAAAGCCTTATACTATGTTAATCTTTTTCTCCTGAGGTCAATACTATATTATTTTCTATATTAAAGTGCACTCTCAGGATTTAGTGAACAAAAAAGTCAGCTTTAATAGATGTATAGATCTATTAAAGCTGACTTTTTTGTTCACTAAATCCTGAGAGTGCAATATTTTTTTTGAAAGTTTTTATATATATATATATATATATATATATATATATATATATACACACACACACACGGGGCTGAATTATCAAGACCACTGCTCCATAACTTGTCTGCCTGCTCTAAGGTGGTGGACAGAAATCAACCTGATTGAATACGATCGGGTTGATTGCCCCCCCTGCTAATGGCGATTGGGCGCGAATCTGCAGAAGGCGGTATTGCACAAGCAGTTCTGGTGAACTGCTTGTGCAATCATAAATGACGACAGCATATGCTGTTGGCATTTATCGATGTGCAGTGGACATGATATGCTACAGCGTATCATGTCCGCTCGCACTTTGATAAATATGCCCAATATATAGAAGTGTATTGGAGCCCTTCGCAGTCTAGTACATGAAATCATGAAAAAGCATATTTATGCAATATTCATATTTAATAAAGTGTTATACTGTATATTTACTGTAAAAATGTCACATTCCAATGTTCTGCACATAGCAGAATATGTTCTAAGTATATTTAAATAGATATTCTTATAAAAAACTGTATATAGCTATACCTATATATAATCATGTATATATAAAGGTATAGATATATAGTGTACCACAAAAGCATCAGATATATGTAGAAATATGTGTCTATGAATACATACGTGAAAAACATTGGAATGTAAAATATTCATACGTGAAAACATTGGAATGTAAAATATTCATATTTTCATTTTGTGCTATAGCACTTGAGAATATGCAATCGGGTTAGCGCACGAGTGGGGTGTTAGGTTTTTTCCACTTTTTTTGCTCCATTGACTTCTTTGGGAAAATACTTTAACGTGATATCCTAACTTTGGCTTTTTGCGCGCAAGTGAAATCGTTTTACTTTCAACTTGTAATACGAGCGCTACCTCTGCTCGGCTTTAGCTCTTTTAATGAGTCAGGTAGCGCACAAGTTAAAAGTAATGTATTTTGGCTTGCACGCTAACCCGACGCACACAAAGAGCTAACGTTAGAATATCCTGACCTTACTCCCCCATAGACTTCAATGGTGCGGAGAAAAACGGAAAAACACCCACATGTTAACCCAAATTATCATAAGCCCCATACTATAATAACCACTAAACTTCCATATAGCCCACTACAAAGTACCCAACTACATTATTAACCCCTAAACTGCCAAGACCCCCATCGCAAAATACTTTTCTATACTATTAACCCCTACACCATCACAACCCCACCGCAAAGTACCCACTATCATTTAAACTAGCTTGTACTGTCTCACATTAAAGTTAGCACTCCACTCATAATCTAGCCCAATGTGTTGGACTGGGAAGGGTTCAAAGGTGTATATGTATGTGTGTATATTTTTATGTGTGTATGTTTATGTATGTATTTTTGTGTGTACATATGTATGAATATGTATGTATGTATGTGTACAGTGTTTTAAACTTACATCTCAATAAAAAAATCATAGCTTAAAAGTTAGTGAAGAACTGCAATATTTGACCTATGACTTAGCTTCAGATCAATGAACATTCATCTTAGCGCTCAAGTGATAGCCAACATACTTTTTTCAGCATGACCGATAGAAAACCTGTAATGTGAGGGATTTAGTGCACCTTAACAGAAGATTCAATTGTCCAAGTAAATCCTCAAGAGTTTGTGACTTTAAAATGTATTCAGAGTGGTCATTTTCTATTTTACTATTGCTATTTTCAATGTCCATCAACGCCTCTTTTGTCCAAGGCTGTAGGAAAGTCCACCTTCTATGCTTTGGATAAACCTTTGTCAAGGAACATTAGCCATGAATTTTCCAAGAAAACAAAACAATAATAATTAATTACATTGATTAGTTATTTTTGGTTTCATAGCTTATTGTAATGCTAATGGGTTTAGTATTTTCTTTCGGCAAAGAATATATATATATTGCTATACAATCAAAAATCTGTTAATACATATTATCAAAGTAGCTAATGTTCCCACTAATTTATGAGAATGAAAAAAGACTCTAATAAACACTTAACATTTTTCTTTATAAACAATCATTATAAAAAAAAATTAGCATGTGTTTTTTTTCATTGATTTTTCTTTCAGTTTGGAAGCAACAGACATTTGTTTTCATGTATGGAAGAGCAATAACAGTCTTTGTTTTGATTAAAGTATTTCTTTATCCAGGAAGAGTAACTAAGCTTATTTTCATTGCTTTTACATTCTAACAGATGGCTGTAATTATTGAAATTGTATATATATTTTTAAAAGATATAAAAAGGTTGGTACAGTTTACAGGTTGGGTTTGCCAGTAACTCATACATCGCAGATGAGTAATTATTCAATGTTATTAAAGAGTCAAGCAAATTATGTAAGGAAATAATTATGGCCTGCACACAAACCCAATCTTAAAGTGAAATTGTAATGCAGAATATGTAAATACCCACTTGAGAGACACAAGCATTGAAGTTTCTTAGTAAAATATAGGCTTGACTGGCCTATGAATGGTGATGTCCTTATGGGGACTTGGAATTCTTGCTGCACCCAAGCATTACCTATTAGTTTAGAGCACATTCATAAGATAATAGCATTATTCTAAATCAAACCTGTCCTCAAGCCTCCCCAACAGTCCAGGTTTTCTGGATTACCTTGGATGAGAGTAGGTAAAACAGCCATATTTACTAATCAGCTGATTATTTCACCTGTGCTCCAGTTCAGATATCCTCAAAATGTGTCCTGTTAGGGAGGCCTGAGGACAGATTTGAAAACCAGTGTTCTAATTCTTCTTGGAATACTCTCAAACATGATGAAAAGGCCCCTTTTGGACTTTATCAACAATTTTGTTGAACTTGATCTGAGCATTTTGTTTTCAAAATAGTGCTAAACTCGTAGTCGGATAGATTGTCATCATTAATATCCATTCATCATATGGGTGACTTTTCCGCTATCTACTTAGATCTGATTTGTTCTTTTCTCAATATGGAAATAAGTGTTCTTGTTTCCACTGTGATCGATGCAAACCTGAAAAACACGTATCAGTAGCCAAAAAACATGATAAGAAATATTGGAATTAATCCCACAGGAAGCTAAGATCATTAATACAAATATTGCATAATGTAATAAATTATAGCGTGCATTTTTTTTTGCACTATATATGTGTGTGCCATTTAATATACATTTTTAGAAGTTTATTAATTAGTTTATAATTGGTTTACTATATTATACTGTTTGCTATTAAGATTTGTTGTCATACTGTTATACATGTGTACTATGTTTACAGTGTAAGTTTTACTGTTTCAATAAATATATTTCAAATCTTCTATTTGATTACAAAGCAAGATTGTAGCTAGACATCCTTCATTAGAGTTGAGTTTTTTTTCCATGCACTAGGCACATTATAAGTTTCTCATTGAACTCACTAATCACCTCACCATCTGAGGTGATCTCAAATGGTTTTTATTCTGAAGTAAAACAACATTTGGTTGCATAAAAGAAGATTATATTGAATTAATTCTACAGCACATGATGAAAAAATGTTGTTCTTATAGGAGACAAGAAAAGATAAAAACATTTTTACTTCTATTAAAGGGATATAGTGTAGAAAAACATCTTCTGTTTCATTAAATTATTTTATTTTTTAATCTATATCCTTCTTTGAATATGTTTTAACTGATTCAAATAATGCTTCAGATGAGGTAACAAGCATGTACGTTGCTTCCCATTTGTTTAGCAGCTGCCTCCTCCAACGTCGCCGTGGCCACTACACTTAAGTTATTAACCCCTAAACCTCTGGCCTCCCACATCACTAACACTAAATAAATATATTAACCCCTAAACCTAAGTCTAACCCTAACACCCCTAATTTTAATATAATTAAAATAAATCATTGCCTAAATAATTTCTATTTAAAACTAAATACTTACCTGTAAAATAAACCCTAACGGCTAGATTTAGAGTTCTGCAGCCAAAGGGGTGCATTAGCTACGCGTGCTTTTTTTCCCCCGCACCTTTTAAATACCGCTGGTATTTAGAGTTCACAGAATGGCTGCGTTAGGCTCCAAAAAAGGGAGCGTAGAGCATATTTACCGCCACAGCAACTCTAAATACCAGCGTTGTTTACGGACGCGGCCAGCTTCAAAAACGTGCTCGTGCACGATTCCCCCATAGAAAACAATGGGGCTGTTTGAGCTGAAAAAAAACCTAACACCTGCAAAAAAGCAGCGTTCAGCGCCTAAAGCAGCCCCATTGTTTTCTATGGGGAAACAGTTTCTAAGTCTGCACCTAACACTCTAACATATACCCCGAGTCTAAACACCCCTAACCTTACACTTATTAACCCCTAATCTGCCACCCCCGCTATCACTGACACCTGCATATTTTTTTTAACCCCTAATCTGCCGCTCCGTACACCGCCGCAACCTATATTATACCTATGTACCCCTAATCTGCTGCCCCTAACACCGCCGACCCCTATATTATATTTATTAACCCCTAATCTGCCCCCCACAACGTCGCCGCCAGCTACCTACAATTATTAACCCCTAATCTGCCGACCGACCACACCGCTACTATAATAAATGTATTAACCCCGATCAGCCAATAGAATGCGAGCTCAATCTGATTGGCTGATCGGATCAGCCAATCAAATTGAACTTGATTCTGATTGGCTGATTCCATCAGCCAATCAGAATTTTCCTACCTTAATTCTGATTGGCTGATAGAATCCTATCAGCCAATCGAAATTCGAGGGACGCCATCTTGGATGACGTCCCTTAAAGGAACCGTCATTCGTCGGGAAGTCGTCGGTGAAGATGGATGTTCCGCGTTGGCGGGATGAACATGGATCCGGAAGAAAGAAGATTGAAGATGCCATTGATAGAAGACTTCAGCCGGATCATGGACCTCTTCAGCTCCCGCTTGGATGAAGACTTCAGCCGGATCATGGACATCTTCAGCTCCCGCTTGGATGAAGACTTCAGCTGGATCATGGACATCTTCAGCCCCCTGCTTGGGCTTGGATCAAGAAATCGGAGCCAGGACGGATCGGTGTGATACCCGGCGAGGTGAAGATAAGGTAGGAAGATCTTCAGGGGCTTAGTGTTAGGTTTATTTAAGGGGGGTTTGGGTTAGATTAGGGGTATGTGGGTGGTGGGTTGTAATGTTGGGGGGGGTATTGTATGTGGTTTTTTTACAGGCAAAAGAGCTGAATTCTTTGGGGCATGCCCCGCAAAGGGCCCTTTTCAGGGCTGGTAAGGCAAAAGAGCTTTGAACTTTTTTAATTTAGAATAGGGTAGGGCATTTTTTTATTTTGGGGGGCTTTGTTATTTTATTAGGGGGCTTAGAGTAGGTGTAATTAGTTTAAAATTGTTGTAATATTTTTCTAATGTTTGTAAATATTTTTTTATTTTTTGTAACTTAGTTCTTTTTTATTTTTTGTACTTTAGTTAGTTTATTTAATTGTATTTATTTGTAGGTATTGTATTTAATTAATTTATTGATAGTGTAGTGTTAGGTTTAATTGTAGATAATTGTAGGTATTGTATTTATTTAATTAATTTATTGATAGTGTAGTGTTAGGTTTAATTGTAACTTAGGTTAGGATTTATTTTACAGGTAATTTTGTAATTATTTTAACTATTTTAGCTATTAAATAGTTATTAACTATTTAATAGCTGTTGTACCTTGTTAAAATAAATACAAAGTTGCCTGTAAAATAAATATTAATCCTAAAATAGCTACAATATAATTATAATTTATATTGTAGCTATATTAGGGTTTATTTTACAGGTAAGTATTTAGCTTTAAATAGGAATAATTTATTTAATAATAGTTAATTTATTTTGTTAGATTTAAATTATATTTAAGTTAGGGGGGTGTTAGGGTTAGAGTTAGACTTAGCTTTAGGGGTTAATACATTTATTAGAGTAGCGGTGTGGTCCGGTTGGCAGATTAGAGGTTAATTATTGTAGGTAGGTGGAGGCGACGTTGGGGGCGGCAGATTAGGGGTTAATAAATATAATATTGGGGTCGGCTGTGTTAGGGGCAGCAGATTAGGCGTACATAGGGATAATGTAGGTTGCGGCGGTGTACGGAGCGGCAGATTAGGGGTTAAAAAAAATATGCAGGTGTCAGCGATAGCGGGGGGCGGCGCTTTGCGGTTGGCAGATTAGGGGTTAATTATTGTAAGTAGCTGGCGGCGACGTTGTGGAGGGCAGGTTAGGGGTTAATAAATATAATATAGGGGTCGGCGGTGTTAGGGGCAGCAGATTAGGGGTACATAGGGATAATGTAAGTTGCGGCGGTTTACGGAGCGGAAGATTAGGGGTTAATAATATAATGCAGGGGTCAGCGATATCGGGGTCAGCAGATTAGGGGTTAATAAGTGTAAGGTTAGGGGTGTTTAGACTCGGGGCACATGTTAGAGTGTTAGGTGCAGACGTAGGAAGTGTTTCCCCATAGGAAACAATGGGGCTGCGTTAGGAGCTGAACGCTGCTTTTTTGCAGGTGTTAGGTTTTTTTTTCAGCTCAAACAGCCCCATTGTTTCCTATGGGAGAATCGTGCACGAGCACGTTTTTGAGGCTGGCCGCGTCCGTAAGCAACTCTGGTATCGAGAGTTGCATTTGCGGTAAAAATGCTCTACGCTCCTTTTTTGGAGCCTAACGCAGCATTTTTTTGGACTCTCGATACCAGAGTTAATTTTATGGTGCGGCCAGAAAAAAGCCCGCGTAGCGTTAACAGCCCATCTACCGCCAAACTCCAAATCTAGGCCTTAGGTTTTATTTTTATTTCACAGCACAAGTTTGTATTTATTTTAACTAGGTAGACTAGTTAGTAAATAGTTATTAACTATTTACTAACTACCTAGTTAAAAGAAATAGAAATTTACCTGTAAAATAAAACCTAACCTGAGTTACACTAACACCTAACATTACACTAAAATTAAATAAATTAAAATAAATAAATACAATTAACTAAATTACAAAAAAACCACCACTAAATTACACACAAAAAAAAGAAATTATCAAATATTTAAACTAATTACACCTAATCTAATAGCCCTATCAAAATAAAAAAGACCCCCCCCAAATGAAAGAAAAAACACTAGCCTACACTAAACTGCCAATAGCCCTTAAAAGGAACTTTTGCGGGGCATTGCCCCAAAGAAATCAGCTCTTTTACCTGTAAAAAAAATACAAACAACCCCCCGACAGTAAAACCCACCACCCACACAACCAAACCCCCCATATAAAATCCTATCTAAAAAACCTAAGCTCCTCATTTCCCTGAAAAGGGCATTTGGATGGGCATTGCCCTTAAAATGGCATTTAGCTCTTTTTCGGTGCCCAAAAACCTAAGCTAAAAATAAAACCCACCCAATAAACCCTTAATAAAACCTAACACTAACCCCCGAAGATCCACTTACAGTTTTTGAAGACCAGACATCCATCCTCATCCAGCCGGGAGAAGTCTTCATCCAAGCGGGCAAAAGTCCTCAACGAAGCCAGGTGAAGTCTTCATCCAAGCAGCAAAAAGTAATCCTCAGGGCAGGCAGAAGTCTTCATCCAGACGGCATCTTCTATCTTCACCTTCCGACACGCAGCCAATCGGAATTAAAGGGTAAAAATCCTATTGGCTTAAAGGGAAACTTCATTCATTGTTGATTCATTGTTGATCATCGAAAGAAGAGGATTCTCCGCGCTGGATATCTTGAAGATGGAGCCACTCCGCGTAGAAAGGATGAAGACTTCTGCCCACCTTGAGGATGACTTCATTTTCAAGGTTATACCAAAATTTCAGTTTTTTATCTCCCTCCATAATATTAATGAATTTTGGTTTAACCTTGAAAAAAGCTTTACCAATGCAGCAACCAGAAATTTATCTCCTACTGATGAGTTAAAAAAGAACGAAACAGGCTGTCTAGTGAGTGATTTCTGGTTCGCTGCAATAATCCTGTTAAAAAGGTAGCTGTGTTAAAACAGTATATTGAAGCAAAAAAACTAAGAATTTGCATATCTAATTTACATATCTTACCCAGAATTCTCTTGTGCATTGGTAACATTGTATATGAGGTATTTCTGGGGAAAAGCAAGTGGGGAATCTTGCCTAGATGTGCTAATTTCCTATGCAAATATTTACATTGATTTAATTTTGAGACATGGAGGATTTTAATTTCAGTTTTTTATCTCCCGCCGTAATTTTAATGAATTTTGGTTTAACCTTGAAAATAGCTTTACCAATGCAGCAACCAGAAATCTATCTCCTACTGATGAGTTCTAAAAAGAACGAAACAGGTTATCTATTGAGTGATTTCTGGTTTGCTGCAATAATCCTGTTAAAAGGATTACTGTGTTAAAACAGTATTTTGAAGCAAAGAAACTGAGAATTTACATATCTAATTTGCATATCTTACCCAGAATTCTCTTGTGCATTGGTAACATTGTATATGAGGTATTTCTGGGAAAAAGCAAGTGGGGAATCTTGCCTAGATGTGCTAATTTCCTATGCAAATATTTACACTGATTTAATTTTGAGACATGGAGGATTTTAATTTCATTTTTTTATCTCCCCCCATAATTTTAATGAATTTTGATTTAACTTTGAAAATAGCTTTACCAATGCAGCAACCAGAAATCTATCTCCTACTGATGAGTTCCAAAAAGAATGAAACAGGCTGTCTAGTGAGTGATTTCTGGTTTGCTGCAATAATCCTGTTAAAAGGATAGCTGTGTTAAAACAGTACTTTGAAGCAAAACAACTGAGAATTTGCATATCTAATTTGCATATCTTACCCAGAATTCTCTTCTGCATTGGTAACATTGTATATGAGGTATTTCTGGGAAAAAGCAAGCGGGGAATCTTGCCTAGATGTGCTAATTTCCTATGCAAATATTTAAATTGATCATAGTTATATAGTAATATAGGTTGAAAAAAATCCATCAAGCTCTAACATTCTGATCAAAAAGAAGGCAAAAAAACAAAACAAATTGAAGGGCTTTTCAATTGTGCCTCAAACCCTATAAATTACTGCAGGGGAAATGTATTTTCCTAAGGTCTCAATGGTAGACTTCTTGTTTTTTGTAAGTCCTACTGACAAACAGGTCAGCGGATAATTGCTTATATGGGCCCTGTTTATATTTGTGTATTGCAATCATATCCCCTTGGAGATGCCTCAGTTGCAGTGTAAATAAATGCAACATTTCCAGCCTACCTTTATTAAGTGTTTCTTCGATTCCAATTTTTCCACCCTCATCTGTGCTTTTTCCTGTTCTATAATCTACTTTTTTAAATCGGGTGGTCAAAATTCCACTGGATATTCAAGGCTCGGTCTTATCATTGATTTATACAGAGGCAAACTATATTTTCATCACATGAATTTACACCCCCTTTTATACGCTACAGTACCGTCTTTGCAAATGCTGGCTGACATTGCATCTTATTGCTAAGTTTGTTACCTACAATAACTCCCTAGTCCTTTTCATTCAATGATAACCCTAACTCAACCCCATTTGGGGCTAGATTACGAGTGGCTCAATATCTTTAATGCAAGGAATATAAAGGCTATCGCAAGATCGCAGTTTTTTTCCGCTCTAATCCATATTACAAGTGGTGCACTGTTTAAATTACCAAAACTTTGTTTACACAAACTTGCAATAATGTATGCTCCCCATATTTTCTATGGGTGGCGTTGGATGCCAATGTTCACTCATATTACAAGTTGAAAGTAAATGCAATGGACCACCACCACTGGAATAGAAGAGGAGCACCACAGTTTGGTGAGTACCATTTTTGGGTTTTAGTGATATGCTTTTTTTTGGGTGTGTTTTTATTTTTAGACTACTTTAACTTGTATTTTTTGGGCAGCAAAAGGGCTTTAGGGCACTGCACTACCAAATGCCCTTCTAAGGGCAATGGCCAACCAAATGCCCTTTCCAGGGTAATTTTTAGAGTAGGTGTGTTTAGGCTTTTTTTTGGGGGGGGGGGGGGTTGGAGATTACTTGTATTGCAGAATGGAGTAGTATTTATTTTTGGGAAAAATAGCTTAATCCCTTTAGAGTAATGCCCTACAAAAAACAATTCTAAGGGCTATTGCTATAGTTTATTTTAGGGTTAGTATAAGATTTTTTTGGGGGGTAGTTTTTTTAGGTGGGGCACTAGTTTCAGAATAGGCATAACTGTGTTTTTTATTTTTGATATTTTTTTTTTGCTTTATAATGGTAGCTTTTTTTATTTAGCCACCAATCAGCAAGCGCTCCCAGGTGCTGAACATCCCTACTTTTTTCAAATAAAGATAGCAAGAGAATGAAGAAAAACTTATAATAGGAGTAAATTAGAAAGTTCCTTAAAATTGCATGTTCTATCTGAAACATGAAATAAAAAAAAACTGGGTTTTCTGTCCCTTTAACTCTTTTGCTTACCTAAAAAGTGTCACAAAATATATCAAAAATACATTACAAAGTATAGTTACACTTATAATAACACTATCTAATAAACATTATTTAAAAAAATAAAAAAGGGCTCAAAAATATGAGATCTCAGATGTTAGTCTTTAACTTTTAGATACATATGTATACACCTCTAAAGATGTATTTATATATGTATATATGTATTTACAGACATATAATCATATAAATACATATGTACACATATATAGACATATATAAATGTGCATTGGAGCCCATTGCAGTTAAGCAATTAGCGTTTCAGAAATTTACCAGAGGTCAAACCTCTTGTTAATTTTTAAAATGTCCTCCAAAACAAATGGCTAGATTACGAGTTTTGCGTTATCATTGAAAAAGCTTCATAACGCTGCTTTTTCACTACCGCTGGTATTACGAGTCTAGCAGGTATAGCTGTACCGCACACTTTTTTGGCTGTCACGCAACGTAACTACCGCAGCTTTCAAAAAGTCCTTTTTCAATGGGACTTCCACAGCGTCGTTATTACGAGTTTGCCTGTCAAGCCAAAAAGTGAGTGGTACAGCCCATAACTACAAGATCCATAGCGTAAACTGAAAGTGAGTAGTTATGGCTTTGTCTGGGAGGCCAGCCTATACCGACAAGATTTGTACCGCCATCTAAAGTCAGTAGTTATGATTTTTACGCTACAAAGCTGTAGAATAAAACTCATAAATAAAGTGCTAAAAAGTGCACTAACACCTATAAAATACCTATTAACCCCTAAACTGAGGCCCTCCCGCATCGCAAACATCAAAATAAAATGATTAACCCCTAATCTGCAACTCCGGAAATCGTTGTCACTATAATAAACATATTAACCCCTTAACCGCCGCACTGCTGCATCATAAACACTAGTTACCTATTTACAGAGAGAGAGGTTCAATGGCACTATCGGGTTGGTAAAGGATGGCTACACTCTAAGGTTATTATTAGCTTATATGCTATATCTGAAAATAGGGTAGGCGGTGCTGTTTATTAGATATACTAAAAAAGCAAAAAAAGAAAGAAAGTGGCCACTCTAGAATACACTTAATAGTAGACATATTAATCAAATTAATATAACATGACTGATGAATGGTCACCAGGTAGGTCAGGATGATTAGCTACATAATAATTTAAAACAAAACTTTTAATAAAAACGCAAAAAAACAGAAGATTAAAATTCTGGGATGTGCAATTAAAATCTACAGCTAAAGGAGGGGGATAGAAGTAATTGCTGTGTACTTTAATACTGGTGAGATCGATCACATACAATGTGTCTGTGTTTGTATCAGTGTGGTTGGTGCAAACATAAATATTCTGTAACAATATTTGGTTCTGAAGTCTATATCCCTAAAAGAAGGGTAATAATGTAAACTCTAATGCACAGCACTATGGGAATAGAGAGTATTTAAAGGGATATGCTAGAATATTGTCCAAGTAGCCATATGAATATCGAGTTACAAATTAAAGTTGGAATCCTAGTATTACCATCTGAATAATGCTAGGATATGCTCTAATAATATCTGAGTACAAATTGGAGTATCAGGTTACAAATAGAAGCTGAAATCCTGATGTTACCAATACGTTTACCTATATTGTAATGATTGTATCACATAAACTATTAAGGTAAATATTGTGTCGCTGTGATATAGGCTAGGTAAGGCATTCAGCTTATCGCTGTAAAAAATAGTTTAATAACTTCTAACTGAATCAGATTCAGATCATGTCTCCCGTTAGTTTATAAGCGCTTTGATCTAAACAACGATAACAGAATTATCTACTTGTGCCACCACATAGATACTTCATAATATGAATACAAACAATCTCACGGATAGGCTTTGACGTCCCAAAGTGAGAGGCTAAGTAGTATATACTAACGCTATGTGCCTCATTTGTATCCAGCATATATTATGAACACAAACAATCTCACGGATATTCTGAAGCGTTGCAAAGTGTGAGGCTAAGTGGTATATGCTAACACTATATGCCTCATTGATATCCAACTAACGTGTTTAGGGACGTTAGTAGCCAGTTCGGTACATAGTCAGGTTATCAATTATAATTAGCATCACACAACATAAATCCACCCATATATTTAACTGACCCTAACAAGCACAGGAGCTCCCAGACTCCTCACCAATTCCATAGTACACAGCAATTACTTCTATCTCCCTCCTTTAGCTGTAGATTTTAATTGCACATCCCAGTATTTTAATCTCCTGTTTTTTGTGTTTATATTAAAAGTTATGTTTTAAATTATTATGTAGCAATTCATCCTGACCTACCTGGTGACTGTTCATCAGTCATGTTATAATAACTAGTTAAATATTATTAACCTCTAATCTGCTGTCCCTAACATCGCTGCACCTACATTACTGTTTTTAACCCCTAATCTGCTGCCCCCAAAATCACTGCCACTATATTAAAGTTATAAACCCCTAAGCCTAATCCTAAATCTAACCCTAACACCCACTAACTTTAATATAATTAAAATAAATCTAAATAAAAATTACTATCATTAACTAAATAATTCCTATTTAAAACTAAATACTTTTCTATAAAATAAACCCTAAGCTTCTGCCCGCCTGGAGGACCACTTCTTGCCGCTTGGATGAAGATTTTTCCCGGCTTCATTGAGGATGGATGTCTGGTCTTCTGTAAGTGGGTCTTCGGGGGTTAGTGTTAGGTTTTTTTAAGGGTTTATTGGGTGGGTTTTATTTTTAGCTTAGGGTTTGGGATGAAAAAGAGCTAAATGCCTTTTTAAGGGCAATGCCCATCCAAATGCCCTTTTCTGGGCAATGGTTAGCTTAAGTTTTTTAGATAGGATTTTATTTGGGGGGTTTGGTTGTGTGGGTGGTGGGTTTTACTGTTGGGGGTGTTTGTATTTCTTTATACAGGTAAAAGAGCTGATTTCTTTGGGGCAATGCCTCGCAAAAGGCCCTTTTAAGGGCCATTGGCAGTTTAGTTTAGGCTAGGGTTTTTTTTTATTTTGGGTGGGCTTTTTATTTTGATAGGGCTATTAGATTAGGTGTATTTAGTTTAAATATTTTATCATTTCTTTTTTATTTTGTGTAATTCAGTGTTTGTTTTGTTTTGTAATTTAGTTAATTGTATTTAATTATGTTAGGTGTTAGTGTAACTCAGGTTAGGTTTTATTTTACAGGTAAATTTGTGTTTATTTTAGCTAGGTAGTTAGTAAATAGTTAATAACTATTTAGTAACTAGTCTACCTAGTTAAAATAAATGCAAACTTGCCTGTAAAATAAAAATAAAACCTAAGATAGATACAATGTAACTATTAGTTATGTTGTAGCTATCTTAGGGTTTATTTTATAGGTATTTAGTTTTAAATAGGAATTATTTAGTTAATGATAGTAATTTTTATTTAGATTTATTTTAATTATGTTCAAGTTAGTGGGTGTTAGGGTTAGGGTTAGACTTAGGGTTAGATTTAGGGGTTTATAACTTTAGTATAGTGGCGGCAATGTTGGGGGTGGCAGATTAGGGGTTAATAAGTGTAGGTAGGTAGCAACGACATTGGGGCCTGCTGCCTTATTAGGGGTTAATAAGTGTAATGTAGGTGGCAGCGATGTTAGGGGCAGCAGATTAGGGGTTAATAAGTGTAGGTAGGTGTCAGCGATGTTGAGGGCGGCAGATTAGGGGTTAATAAGTGTAGGTAGGTGTCAGCGATGTTAGGGGCAGCAGATTAGGGGTTAATAAGTGTAGGTAGGTGTCAGCGATGTTGAGGGCGGCAGATTAGGGGTTAATAAGTGTAATGTAGGTGTCGGCGATGTCAGGAGTGGCAGATTAGGGGTGTTTAGATACACAGTTTATGTTAGGGTGTTAGGTGTAGACATAACTTTTCTTTCCCCATAGGAATCAATGGGGCTGCGTTATGGAGCTTTATGCTCCTTTATTGCAGGTGTTAGGCTTTTTTTTAGCCGGCTCTCCCCATTGATGTCTATTGCGAAATCGTTCACGAGCATGTAAAACCAGCTCAAAGCAGCGCTGGTATTTGAGTGCGGTATGGAGCTCAACGCTGCCATATTGCCTGCTAACGCCGGGTTTTTGATAACCTGTAATAGCGGCGCTAAAAGGAGGTGAGCGGCGGAAATAACTTGCAAGTTAGTACCGAGCCACTCATAATGCAAAACTCATAATCTAGCCGAAAGTTTGTAGTGCATTTAGTAAAAATAAAAATATTAGCATCTTTTTTAGAAAATAAATCTGGGGTGTTGGAGAAAAAAAAATACTGAATAGTGCCTTTACATTGAGGTCTATGGGGACTGTGTGTTCCCTGTAAATATATATGTATATGTTTATATACATATTTATTTATGTGTACATATATATTTCAATTTGCTGCCCATTGCTTCAAGACTTTCTCATGCCGTGTCCCATTGGAGCCTATGGAAGCGCGCTCTATTGAGAACAACGCTTCCATGCAATGAGAACGCTAGCTCACGTTCGCATTGCGCTGGACTTATAATACCAGCCCACAATTGCATGCTCTGGTGTAACGAGTGAAGCGCAAATATCGCACTCCCGTAACACAATTTTGTGCTCCACTCGTAATCTAGCCGATAGCATGCTACATTCAATCTGCCAAATAAACTGCAATAAAAATAATTATAACCGTACTCTGAAACAAAATCATTTCATAAATATTGAAAATGTTTGGTTTAATTCACAAATATTTTTAGATGAACTTTGCTTCCACATGGAAAAAAGATAATTACATTTTGTTGCAAAGCTGTAAACTGGCGGAAAATAACCTTTTGTCTTATTTCATGAAACTATTAACATTACAAGTGGATAAAGAAAATGTGAAAAGATCGTGCCCAATCTTAATACTCAGTGTGTGTATAATTAGTTCACTGTTTATATCATCATGGAAATAATGTTAATTTTGATGGTTTGTGATGCTGGTTAATAATTACATCTTTCATTGCATATAAAGGCCACCAATTCATTGCAGAGGGTTGCTGACACTTTCCGCTGCTTGAGTTCTATTTTCATGTTTTCAAAGAAATGCGATTGCAAACTTTAGCAATATAATGATTTCCTTTGCCTGCTGTTCGTTACAATAAAGGCAATTACAATCTTTCTTAAACAATTGTCCTGGTTCTCCTTTTAAAGCTGAAGCCAGTCTCAAATTCAGACTAACTTGACAATTCATTTGAGTGGCTATCACTAGTCAGAATGCGTTGTGCAATTTATATCTGTCTCCTCCTGTTAACTAAATTAACAAATATCAGATTCCCCATAATCCAGGCAAGACCTTTTAATTGTAAAGGAATTTAGTAGGAATCTATATACATTTCATTGCTTTATAGCCATCAAACGTTTACATTGTCCTCTTGCTGTGGGGTTAGATTACTTGAAAATACGCAGCACTATTTTTCTTGATAAAGAAAGGGTATTTTTTCTCAATAGGTGAATTGTGTAAAAAAACTAGCTAGCCAGTAATTGGTACTGTGTTGTATTAATCTGCAAATTAAAACATTTCAATGTCTTACTCTTCTGGGATGTGAAAAAGATATGTTCTTAACTTCTATTTATAGACTATATTCTCGAGGTTAAAAAAATTCCATTGCATAACACCATAATGGAAAATAGAAATAAAAATGACATAGGTATAGACGAAATACAATCAAAAGATTTCTATTGAATACAATGTTAAGTAAAACCTGCTGAATATGGCATGATTTGTATAATTATGCATAACTTATATTATATCATTTAAAGGGACAGTCAACCCAAAAATAGTTTTAAGTTATATCTATAAAGTTTCCATAGATCGTTTTTTACAAATGTAGCCCAGTTTTTACAGATATTCCGTTTTCAAATTAAAGCACTTACTTTGGGTGCCGCTGCCGTTTAAAAATGTCCATCTGGCTCTACCCCTTTTTTGGCATCACTGACATCATGATCTTCTTGTGATCCCTATAATTTTTCTATCTTCTTCGTAACAGGCTTTAGCGCATGCGCAATGCTCCTATTGTACTAAAGGGGAACTTTTTCACACAGGAACAAAAATGCTGTGAAAAAGTTCCCCTTCATTAGCCTGATTAGTAAAACACATGCACATCCTTTAACAAGTCCCCATGAGTGGTTGATACCCGGGGAAGTGACAGTGAGTGAGACAGGGGATAGAGTGGCTGCTCACCTAGGGAGAGGGAAATATGCTCCCATTTAGTAAAGATACAGACTGTGAGGCCAAAAAGTTATCCCTGACAAATTGGTGAGACAAAATCAGGTGAGAGAATTGGAGTATGAGGTGCCGATTCAAAACACTCCTCCGGAATAGAACTGTTTATGAAAGAATTCGGGCTCAGAATTTTTGTCTGTGGCATGGACTGTCTGGACACTAATCTAGAAGCAGGAGAGTGCGTGCTCGAACTAGAGACTGATAAACTTCCTTTTGCTGAGCAATAACTAGATTCTGATGTAGAGAAACTGACATGTGTTTGAGATTCAGTTTTAGACTGGAGTTTTGCTTTAAAAACAAGTGGCAAGTTGCTGAATTTCTCCTGTAACCGCCGCCTCCTTACAGCAAATAGACCCTTTGCAAATACAAAAGAAAAGAAGGGTGGCGCAAAACACCTCTAAGTGCAGACTGTAAGATCACAACAATTTTATTAAAGCATATGACGATTAAAAACTCACACTCTCAAACCTCAAACATATGAGTTATGTCCAGTCACAGAAATGAAAATACACTCAGATGCTCAATCCTCCGTGATAAAGTCCCAGCACACGAACAGTCCTCAGCACGCTGTTGTGCGATTACCACAAGGAGTTGACCAAAGTTCACAGTATAAAGGTTCGTAATAAATAAATATGTCACAGATACTAACGCCAAAAGCCCATACTGCACCAGACTACCAGGGCGGGGCCTAACGCGTTTCGTAGGACGTCTTCCCACCATCTTGACGTCACGCCGCATACACCAGCTGCAGGGTAGCCGGCTTTTTCAACCTGGTAGTCTGGTGCAGTATGGGATTTTTTTATCTGTGACATATTTATTTATTACGAACCTTTATACTGTGAACTTTGGTCAACTCCTTGTGGTAATCACACAACAGCGTGCTGAGGACTGTTCGTGTGCTGGGACTTTATCACGGAGGATTGAGCATCTGAGTGTATTTTCATTTCTGTGACTGGACATACCTCATATGTTTGAGGTTTGAGAGTGTGAGTTTTTAATCGTCATATGCTTTAATAAAATTGTTGTGATCTTACAGTCTGCACTTAGAGGTGTTTTGCGCCGCCCTTCTTTTCTTTTGTATTTGTATTAGCGACATCCAGCCTCCAGTGCTGTGAGTTTTGGGAAGCTGAATCACCTGTGTTACACACTGCGGTCTGATGTAAAGGATTCCTGAATCAAACATATCCTTTTGCAGTGTTTGGATATTCATCTGTATTGTGTGCTTATTCATCTGCATTGTATATCATTTACATTGTATGCATGTTGTTCATTTGCTTGCCTCATCTCCATTGTGTGTTTACATTCATCCACACATATGCTATGTTTGTGTGATTATAGATTGTAATATTAACACCCTTTATCCTACAGAGCGCTCTTGCTGTTTCACTTTCTGAGTGTATGTTTTTTGGTAAATAGACCCTTTGGCCCATATTTATCAAGGTCTAGTGGACCTGATCTGACACTGTGGATCAGGTCCGCCAGACCTCGCTGAATATGGCGAGCAATATGCTCGCCGTATTCAGCATTGCACCAGCAGCTCACAAGAGCTGCTGGTGCAACGCCGCCCCCTTCAGACTCGCGGCCAATGGGCCGCCAGCAGGGGGTTGTCAATCAACCCGATCGTACTCGATCGGGTTGATTTCCGGCGATGTCTGTCTGCCTGCTCAGAGCAGACAGACAGGTTATGGAGCAGCGGTCTTTGTGATCGCTGCTTTATAACTGCTGTTTCTGGCGAGCCATACGGAGCTTGATAAATATGCCCCTTTATGTCAGAAATAAAGCCTTAGAAAGGTTCTGTGGTGGCAAATGTGTTAAAATATTAGGAACATACAATTCTCTCTTTAACATCAATGTGCAGCAGCTCTTTTCTAGAGCTTGAATTCCCTCAAAACTCTCCAAATCAGTTACCCATATTGAACACAACCTGCTCCTCGTACATCACTCTGCAGAGAAACTTTCTTAGCAGTTTTATTGCAAAGTTGGCCCTCTAACCTATTACAATCGTGAGCTAACCTGCCTGTCAGAAGATAAGTAATTCCTCATAACCAACCTTTTTCTTTGGTGGCAGCTCAGCACGTCCCAGCAGAACTGCCTGATGTTTCACAACATTGTTTACAATTAATGTAATGAGTTCCCGCACGTCGCCTTCCTCTAGTGGGGTCCAAGTGATTATCACAGGGACAGTTCCATCAGGCTAGAAAATAAAGAAAATTCAAGAAAAACTTTAGTTTATTATGTTATCGTTTGTGCACAGTTTGTAGTGAGGGCATCACATATAACATAATGTATCCTCCATCAATTAATTAAAGTGTGCAGATTTGCAACCACATACAATCCAGTGATGATCAAAATGGAGCCTCCAAGGAAACCCACAGAAATAAGACCTTTATAATGATGTTAGCATAGCATGGCAGTTAGCAGTATCTTAATATCAAATGCTCACATTTCTTAAGTAAGCCTTTTATAAGTGAGACATTAGAATTTCACAAAATATTATACAAGAATTTAACAAAAGACAAGATACAGGGCAAGTTTTGTTGTAATATTGTGTTTTATGTGTTTCACTGATTCCCTTTTGAAAAACAATGCTTCATATATTAATGTTGCTTTTTGCTACTTCTTGTCTATACAACAAACTATCGGCTAGATTTCGAATCTTGCGTTAGCCTTAAAAAGCAGCGTTGAGAGGTCCCAACGCTGCTTTCTAACACCCTCTGGTATTATGAGTCAGGCAGGTACAGGTATACTGCTCACTTTTCTTCCGTGACTCGAGCTTACCGCAAATCCCCTTACTTAAATTGCTTATCCTATCTTTTCAATGGGACCTGCCTAATGCTGGTATTACGAGTCTTGGAAGAATTGAGCATTAGACCCTCTCCTGTCAAGACTCCTACCGCATTTAAAAGTCAGTAGTTAAGAGTTTTATGGGCTAATGCCGTAACATAAAACTTTTAACTAAAGTGCTAAAAAGTAAACTAACACCCATAAACTACCTATTAACCCCTAAACCGAGGCCCCCCCACACATCGGAAACACTTAAATAAAGTTTTTAACCCCTAATCTGCCGACCGGACATCGCTGCCACTTTAATAAATATATTAACCCCTAAACCGCCGAACTCCCGCCTTGCAAACATTAGCTAAATTTTATTAACCCCCTAATCTGCCGTCACTAACATCGCCGACACCTACCTACATTTATTAACCCCTAATCTGCCACCCCCAATGTCGCCACTACTATATTAAATGTATTAACCCCTAAACCTAAAACCCCCTAACTTAAATATAATTTAAATAAAACGAAAAACAAAATTACTATCATTAACTAAATTATTCCTATTTAAAAATACATACTTACCTATAAAATAAACCCTAAGCTAGCTACAATAAAACTAATAGTTACATTTGTAGCTATCTTAGGATTTATTTTTATTTTACAGGCAACTTTGTATTTATTTTAACTAGGTAGAATAGTTATTAAATAGTTATTAACTATTTAATAGCTACCTAGTTAAAATAAGTACAAATTTACCTGTAAAATAAATCCTAACCTAAGTTACAATTACACCTAACACTACACTTTCATTAACTAAATTAACTAAATTACCTACAATTAATTACAGTTAAATTAAATAAACTAAAGTACGAAAAAACCCCCACTAAATTACAGAAAAAAATAAAATTACACAAATTTTAAACTAATTGCACCTAATCTAATCCCCCTAAAAATAAAAAAGCCCCCCAAAATAATAAAAATCCCTACCCTATACTAAATTACAAATAGCCCTTAAAAGGGCCTTTTGCGGGGCATTGCCCCAAAGTAATAAGCTCTTTTACCTGTAAAAAATACAATACCCCCCCAACATTAAAACCCACCACCCACACACCCAACCCTACTCTAAAACCCATCCAATCCCCCCTTAATAAAACCTAACACTACCCCCTTTAAGATCACCCTACCGTGAGACATCTTCACCCAGCTGGACACAAGTGGTCCTCCAGAGGGGCAGAAGTCTTCATCCGATCCGGGCAGAAGAGGACCTCCATACGGGCAGAAGTCTTCATCCAGGTGGCATCTTCTATCTTCATCCATCCGGAGCGGAACGGGTCCATCTTGAAGCCAGCCGACGTGGAGCATCCATGCAGACCGACGACTACACAATGAATGACAGTTCCTTTAAATGACATCATCCAAGATGGCGCCCCTTGAATTCCGATTGGCTGATAGGATTCTATCAGCCAATCGGAATTAAGGTAGGAAAAATCCAATTGGCTGATGCATTCAGCCATTAGGATGGAAGTTCAATCCTATTGGCTGATCCAATCAGCCAATAGTATTGAGCTTGCATTCTATTGGCTGTTCCAATCAGCCAATAGGATTTTTTTTACCTTAATTCCGATTGGCTGATAGAATCCAGCCAATCGGAAATCAAGGGACGCCATCTTGGATGATGTCATTTAAAGGAACCGTCATTTGTTGTGTAGTCCTCGGTCTGGATGGCTGACTTCAAGATAGACCCGCTCTGCTCCGGATGGATGAAGATAGAAGATGCCGCCTGGATGAAGACTTCTGCCCGTCTGGAGGTCCTCTCCTGCCCGGATCGGATGAAGACTTCTACCCCTCTGGAGGACCACTTGTGCCCGGCTGGGTGAAGACGTCGCACGGTAGGGTGTTTTTCAAGGGGGTAGTGTTAGGTTTTATTAATGGGGGATTGGGTGGGTTTTATAGTAGGGTTGGGTGTGTGGGTGGTGGGTTTTAATGTTGGGGGGGTATTGTCTTTTTTTTACAGGTAAAAGAGCTGATTACTTTGGGGCAATGCCCCGCAAAAGGCCCTTTTAAGGGCTATTTGTAATTTAGTATAGGGTAGGGATTTTTATTATTTTGGGGGGCTTGTTTATTTTATTAGGGGGATTATATTAGGTGTAATTAGTTTAAAATTCTTGTAATTATTTTATTTTTTTCTGTAATTTAGTGTTTGTTTGTTTTTCGTACTTTAGTTTATTTAATTTCATTGTAATTAATTGTAGGTAATTTAGTTAATTTATTTAATGATAGTGTAGTGTTAGGTGTAATTGTAATTTAGGATTTATTTTACTGGTAAAATTGTACTTATTTTAACTAGGTAGCTATTAAATAGTTAATAACTATTTAATAACTATTGTACCTAGTTAAAATAAATACAAAGTTGCCTGTAATATAAAAATAATCCCTGAGATAGCTACAATGTAACTATTAGTTATATTGTAGCTAGCTTAGGGTTTATTGTATAGGTAAGTATTTAGTTTTAAATAGGAATAATTTATTTAATACTAGTAATTGTATTTACATTATTTAAAATTATATTTAAGTTAGGGGGGTTAGACTTAGGGTTAGACTTAGATTTAGGGTTTAATAACTTTATTATAGTGGCGACAGCGTTGGGGCCGGCAGATTAGGGGTTATTAAGTGTAGTTAAGTTGCGGCGACATTGGGGGCGGCAGATTAGGGGTTAATAAATATAATGTAGGTGGCGGCGGTGTCCGGAGCGGCAGATTAGGGGGTTAATAATATAATGTAGGTGGCGGCGAAGTCGGAGGCGGCAGATTAGGGGTTAATAAGTATAAAATTAGGGGTGTTTAGGGTGTTAGGCGTAGACATAACTTTTATTTCCCATAGGAATCAATGGGGCTGCGTTAGAAGCTGAATGCTGCTTTTTTGCAGGGGTTTTTTTCAGCCGATTCTGCCCCATTGATTCCTATGGGGAAATCGTGCACGAGCACATTTAGCCAGCTCACCGCTACCGTAAGCAGCGCTGGTATTGAAGTGAGATGTGGAGCTAAATTTTGCTATACGCTCACCTTTTTGCGGCTAACGCCAGGTTTAAAAAAAACCTGTAATACCAGCGTTGTCTTAAGTGAGTGGTGAAAAAAAATGCTCGTTAGCAACGCACCCCTATTACCGCAAAACTCGTAATCTCGGTGTATATTTTTAATTTACTCCTTCCCCTTTAAGACCTGCATTATTCATAGGCCCATCTCTTTTATCCTCACCTCACTTTTGCTCTGATGAACTTCACGCATTTCTAAACTCTTTCTCTCCTCCCTGCACCTCATTCCAAAGACACCCTCAATACTGCAAATCTGTATCTCAAATTATTTCACTCTCCGTCTTGCTCATTATAGCTGCTGGTGACATCTCCCCCAATCCTGGTCCACCACTACTTTCTAACCTTGTCCACCTATGTATGATTTCTATAGGCCTAGAAATCAGAACTCTGGAAATCTTGCTCAAATTCCTTTGTATCTAATGCCAACACTCCCTTTGCTTGTGCACTCTGGAACTCTCGCTCTGTGTGTAACAAGCTTACTTCTATCCATGACTTCTTCATCACCCATTCCCTCAACTTTCTGGCTCTCACAGAAACCTGACTTCAAACACAGCCTCCACTGCAAAAGCAAACAAGGAATTGGTGTAGGTATTTTAATTTCTTCCCTTTGACCCTTTCAACAAAAACAACCCATATCTTACCTCACATTCACCTAGATTACGAGTTTTGCATTAGAGGCTATGTGGTGCTAACGAGCAGCTTTCCCTCACACCTCACTTACATGCAGCACTGGTATTAGGAGTTTTCAGAAACCAGTCATTAAAAGACAAGAAGTGAGCGTTGAGCAAAATTTTGCTCAATACTGCACACCAATACCAGTGCTGCTTAAGTCAGCGTGCTCGTGCACGATTTCCCCATAGGAATCAACGGGGAGAGCTGGCTGAAAAAAAGTCTAACACCTGCAAAAAAGCAGCGTAAAACTCAGTAACTCAGCCTCATTGATTCCTATGGGGAAATAAATTTTATGTCTACACCTAACACTATAACATGAACCCCGAGTCTAAACACCCCTAATCTTACACTTATTAACCCCTAATCTGCCGCCTCCGACATCGCCGACAACTGCATTATATTTATTAGCCCCTAATCTGCCACTCCGGACACCGCCGACACCTACATTATACAGGGAGTGCAGAATTATTAGGCAAATGAGTATTTTGACCACATCATCCTCTTTATGCATGTTGTCTTACTCCAAGCTGTATAGGCTCGAAAGCCTACTACCAATTAAGCATATTAGGTGATGTGCATCTCTGTAATGAGAAGGGGTGTGGTCTAATGACATTAACACCCTATATCAGGTGTGCATAATTATTAGGCAACTTCCTTTCCTTTGGCAAAATGGGTCAAAAGAAGGACTTGACAGGCTCAGAAAAGTCAAAAATAGTGAGATATCTTGAAGAGGGATGCAGCACTCTTAAAATTGCAAAGCTTTTGAAGCGTGATCATCGAACAATCAAGCCTTTCATTCAAAATAGTCAACAGGGTCGCAAGAAGCGTGTGGAAAAACCAAGGCGCAAAATAACTGCCCATGAACTGAGAAAAGTCAAGCGTGCAGCTGCCAAGATGCCACTTGCCACCAGTTTGGCCATATTTCAGAGCTGCAACATCACTGGAGTGCCCAAAAGCACAAGGTGTGCAATACTCAGAGACATGGCCAAGGTAAGAAAGGCTGAAAGACGACCACCACTGAACAAGACACACAAGCTGAAACGTCAAGACTGGGCCAAGAAATATCTCAAGACTGATTTTTCTAAAGTTTTATGGACTGATGAAATGAGAGTAAATCTTGATGGGCCAGATGGATGGGCCCGTGGCTAGATTGGTAAAGGGCAGAGAGCTCCAGTCCGACTCAGACGCCAGCAAGGTGGAGGTGGAGTACTGGTTTGGGCTGGTATCATCAAAGATGAGCTTGTGGGGCCTTTTCGGGTTGAGGATGGAGTCAAGATCAACTCCGAGTCCTACTGCCAGTTTCTGGAAGACACCTTCTTCAAGCAGTGGTACAGGAAGAAGTCTGCATCCTTCAAGAAAAACATGATTTTCATGCAGGACAATGCTCCATCACACGCGTCCAAGTACTCCACAGCGTGGCTGGCAAGAAAGGGTATAAAAGAAGAAAATCTAATGACATGGCCTCCTTGTTCACCTGATCTGAACCCCATTGAGAACCTGTGGTCCATCATCAAATGTGAGATTTACGAGGAGGGAAAACAGTACACCTCTCTGAACAGTGTCTGGGAGGCTGTGGTTGCTGCTGCACGCAATGTTGATGGTGAACAGATCAAAACACTGACAGAATCCATGGATGGCAGTCTTTTGGGTGTCCTTGCAAAGAAAGGTGGCTATATTGGTCACTGATTTGTTTTTGTTTTGTTTTTGAATGTCAGAAATGTAAATTTGTGAATGTTGAGATGTTATATTGGTTTCACTGGTAAAAATAAATAATTGAAATGGGTATATATTTGTTTTTTGTTAAGTTGCCTAATAATTATGCACAGTAATAGTCACCTGCACACACAGATATCCCCCTAAAATAGCTATAACTAAAAACAAACTAAAAACTACTTCCAAAACTATTCAGCTTTGATATTAATGAGTTTTTTGGGTTCATTGAGAACATGGTTGTTGTTCAATAATAAAATTAATCCTCAAAAATACAACTTGCCTAATAATTCTGCACTCCCTGTACTTATGAACCCCTAATCTGCTCCCCCCCAACATCACCTCCACCTACATTATATTTATTAACCCCTAATCTGCCGCCCCCAATGTCGCCGCCACTATAAAAAACATATTAACCCCTAAACCGCCGCACTCCTGCCTCGCAAACATTAGTTAAATATTATTAACCTCTAATCTGCCGTTCCTAACATCGCCGCCACCTACCTACATTTATTAACCCCTAATCTGCCGCCCCCAACGACACCGCCACTATATTAAATTTATAAACCCCTAAACCGAAGTCTAACCCTAAACCTAACACCCACTAACTTAAAAACAATTTAAATAAATCTAAATAAATATTCCTATCATTAACTAAATAATTCCTATTTAAAACTAAATACTTATCTGTAAAATAAACCCTAAACTAGCTACAATATAACTAATAGTTACATTGTATCTATCTTAGGATTTATTTTTATTTTACAGGCAAGTTTGTATTTATTTTAACTAGGTAGAATAGTTATTAAATAGTTGTTAACTATTTAATAACTACCTAGCTAAAATAAATACAAATTTACCTGTAAAATAAAACCTAACCTAAGTTACACTAGCACCTAACACTATACTATAATTAAATAAATTAACTAAATTAAATACAACAGTAAACCCCAACAGTAAAACCCACCACCCAAACAACCAACCACCCAAACCCTAATCTAGAAAATAAAACCCACCCAATTCACCCTTAAAAAAACCTAACACTAACCCCCTGAAGATCGACTTACCAGGAGACGTCTTCATCCAAGCCAGGCGAAGTGGTCCTCCAGACGGGCAGAAGTCTTCATCCAAGTCGGGCAGAAGTGGTCCTCCAGACGGCCAGAAGTCATCATCCAAGCCGGGCAGAAGTGGTCCTCCAGCCACATCCATCCGGCGTGGAGCGGGTCCATCTTCAAGACATCCGACACGGAGCATCCTCTTCTGGCGATGACTAAAACAGAATGAAGGTACCTTTAAGTGACGTCATCCAAGATGGCATCCTTTAGATTCCGATTGGCTGATAGAATTCTATCAGCCAATCGAAATTAAGGTAGAAAAAATCCTATTGGCTGATGCAATCAGCCAATAGACTGCAAGCTCAATCCTATTGGATGATTGGATCAGCCAATAGGATTGAACTTCAATCATATTGGCTGATTGCATCAGCCAATAGGATTTTTTCTACCTTAATTCCATTTGGCTGATAGAATTCTATCAGCCAATCGGAATCTAAGGGATGCCATCTTGGATGACGTCACTTAAAGGTACCTTCATTCAGTTTTAGTCGTCGCCAAAAGAGGATGCTCCACGTCAGATGTCTTGAAGATGGACCCGCTCCTCGCTGGATGGAGGAAGATAGAAGATGCCGTCTGGATGAAGCCTTCTGCCCGTCTGGAGGACCACTTCTGCCCGGCTTGGATGAAGATTTCTGCCCGTCACTCTGGAGGACCACTTCTGCCCGGCTTGGATGAAGATTTCTGCCATCTGGAGGACCACTTCTGCCCGGCTTGGATGAAGATTTCTGCCCGTCACTCTGGAGGACCACTTCTGCCCGGCTTGGATGAAGATTTCAGCCATCTGGAGGACCACTTCGCTCGGCTTGGATGAGGACGTCTCCCAGTAAGTCGATCTTCAGGGGGTTAGTGTTAGGTTTTTTTAAGGGTGTATTGGGTGGGTTTTATTTTTTTAGATTAGGGTTTGGGCGGCAAAAGAGCTAACTGCCCTTTTAAGGGCAATGCCCATCCAAATGCCCTTTTCAGGGCAATGGGGAGCTTAGGTTTTTTAGATAGTATTTTATTTGGGGGGTTGGTTGTATGGATGGTGGGTTTTACTGTTGGGGGGGTTGTTTGTATTTTTTTTCACAGGTAAAAGAGCTGATTACTTTGGGGCAATGCCCCGCAAAAGGCCCTTATAAGGGCTATTGGTAGTTTAGTTTAGGCTAGGGTTTTTTTTTATTTTGGGGGGCTTTTTTATTTTAATAGGGCTATTGATTAGGTTAATTAGTTTAAATGTCTGAATTTTGTTAATTATTTTCTGTAAGTTGGTGTTTGTTTTTGTACTTTAGCTAATTTAATTTAATTTAGTTAATTGTATTTAATTTAGTTAATTTATTTAATTATAGTGTAGTGTTAGGTGTTAGTGTAACTTAGGTTAGGTTTTATTTTACAGGTAAATTTGTATTTATTTTAGCTAGGTAGTTATTAAATAGTTAATAACTATTTAATAACTACTCTACCTAGTTAAGATAAATACAAACTTGCCTGTAAAATAAAAATAAATCCTAAAATAGCTACAATTTAACTAACTATTAGTTATATTGTAGCAAGCTTAGGGTTTATTTTCTAGGTAAGTATTTAGTTTTAAATAGGAATAATTTAGTTAATGATAGGAATATTTATTTAGATTTATTTAAATTATATTTAAGTTAGTGGGTGTTAGGTTTAGGGTTAGACTTAGGTTTAGGGGTTAACAACTTTAATATAGTGGCGGCGACGTTGGGGGAAGCAGATTAGGGGTTAATAAATGTAGGTAGGTGGCGGCAATTTTAGGAACGGCAGATTAGGGGTTAATAATATGTAACTAATGTTTGCGAGGCGGGAGTGAGGCGGTTTAGGGGTTAATATGTTTATTATAGTGGCGGGGAGTTTGGGGACGGCAGATTAGGGGTTAATAAGTGTAGGTAGGTGGCGGCAACATTGGGAGCAGCAGATTAGGGGTTAATAAATATAAGGTAGGTGGCGGCGATGTTGGGGTCAGCAGATTAGGGGTTCATAAATATAATGTAGGTGGTGGCGGTGTCCGGAGCGGCAGATTAAGGGTTAAAAATTGTATTTTAGTATTTGCGATGTCAGAGGGCCTCGGTTTAGGGGTTAATAGGTAGTTTATGGGCTTTAGTGTACTTTTTAGCACTTTAGTTATGAGTTTTATGTTACGGCTTGTACCATAAAACTCTTAACTACTGACTTTTAAAAGTGTTAGGGATCTTGGAGGTAGGGTGTACCGCTCACTATTTGGCCTCCCATGACAGACTTGTAATACCGGTGCTATGGAAGTCCCATAGAAAAAAGACTTTACGAAGTTTACATAAGTCGTTTTGCGGTAGGGACAAAAAAGTGTGCGGTGCCCCTAAACCTTCAAGACTCGTAATACCAGCAGATGTAAAAAAACAGCGTTAGGACCCTAACGCACAACTCGTGATCTAGCCGAATGTCTTTCTTTGAAACCCACATGATGCACTTATCATCTCTCCTCTCTATTGGTATTGTGGTTATATATCACCCCCTGGCTCCTCAACACCATTTTTTGATCATTTTGCTGCCTGGCTATCCCCTCACAGCAACTTCCCTCCCTCTCTCCTACCCTTTCTCCTATCTGCAAACACGTTATCAACCTGTCCCTCAGCACTGGTATATTTCCCTCATCCCTTAAACATGCAATTATATCACACATATTCTCAAAAAAAAAACTTCTCTTGATCCAACCTCTCCATCTAACTACTACTCTATTTCCCTACTCCTCCCTGTCTCAAAACTTCTGGTAAAGCTAGTATATACTGTACATGGTTATCACATTTCCTCAAATTAAACTCCCTCCTTGACCCATTGCAATCTGGAATTCACCCCAAACACTACACAGAGACAGCAATCGCAATCGTTAAGGTTACTAATGACCTACTTTCAGCAAAATTTAAACACCATTCTTCCTGTTTATCCTTCTTTATCTGGCTGCAGCTTTGAATGCTTTAGACCACCTTCTCTTGCTCAAAATCCTCCACTCTTTTGGCATTTGTGACACAGCCCATTCGTGGTTCTCTTTCTACCTGTCTAACCGTACCTGTAGTATATACTTCTGTGGCATATCCTCTGCCCCTTTACCAATTTCTGTTAGGGTACCACAACACTGTCCTTAATCCCTGTCTCTTCTCAATCTATACAACATCATTTGGTTCTTTAATAAAGTCCCACAATTATCAATATAGTTTATATGTGGATGACATCCAAACCTATCCCCTTCCTTGCTAACTTGTGTCACTAACTAACGGCTAGATTACGAGTTTTGTGTTACGGTGCAGTACAGCTATACCACTGAAAAATTGGCCATTGTGCGTGAAATGGCCAGTAACACATAATATTAGTCCTGGCAGTATAGGCTGTAATACAAGCATTTTAGCCTTAACGAAACCCTCCATTCCGCAGTCCAAAAATGACGTTTGAGTGCAGGATTTTTCATGGCGCCATATTACAGATTGTGCAGTCCGGCTAAAATGCTTGCGTTGCAGCCTATACCAACATGTTCCATTTCGCCATCTGAGACCAGTAGTTATGGATTTTGTGAAACAAAAATGTTTCACAAAACATAACTAAAATGTTACAAAGTACACTAACGCCTATAAACTACTTATTAACTCCTAAACCGCCACCCTCGCCGCGCATTGCAAATACTATATTACACCTATTAACCCCTAATCTGCCGCCCACCTACATCTCAACTTTTAAATAAACCTATTAACCCCTAATCCGCGGCCCACCCACATCTCCAACACTAAATAAATCGAGTAACCCCTAATCCACTTCTCCCCGACATCGCCAACACTAAATAAAATTATTAACCCCTAATCCGCCGCCCCCTGACATTACAGACACTAAATAAACCCAACTTTAAATTAAAAGTAACAATATAACTATCTTAAAATAAATAAAAACTTACCTGTGGAAAAATAAAATCTAAGATTAAACTATCAATTAACCTAACATTACTATTCCAATAAAATAAAAAACTACCAATTAAAATTCCTAAATTACATGATTAAAAAAATCTAACACTACGAAAAAAAACAACTAAATTACATGCTTAAGAAATCCTAATACTACGATTTTTTTTTTTTTTAAATCTAACATTACAAAAAATAATAAACAAAATTATCAAAAATAAAAACAATTACACCTAATCTAATAGCCCTATAAAAATGTAAAAAGTCCCCCCAAAATAAAAACACCATCTAATTTACAATAAACTAAAATGGCCTTTTGCAGGGCATTGCCCTAAGTTAAACAGCTTTTTTACATGCAAAAAATAAACTGTCACTGTTTTAACCTCTCATAAACCCAACGCGTTTCCTTTGCAATGAGCAAACTTCTTCAGGGGTATTGTTCTTTTTTACTTTGCAAAGTAAAAAAGAACAATACCCCTGATGAAGTTTGCTCTTTGCAAAGGAAACGCGTTGGGTTTATAAGAGGTTAAAACAGTGACAGTTTCCAAATTGCCGAACACCAGCTGTGATGAAAGGTTACACAAGCCGCTGATATTTGGTAACAAAGAGCGCTGCTGTGAGAGAGCAGCTGAGGCGGTGAATTTCACCAACAGAGATCTAAGACTGGATTTCAAGTAGCAAACAGCTTCTGGTGAATAACGGACAATTGCTGACACTTATATGAAAGGCATTCTTAACACTACAATCTTGTAAGTGTAAATTTTTATGTTTAAATATTTTTTATTGTTTTTATGAATATAAGATAACATGAAACAGCAAAAACAGTAGAAATAACAATCCTTCCCTCCTCTCTTCTCCACCATATAGTCTGGGAAGCAATATTATCTCATTGTCCCACATTTGAAGATATGTTCTCCCGATTAGAGTTCCTGTTTTGATCCGTTCTCAATTGTAGATGTTGCCAAATTTGTGTCTTGATCTGTTGGTAATGAGACCCATTCTATTAGTCTCCTTCTTCATAATGTGTTAGTTCTTTCATAATTCTCCATTAAGAGCAAATCCCAGTACTCTTATTTCTCCTAAACAGTCATTTCTCAAATAATCTGCAATTACTCGGGAGAACCAATTATATTTAACAATCTGTACCAACCTATTTTAATGTCCATGGTCACAATACCATGAGGAGGAAAAGATGAGTAAATCATAGTATAATAAAACCCTCAGAAAGAGGAAGTAGGGGGCGGGGGAAAAAAAGTAATTCAGACAATCCATAATCTACATTAGGGGGGTATAGGGGGAGTGACGATCAGTTTTATTTTTCCCATTATCCAAACGATATTGGGTTCTACCGTGTCATTCAGTCTCTTCCAGATCTCAACCTCTCAGCTCTTACCATGAGTATATAACCTATTTACATATCCAATAGTACCACACTTTTTGTACCGTCTCTCTATTATCTAATATTCTCGAAGCTAAGTCATACATAGTATATGTGTGTTGTATTTTGTTGTATATTTCTGCCCATGTGGGGGCACCACTTTTCCATACTCTAGCTATGCATATCCTCGTGACCGTGCACAGAATTCTAATAAACGTATTAATAAATTTATTATATTCGCTGAAGTGTTCATGCATAAGAGCGTGTTGAATCGTAAGCATTATATTTTCATCTAAAATCTGGCTAAGAAAAACCGAAAGTTGTCTCCATATCCCTTCCACCTCTCTACAGTCCCACCACATGTGTCTGTATGTACCTATTTCTCCGCAGCCTCTATAACACAATCTGCTTCCTTGTGGATGCATATGTGCAGTTCTTAAGGGTGTCAAATACCATCTATAGATTGTTTTGGTAATATTTTCTTTCAGGTCGACACTCAAGAGGCCCTTGTCAGCGTTTTGAAATAAAGCTTCCCAATCCTTAGTGTCCTTAACTATTTGTAATTCCCTCTCCCATGCTAGCATTATAGAGGTTTTAGTCGTGTGCTGAGAAGCTTGTATGGCCACATATAGAATTGAGATGGAGTGTTTGATGCGTTCCTCTGATCTACAGAAAATTTCTAGTGTTGCTGGAGGGTCTCCTTTAGTTTTTTTCGTATAGGCCTGAATAGCCGAATTTACTTGTAGATACAAGTACCAGTGTAATCTTAGTGGATGTATTTTAGTCTGCAGTTGATTAAATGATAGTAGAGTTCCTCCACCTATAAAATCAGCTACTCTGTATAATCCTTTGTTCTCCCATTTCCTAATCTGGGACCATAATTCGCTAGATAGTATGTAACGAACTAGGATATATAGAGAATATTGAGGCATGAGATTATATTTAGCTTTAGCCGTCTTCCAGTTTATTATAGTGAGGTCTGAGGTGTAGGGTCCGGCTACTCCTGTCCTAGTTCGTATTTTCCCCGGGTCCCAAATGATTGCATCTGTATCCTCCCAACCCCCTAAACTCTCTTCAAGTGAGGGCCAGATCACATCTTTGGATCTCTTCAAGAGCAAGGTATCCTGAGCTAATCTGGATGCCCTGTAGTAATCCATTAAATCTGGAGCTCCAATATCCACTAGTTTTTTATGTCTGTTGGTTGTAGTCCGTGCTACTCTAGTCGTATTGCTGCCCCTTATATATGTCTTTATGTCTTTCTGTAATCCATCCACATCTGCCTTATTTATCCTAATAGGCAAGGTTCTAAACAAATAGAGAATTTGTGGCAGAGCATTCATCTTCACTGCTGCCACTCTTCCCAGCCAGAAGAAGTTAAAACTTTTCCATTTCAGCAAGTCTTTTTTAATCTGTTTGAATAATGGGATATAGTTAACCTTATATAATTGACTTATGTGATTCGGAAGATATATCCCTAGATACTTTAGTGTGTGTTTTAGCCATTTAAAATGAAAGTGTGTTTCTAGGCCTGATTGAGTCTGACGGGACATTGCAATGGGTAGGGCCTCACATTTTTCTGAATTTATCTTAAACCCTGATATAGCTGAAAATATCTCTAAGGTTTGGTGAAGGTTGGGCAATGATATTAGTGGGTTGGTTAAAGTCAGTAAGATATCGTCCGCGTAAAGACCTAATTTATATTCTCCTGTGTCTGTCCTGACTCCTGTTATATCTACATTTGAACGTATTGTGGTAGCAAGAGGTTCTATGCAAAGCGCAAAAAGTAATGGCGAGAGAGGACATCCCTGCCTGGTACCGTTGCGTATTGGAAAGGGTTTGTTTATATTTCCTGTTCTGTGTTGTTTTTTCCTTAATGAGTATGCCCCTCAACACTGCCTTATGTGCCGCCCAAGTGATCGTCGGATTAACTGTGCAGTCCGTGTTTAGAAGCCAGTACTCTGTTAGTTGCCTGAGAACATTGTCATGTTTTTGTGGTTCCCCAACACAGGAAGGGTCAAAGGTCCATGATCTACTTCTATTGTAATCCCGAACCCCATCTACCTGCAATGTAATGATTGAATGGTCAGACCATACACAAGCATGGATCTGAGAGTGATCCAGCAAGGGCTGAAGGACCTGACTCGTATATATATAGTCAAGCCTGATGTAGGATTTGTGTGCAGCTGAAAAGAAAGTGGTGTCAGAGGTCTCTCCGTACAGAGTACCCCATGTTTCTATCAGAGAGTGTGGTGAGAGAGATTCCCTTATTGAATTGACTATTCTATTATGTCTTGTTTGTTTGTTAGTCAGCCTTTTATCTGTTGTTGATTTAATCGATGTCATTGTAATATTGAAATCCCCTGCTAGTATAATTTTAGTATGTGACCACTGTGTGAGTAGATGAGAAATGTGTTTGAAGAAGGTGTGTTGGTTCTCATTTGGCGCGTATATATTACACAGAGTGATCTCTGAATCTAGAATTCGGCCCCTAACAATTAGGTATCTCCCCTCTGTGTCTGAAATTGTATCCTCGTGATCAAAGTTCAGTGAGGAGTGTATGAGAATGGAGGTACCTCTTTTTTTTGTAGTGGCTGTTGCGTGGAAGTGAGTGTTAAAGTGTCTCGCCCAATATTTGGGGATATTGTCTTTGATCAGATGGGTTTCCTGCAGGAATAAAATGTTAGCTTGTAGTGATAAGTACTGTGAAATCGCTATTCGCCTCTTAACATCTGTGTTGAATCCCCTCACATTGTGGGACAGTATCTTAATTCTACGAGTTATAAAGGTATGCCTGCTGTAGAGTGGTAGAGTGATAGATCGTTACCTGTGAGCTGGAGGTCTGAGTATTCATCTGGACATTCTGTGGGAGATCTGTTTGGAGATCGATGATCGTCAATTTATCGTCACTGGGGGGAGGAAAAAAAGTTAAAGAAAAGGGATAGTATTAAAGGTAGAAAGCTCAACAAGAAGTCCCCATATGCGGGACTATTACAAAGCGAACCATTGTGAAACATGAGATTCAGAGAATACCTGTTTCATTGGGGGTAACCATATTTACATAATTTCTTGAAGTAACCATAACCTAAACCTATCTTAAAGTTTCAATGTATAGGAGAAAGAGAAAGTCTGTAAATATAAAACTTTGTCAGCAAATAACCGCTGAATAACCTTAATTGGTAGATGACTCACAGTCCTCCATTCTCCTATCGCTGTTCCCAACTGCTTGGGGCAGCTAAGTGACAAATTGGAACTGTAATACTTCTTATTATTTTCTAGGGAACTTTCCCTTTTGTTTCCTTTATTTTTTTTTCTTGTGACTGGATGTCTGCCATTTGGATGAGTCTATTTGTTGGGCTGGGTCTTTATTTTTCACTGTGTTTAAATCTGTTGTTGGAAAAGTAGGTATTTCTAGGGCCAAGATTTTGCAGACCTCTGGTACATCTTCTGGGTCTTTAAGTGTGATTGTCTTAGAATCCTTAGTTATGATTAGGGCAAAAGGGAATCCCCACCTGTATGGTATTTGATGTTTCCTCAGTAACAGTGTGAAGGGACGTAGTGCGCCTCTCTTTTGTAATGTCCTGACGCTAAGATCCTGGTAAAATTGGACCACATTTCCCTGGAATTTAAACGTCGGAATTTTTCTTGCTGCCTGTAGGATTTTTTCTTTATCTGGGAAGAAAGTTAGTTTGATGATAATGTCCCTTGCAGGTTGACCATTTTTAGGTTTAGCTTTCAGAGCTCTGTGTGCCCTTTCTATATGAAAGACGTAGTCCGCGGAGGAGTTTGTTATCTGTGTAAAAAGTTGAGTGAGATATGACGGTATATCTGTTGTAGTTATATCTTCTGGGACCCCTTTGAGTCTGATGTTATTTCTTCGACTTCTGTTTTCCATGTCCTACATTTTATCTTGGAATTCTTCCAGAAGTTGTTGTTGGTTGGCGACCGTCTGTGCCACTTCATCCAAGTGCTCCACCTTTTGAATCTTTCTGGTCTTCCAATGTCTCAATCCTGTTGCCCATATCCATCAAATCCGATTTGATTTCAGAAAGACTGTTAGTTACTGAGGAGTGTATGGAGTAAATTTTCTCCCATAGCTTGTCAAAGTTGTCCGCAATGTCCTTCTTAGATACCAAGTTCCTTAAGTCAGTTTTTGTTAATGGACTGTTGTCTTGTAGAGGTTGCAGGGAGTCAGTATCTGATTCTTCATCTGCCTCATTGTCCGCAGGTATTTTGGGAATCTGGGAGGATTTAAAGAATGAGGACATAGCTGATGACTTTATTGTCTTTTACCCTTTATGAGATCTTTTTGAGGCCATCTTGTAGGTGGATAGGATCAAGGAGAAGTAGAAGTAATTGGTTTATAATGTCCTCAGTTATGAAAATGATGCCTGACTTAATATGACCCAACCCTTAGTTTAGCAATTATAGTTATACAGGTTCTTCACATCTTATTCTGGAGAGATGAAATCTTACTCTCTCTCCTGTAGAATATATTAAACAGGCCTAGGCTACATGTCACTCGTTGATTTTTTATGAGACCCCCAGTATGTTGTGGTGTGTGTTCCCATTTTAAATAGTAAGTTCTCTATGGTGGCCAGTTATAGTGTTCTGGAGAATGGCTTTATTTATACTTTATCAGACTTGTACCTGATATTATCCTGCTATAACAGAGTATGCACTTTAAGCCTGTGATCGTGAAGGGGGGAGGGAATTTTCTAAATATCTCCTGTTCAAATATGTCACCAAGGTATAAGTTGTGGGGTTATTAACCTGCTTATTATTTTAGGGAGTCTCACTCTATAGGGCTCCGTTGTTATCAGGCAGGAGTAGTATACAATTTGAGCCACCCAATTAAGCCCCCAGAGCCAGCCTGTACTGCGGTGTCTCATCACCCAGTGTTGCGCACTTGTATTGAAAATCAAAGATGGCGCCTCCCCCCCTGCAGTCTCTCAAAGATCCGATTACTGCCCTAAAAGTCGGGCCCCCCTTCTGCCACAAGCGGGTAAAGTCCCTTGATCAGGTAAGTCACTTGTGTCTCTGGGTCCGGCTGCTTTGGGTTAGTTACCTGTGTCGGGGAATCTGCCTATGGCTCCGTTGTATGTCAGCTCCCTCTATATGTGTGACACCGACACCGGGAGCTCCAGCTCTTACTCTCCCCTCCGGCGCAGGTATTGGCGGCGATCAGTGCAGCAGAAGAGCAGCGAGATGCTTACTGTTGTTTGTCCTTTGCCGCCTCTGATGGGACTAATGCTCTTCACTCCCGATATAGGCCCCCACTATTTATGGAGCATTGGCGCCGTCCGGTTCCTGCACATAAGATGTGTGCCAAAGTTATAAGTCGGGTTGTCCCGAAATAGAGCGCAGACCTTCTTAACTCTAATTACAGTCCCCTTATCTCACTTATTTGGGGATTTAATTAGGATTTTAATAAAATCTTTCTTTCTCCCTCAGGAGCTCTCCAAAAGCACGTCTCCTCTTGGTGTAGCGTTAGCTCCGCCTCATAAGTGTAAATTTTTAACTTTATGCGCACTAATAAATTGTTTTAAAGCTACCTTGAATCTGTGGGCGCTGTGTGTTTGTTGTTTATTCCAGTTACTTTCTTCAACCGGGACCAGGACATCCGGACCACACACTGAGCAGCAACCGGCCATAGGATAAAAGACAGAAAGGATCTTCGTTCAATTAAAACTAAGAATCATCAGTCTTGAGAATATTTATCCATTGGGATTTGGACCTTTTATATGTACTTTTGGTAACCAATTATTTTATGGTTTTTATTGCTATTATTATTTGTATGGTTTTATCAGGGATGATTTAAAGTTTTTTTTAAAAAGATTAGGTGCCACTGTTTTTCCATTAACTACAGTGGAGGATTATTGATAATAATTTATAGTTGAGTATTTCTAGGAAAGTGTTTATAATTTTTTTTAAATTGTTTTTGTTATCAGATACCGGATCATTTACTTGTATCCATGGAGCGCCGAGATTTATATATTTTTAATATCACCTATGACCAGATATATAGATCAATTGATTATTACAAGTAATTTAACACGCTATAAAAATCTTTAGATCAATTAATATTCAATTAAATTGTCTGGTACCACTGTATTATGGACACAATATAATCTATAAATCTACCTTGACTCAAAATAAATTCTATCAAATATCACATTTGAATTTTACAAGAACAAATTATAATTAGCCAGAAATAGTAACCAATTCAATATATAGCTTATTTAACAACATTTGGACATCACATATATCCAAATCTCACAATGAAATATTAGCTTAACTCCCATGAATCTAATGGAATTACCTATAAAATATAATTCACTATAGAGGCCAAAATAATCTTATGTACTTCAATTAAACAACCAGAAATTTAACATTATATTATCAATTCAACATATATCAATCAGTACAGTATTAATAAGTCTAATTTAGCCACAATAGTAAATGCAATTTCTAAAATATTTTACAATAACTCCAACTCAAGTTATAAGTGTAAAATGCAAAATCTCTCTTTTCCTCACTGGTCAATTTGCTTAATGGGACATGAAAACCCAATTTTTTTCTTTCATGATTTAGAAAGAGCACGCATGTTTAAACAACTTTCTAATTTACTTCTGTTATCTATTTTGCGTCTTGATATCCTATGCTGAAAAGCATATCTAGATAGGCTCAGTAGCTGCTGATTGGTGGCTGCACATAGATGCCTCATTTGATTGGCTCACCAATGTGCATTGCTATTTCTTCAGCAAAGATATATAAAGAAGGAAGCAAATTAGATAATAGAAGTAAATTGGAAAGTTGTTTAAAATTGTGTTCTCTACCTGAATCATGGAATTAAACTTTTGGGTTTAGTGTCCCTTTAACTTTAAATATGATCATTCTAATCTAAAATACCCTGGTCTATTCAATGTTAATTTATAAATACAAAATACACTTTTAAATCACAGCTTAAATTAAAATATCTAAAACAGGGGCGGAGCTGGAAGTCATGCTGGAAGATGTCTGCAAGCTGTTAGATGTCTGAAAGCCCAAGTGCTAGCTAAGCTAGTTTGATGCAGTTCACTTTTGGGGGGGAAAAGAAGTGTGCCTAACTTAATCATAAGACTGGTCAGTACCCACAACAAGAATCAGACTTCATAGAACCAAGAGTTCAGCTGGCCTGGTTCACCCTGACTGACTGTACATTGTTAAAAGGCAACCTAAGAAGGAGCAAGGGACACAGAGGAGCAGATCACCCATCAAGCACCCCTGACACCACATCTCGAGCACCCGCAGCAGCAACCGTTACACATTGCCACTTCATCAGAGGTTGCAACATCAGGAGTGGAACCCGGCTGGCCTATAACATGTGGGCCCAACACACTTTGCTGAAAAGGCCTGCAGTGCGGCAGCATCACTCCTGGTGAGCCAACGGAGGAGATCCTAAAGCCCCATAGACAACCTGCCCACCTGCACATCGGCCTCACACTGTCACAGACCTGGCTCCTCGAGGATCATCCGTCCATCCTGACCATAGCAGGATGCCAGTGGCGGTGTGGCGCTGAGCCATCTAGAGATCAAGGCAGAACCCGGGCCATAAGGGGGTGAGTGGCTGCACTGTGCAGAACAGGGAAACACCACAAGGCCTTAAAGCTAATAGGCAGGGGGCACTAGCATCAGAGCAGAGGTCCATCAGTGGTCATAACTCCATCGATATCTGGGCAGTGAAAGTGGGCCCCAAAAGTCAAAATATATAACAGGCCCAACAGTCATAGTTAGGAGCTCTGGTGACTGCTAATACACATAGGCTGTAATACTAAACTTTTCAAGAGCCAACTGTGCAACAATTATAAGCAGTTCATCAGTCACTGATCACAGTCATTGACTGCCTCTAAATAAACAGCAGGATACATGGCCCTCCTCAACTGCAGTGACAGGCATTTACAAGCAAGGCAACAAAGCCACGTAACAATAAAAATAACAACCCCTGAAGCATACAGGGGGTGATTCTGGGAGGGGAATACTCCATCTCTGCCAAACAGGACCATCACAACCTGCACATAAGCCCCATTCAAGGCCCTATAAATCAGGCCTATAAGCACTCCTAACAGGAAGCAAACCCAGTTCTGACTAGTAAAAGGACACAAAGACCGGTAAAGGGCTTCCAGCCAACAGCTATTGAAAATTATATACTGCCACCCGATCCAATCTCTACCACCTCCAGAGAGCAGCAGGAGGGAAGAAGGCAGACAGGCACCACACAGATACCTCATGCAGACACTGCACAAAATAATTAAGCTACCAAAGAGGACATTAAACATCTCTCCTCAAAGGTGGGCATTGAGGAAGCAATGACAGACGTCAAACAAATGTTTGCAGAACCAAAAAAAGATAACTGTAGTCGAGCACAGAGTTACTCAGATCACATAAAAGCAGGAAAATATGTGCTCAGACTTACAACAGCAAGCAAGTCTTCTACAATCACAAGAGGTGATAGTGCAGAATCTGACAGAACGCATTGAGGACTTAGAAAACAGGAGTAGGAGGAACAACCTGAGGCTGCATGGTATTCCTGAATCTGTGAGCCCCTCAGCCTTGCACAACTACTTACAAGAGCTCTTCAAATATATCAAGAACTCACTAGCGGCTGCGGAGCTCAAAATAGAGTGAGCACATAGGGTGCTTCACCCTAAACCACCTGTCAGTGCACCACCTAGTGATGCAAATATCAAAGTCCTATCTTACAAAGACAAGGAAGATATCTTCAAGCATGCCAAAACAAGACACCCAATTGTATATGAAGGAGCAGACATTTAGGTTTTTACAGACCATTGCCCAACTACCCTCCAAAAGAGGAGAGACTTAAGATAAATTAAGGAACAACAAATTCTATACAGGTGGGGTTTCCCAACAAGTATCATTGCGAGCAAAGAAAATAACACAGCAATCTTTAGGAGCATCTCAGACCTTCCAAACTTCAATCAAGTACTTGGAACACAGATACAGCCCCCTGGATGCTAAATGGAGAAAGGGGGGACCCACAGGGGTTAGCCCTGCCAGCAGCAGGGAACCCACCTAGTTGAAAGACTAATCAACTCAAAGCAGTTAATATGGGCGGCACTTGTTTGCCCTGAATCTAGATTGACTTGAGGACCCTGGACTGGACAATAAATCACTGCACATTGAAGATTGGAAGCGCATCCTGATAAGTATGAATAACCTGTTATTTACATATTTAGAATTTGCATGTTTATAATGTTAGCACCGCATTTATGATTCATTGACTCTAAAAGAGAAAAGTTTGAATAATAAGTGATGCACTGCTATGTTTCATGTTTTATGTCTTCTATGCCTGCCTGACACAGACAAGGGGGGACAGGATCTGTTACCCAGATTACGACAGAAGCATGCAGGGTAGAATAGGGACCCACCCAGAAAGGCCTACATATTCAGCTCTGCAAATATCAAAGCAGTTAATACCGAATGCACAGTAGCAGGGACTCCTTTTCAACTTTACAAATAGTGAAATTACTTAATGCCACACTAACAGCCACACCATCAGCACACTGGGACGGACACGGGTCACCCATGATATAATTATGTATTTAAAGCCAGGTAAGCCGCAGCAGCGACTCCTTCCCACATCCCTATGTGACAAATGTATTCATTGCTGTGCATACAATCACAATGTATGATATAGCAACAGGACACTAACGCACCAAAGTGATCTCAATACTCACATACCACTAGTTGACCCTCCCAATGAACAGGTTCAGAATATCTGGATGGCGGCGAACTTGACCTGTGAAATACCCCTGTAGCTGAAAATACATAACATAAACCTAATAATGGGGCAATGTGAACGAGATAGGAACTAGAAACATGAGACACTAGAAAGAGCACTATGTCCTCCAATGTTAAGTAAAATTTGATACACGCTATTACCACAGTGTGGGCTTGGCGGAAGGTGTTATTAAGAAGCAAGGGCACTTTTTTTTTCCTCACTGATAATTTTGTTTCCTTTTATTTTTTTATTTTTTTATATTAATCATCCTAGAGTTCCACAAACTTACAAAAAATTACTGAAATGTATAGATAATAACATGCTAGCTCCAGGCCTACTGCCCCTGGTTTATTATATTGGTATTGTAAATTGTTGTATTGTGATAGAGAATTGCTTTTTCTTATTTCTTGAGATTATCTCTCATTTTTCCTCTCTACTCTAACTTCTTGGAAGCAGAGTTTCTAATCAAGTCTACTTTTCCTAATTGACACAGCACAGCTTAGTCATACTTGCTAGTCTACACCTGCTGACCTCTCCAGACTAACCAGCATCCCCTACTAACCCTATCCCGGCACTTTTACCATCCCTCTCCACCCTCCCCTCCTTCTCCCTCCCTTTTGTTTTCTTTCCCTCCCTAACCTCTATACTGCCCCAACGGCCATGGCATCAATGCAAAACCGTATTAAAAATCTTACAGTAGACTTCATCACCATTAACACCAAGGGGTGATATCATATTTTTGCAAGAGACACACTTCGCAAAACAACCGAACCCAAGTTGTATACCCGATATTTTTCCACTGCCTATTTCACCTCGGGCCCGACAAAAAAGAATGGAGTAGGGATTCTGATTGGCGCAAAAATGCCCTTCCAAATGACACAGATAGAAAGGGACCCCTGACGGCAGATTCCTCATACTTATGGGTAGTCTGCACAGAAGGCCGATAAAACAGGTAAACGTATATACCCCCAATCGCTCCCAATCTACCTTCTTCAGGTAATAGGTTACTCGAAACACAGACAGGCATAACATTTTTAGGGGGAGATTTCAACACCTCTATGAACCCTATTGTAGACACCTCAGACGGCATCTCCAGCACTCCCCTAAGGGTGATAAAGTCTCTAAACAATGCGGTTAGGGATCTAGCCTTGCATGACATATGGCGTACCTTTCACCCTACAGCTAGAAACTACACATTCTACTCGCACCCACACAGGAAGTACTCCAGAATAGACTATTTTCTTACAGACACCATAGGACTTACAGTTACAACCAGCTGTGCCATTAGACCAATAACTTGGTCAGATCACGCCCCAGTAAGCTGCTCCATCCAGTGGCCCAATACACCAGTCACACCGTACATCTGGAAACTCGATGACACACTGCTTGGCGATCCCATTATTGAACCGAAGATGCTCAAAACACTTGTAGAGTATTTTGCCTTAAATGTGAAGGGTACCATTCCAGAGGCCAACGTACGGGAGGCACATAAATGTGTCTTGAGGGATGAGCTAATCAAACATAAAGCTAGAATAGTTAAACAGCATAGGGAGCGCTATTGAGCACTACTAGCAGAGAAGGAAGACGCCAACAAGCAGAATACAAGCAACATACTACTACAGAAAGGATTACAACAAGCTAGGATGGATCTCTTGCACTCCCTACAGGAGGAGCAACAGATACAAGCCTTAATTTTATGGCAAAAGTTTTTCGAGCAGGGAGATAAGGTGGGGAAGCTACTGGCCCATGCAATAGCACATAAAAAGATTAGATCATACATACACACACTAGTAGACAACCAAGGACTCGCTAAGGCAGACAGCAAGACAATCTCAAACACATTCTGGGAGTACTATAGCACTCTCTATAACCTGCAGACCCCAGGAAACATCCCTGCGGAACCCTTGCTTAGCACTAAACATGAGTTAGCGATCCATCAATATATCACAGAAACGAATGCACAAAAACTATCCAGAGAAGACTCTGAGTCTCTTGAAACCCCCCATAACAAGGGAGGAAGTCTTACAAACAATTAAAGACTTGCACACTGGAAAGAGCCCAGGCCCAGATGGCTCCAGCCTGAAATATTATAAAAATATCTCAAACGAATTGGCGCCGAGGTTATTAGATCTATTTCATCAACTACCCAATTAACATCGCAGTCATACCAAAACCTGGCAGATCTACCGACATACCGTAAAATTATTGACCTATATCCCTCTTGAATTCGGGTGTCAAAATCCTAGCTAAGATACTCACAAAACCGATTAAATACATTTTTACCCCAGTTAATATCCACCAATCAAGTAGGGTTTATCCCGGCCCAGGAGGCCCAAGACAACAAACTGAAAGTTTTGTAATTGATCACACATGCCAACGTCAATGGTATCCCATTATCATTAGTATCAACCGTTTGCCCGGTTGAATTGGTCATTCATGCGCCACACATTACATAAATAAGGATTCGGAAACCAGATTTATCAACACCGTACTCTCTTTATACTCCACACTCACTGCCAGAGTTAGAGTTAACTGCACATTATCAGACACCTTCCCAATAAATAACGGGACGAGACAGGGATGTCCCCTGTCCCCTGCTCCTATTTGCTCTCACTGTAGAATTATTGGCTTGTAGAATTCGGGATAATCCATCCATAAAAGCTATCTCAGTAGGCAAAACAGAGCACAAAATTGTGATGTACGCAAATGACATCCTACTAACAATCTCTGACACCATCCCGTCACTTGAAGCAGCTCTCGATGAGTTTGCAGCATACAGAAAGGTTTCAGGTTTTCTATTAAACCCTTTTAAAACAGAGATATTAAACATAACAGAGCCCTAGACCACATTTGATAGATTAAAATAGCACCTAATGCCCTTAATACCTAGAAATCATCCTAACACCACAAAAAGAGGGAACTAGTAGATATTAATTGCAAGACAATCAGGAACGATAACAAGAGACCTCATGAACTGGAGAAATAAAAATAAATATATCCTGGCTAGGCCGCATCAGCGTGGTTAAGATGAATATCCTACCCAGGGTCCTCCAGACAATCTCGATATCTACATCCCAACACTTACTGCACCAAATACAGATATCCATAGAAACAAAAATTTATAATGGGGTCAAACCTAGGATTCAGCTGAAGACATATCTCCCTAGGGAGGGGGGAGGAGTGGGAGTTCCCCATCTAGAGACTTAACGCAAAGCCATACATTTACAAAGATTAAATAAGTGGTGCCACAACACTAAAAATAAAGCGTGGACACAGATAGATTGCGAGATCCTACAAAGAGGCAATGTTGGGTCTCTGGCGTGGGTGACAACAGCCCGCCGCCCTAGATCAGTGAAGAAATATTTGTTTCTATAGGAGATTTTTTTCCATGTGGGATAAGCTGATACGAGACGAGACTTTCATCTCATCACAACACTCGCCTTTGACTTCGATTAGGGAGAATCCGGATAGCGGGCTTAGACTCAGAGCTAGGGCCCAAAACCAAACTTACCCTTTAGCAGATAACAAAATAACGCATGTTTTACAACACTGTAAGCTTAAAACCCAGGCTGAAATAAAACAGCGGGATAGTCACACCTTCTCATCCTGGTTCTGTATGGCACAGCTGGTGCACTTCTATTCAATGCATAAAGGCAAAGAACACTACAGCAGACACAAAACACCCTTTGAAAATCTATGTGTAGCAAGCCAACCCCCAAAACATCTAATCTCAAAATTATAAAAAAATGCTTCTTTCAGGGGCAGAACCTTACCTTCCTTGATTTGCGCATGTCTGGCATAGGGAATTAGGGCAAACAATAGAAACTGAGGACTGGTACAAAATCTTAAAGAGAAACAAAAAGGCCGTAGTGTTAGAATAAAGGAAATGCATTACAAATTCCTGAGTCGCTGGTACCTCACCCCACATAGGCTCAGAGAAATCTACCCAACAATGAATGGGGAGTGCTGGAGAGGCTGCAGGGAGGAGGGTACTTTACTGCACGTGTGGTAGTCCTGCCCCGGAATCCAGCCCTTTTGGGTTTACTATACCATGAGCTCCTAAAGACTGATGAGGAAGATAAAATATCACTTACTACTTCTAATGCTTGGCGCTGCCAAGGGTCTCATACCTAAGCTTTGGAAGTTGACACGTGCACCTACCTTGCAAGAGTGGAAGGCCAGAGTTGGAGATTTGCTCTGACTGGAACGCTTTAACTACAGAAAAATTGGGGAAATTATAACTGATAAACTCATGCAACTCGCATGGGAAAGCAAGGGTATCTGACCCCATAAACTAATACTTAGGGCTAAATGCACTGAAGTCTCCGACTCCCCTACACCCTCCCCCTCTTTAAAGTGTTTTTTTGTTTGTTTGTTTGTTTTTTTCCTTCTCTCTTCCCTCTCTGCCCTTCCTTTGCTCCCCCTTCTCTCATCCTACCCCCTGCTTCCCTCCTTTACTCGACTTCTTTCCACTATGGCAATACCAGTATTCTGTTGGTTATAAAATGGAAAAGTAATGAATAACAAGCTTAAGTTGGTGGGTCCACAACCCCACCTTAAAACTTAATTTTAGATGTCTGAAATAAAGAAAATGTAGTTTATTCTGAAATAGTTTGTCAGTTTGGTGCACTTCTATTCAATGCATAAAGGCAAAGAACACTACAGCAGACACAAAACTCCCTTTGAAAATCTATGTGTAGCAAGCCAACCCCCAAAACATCTAATCTCAAAATTTAAAAAAAATGCTTCTTTCAGGGGCAGAACCTTACCTTCCTTGATTTGCGCATGCCTGGCATAGGGAATTAGGGCAAACAATAGAAACTGAGGACTGGTACAAAATCTTAAAGAGAAACAAATAGGCCGCAGTGTTAGAATAAAGGAAATGCATTACAAATTCCTGAGTCACTGGTACCTCACCCCACATAGGCTCAGAGAAATCTACCCAACAATGAATGGGGAGTGCTGGAGAGGCTGCAGGGAGGAGGGTACATTACTGCACGTGTGGTAGTCCTGCCCCAGAATCCAGCCCTTTTGGGTTTACTATACCATGAGCTCCTAAAGACTGATGAGGAAGATAAAATATCACTTACTACTTCTAATGCTTGGCGCTGCCAAGGGTCTCATACCTAAGCTTTGGAAGTTGACACGTGCACCTACCTTGCAAGAGTGGAAGGCCAGAGTTGGAGATTTGCTCTGACTGGAACGCTTTAACTACAGAAAAATTGGGGAAATTATAACTGATAAACTCATGCAATTTGCATGGGAAAGCAAGGTTATCTGACCCCATAAACTAATACTTAGAGCTAAATGCACTGAAGTCTCTGACTCCCCTACACCCTCCCCCCTCTTTAAAATGTTTTTTTTGTTTGTTTGTTTTTTTCCTTCCCTCTTCCCTCTCTGCCCTTCCTTTTCTCCCCCTTCTCTCATCCTACCCCCTGCTTCCCTCCTTTACTCTACTTCTTTCCACTATGGCAATACCAGTATTGTGTTGGTTATAAAATGGAAAAGTAATGAATAACAAGCTCAAGTTGGTGGGTCCACAACCCCACCTTAAAACTTAATTTTAGATGTCTGAAATAAAGAAAATGTAGTTTATTCTGAAATAGTTTGTCAAACATTTTAAATTCACCAATACAGTTGTTTATTTAAGTTACTTTATATCCAACACAGTGTGCAACATTTAACACATCTCCTAAACTCATATATATATATAATATTCATACAATCTGAGCATATTAAATTATATGAATGCAATCTAAATAATTGTAACTTTTAAATTTCAAACTCTTATGCGTTCAGCTTCCACAAGATTAAAACTATTTCTCCTTTTGTTACCTTTAACACAGACAAAAGTCTATGTGCTGTATCTTAAACTCAGTGTGTTCTAATTAACTTTCAGGTTGGAAATGGTCCTTTCCTGGAAGCTTGTGTGTATTCCATTATAATCTCAGATGGAACATCCACTCCTCACTACAGAGGGGTGGCCGTATAATTAGGTAATTTTATTACACATTTCCAGGCAGGAAGCTTTTGAAGTGACATACAGTACCTTTCTATCTAAAAAATGTTGTATCCCCTTTTGTTCTTGGAGACTTAAGATCTGTTAGAAGTGAATCTGAGCTTTCAGCAAGCGGGGGGGGGGGGGATCTGGGTCACCCACCTCAGGTCATTTACAAATGTTCAAAGCATTTGATATAATACTGAAATATTAATCTATGTGATATATATAAAATATATGTGTATATATATATATATATATATATATATACTGTATATGTATAGCATAAAATTGGCACTCACCTATTTCATGACAATGTCATCAATTAACTAATTGTAAAAGCACAAAACAATATATCAACAGAGAGAAAGAGGAGACTGTCAGGAAAGGAGGGAATGCTGAACAGGCAGCATGAGGATGAGTGGCCTTATCAGTTGGTGAGAGTAGCCAGGAAGCGTTTGGATAAATTTGGTTTTCAGGGATCAATGGCCATTATTGTCATACACTGCTCTGATATATAGTTATGAAGCTCAGCTGTCTATTATTCTGGTTTTTCAATATCAAATGACAATTTTAAAAACATTGGAATTGAGGACAATGTTTGTAGCAATGGTGTACATATAGTGCAAAGGATGCATGGACATTCCTGAGCCTATCTATGTTTACTGTTCAACAAAGGATACCAATAGAACAATGCAAAATTTATTATAGAGTAAATGGGAAGATTTTTTTTTTTTTTACAAATGACATGCTCTGTCATAAACACACACACATATGATCATATATCATATTGATCCGTCACATCATAAGTGACATAGAGGGAACTCCTGAACTATTATCTTTTCACATAAATTGTTAGGCCAATAAAAGGTATTACTTACAATAATTTTGGAGCTGAATACAATGAATTTACTTCTTTTTCAGCGTGTAGTTATTGTGTTCTGTAAATATTTGTTTCTCATTCCCACTTGCATTGCTGTGATAGTGAGTTTCAGTACAGTTATCTTCATTAATGGGACTTCAAATCAAATCACATCTTTATAACAAGAATTTCACTGTGTCCGTTCCATCTTCTTTATTGGCGACCAATTTGATACAAGAAGGTGCAACAATTCTGTTTTTATAAAATGTGATTAACAATATCCAAAACTACTTAGAATAATAGAAATTACTCAAAGACAAAACTCGTTCACAATAGTGCGGCTTTACATTTTTGGCAACATTTTTGTGGCTACATTATTGCAATGGAGGAAACCTCATCAATTTGCATATTTCACAATTTACAGCATAAAAACTGTTAAAATCCTGTTTTTGAAAATGAGATAAGTTGCAGGCACTTCCTTGTAATAGAAACCCACAGAGTTCTTCTTGATTTCAGACGTGTAGATCACCAAATGGAAAATTATGCTTTGCTAATCAATATTTGGAAATAATAATAAAATTAAACATTTTTAAAATATTGAAAGTTTTAATATAATTATTGAGCAAACATGCCCAGTATGCCAATCCTTCCTTGATAACAATGGCATTCATATTGTTTATCAGCTATCAGGATGGATTTGGATTACAATAGGTTAATGTCACCATGTAAATGGTGATTTCCCTTACGCACTGTACAAAGTGATTAATTCTAAACAACTGTAGTATAACCTTATGTTATGTATAGGTCAGTTTCAAACCCAAGAACAAGTACTTAACAACAATGATTTTTGGAGCTTTTCTAATGAATTTTTTTGTGGATGTGGGATTTTAGTGGATAAATCCATTTTGGATTGTAATTACTCATAAAACACTTACCATATCCGTGGCCGGACTTTTAGCCGACGGACATTTGGCCGACGGACATTTGGCCGACAGACATTTGGCCGAAACACAAGTGTCTGTCAGATAACAGTCCGGCCACGAGATAGATAGATTTGATAGATAGATAGATACATAGATTAGATAGATAGATAGATAGATAGATCAATAGATGCAATAGATACATTTGATAGATACGATAGATAGATAGATTTGATAGATAAATAGATACATTTGATAGATAGATAATTTCCCAGACAGAGAATTACTAAACGTGCGGTCTGGGACCCATGGTAAGGTTCCCAGAGGCAGTTGCGGCGCCCGAGGCTCTGATTAGAACAGAGCACTCTGGAACATGTCTGCCATCGGCCGAAATCAGAACATTTTTTAGCTTTCTGTCTGTCGGCCAAATGTCCGTCTGCCAAATGTCCGTCTGCCAAATGTCCTTCTGCATTTTGTCAGAGCACCTCCCATATCAGCCAAAACCAAAATCTTGTTATTGGGATCCGATATCAGAAAGATTGGATTAGACACCTTTGGGTTTTGTTTTGTTTTTTTTGGGGGGGGGTTGGGGGGGTTTGAAAAAGTATATGTTACATTAAACTTTAAAAGGTTACATAGTGCTTTACATTTAAACTTGAAAAGGGGGTATGTGACAACATGGAATGTATAGTTAGTGGAAGAGTGAGTTGGTGTTTTATGGATATACTGGATATGAGATGTGATTTTAGAATATAAAATGATAACCACATAAATACTTGTTTCTGTTCCAGAGTAGAGGACTGGTGCAACTATTAGCAATTCCCACCTATTAGATGATAACATGTAACTAAATATTACTGGTTGATATTTCTGGTCCTGTTTCTTTGTGTTTTTATACATATATCATACAGCACATAATTTTCTTTGCCAGATACAAAATATATTACATTTTATTTTTTTATTTTTTTTACCCATATGTTAATTTAGTACTCACAAAACCTAATTGTTTATGAAAGCACCTGCCTACAAAAACTACTAAAGACTTTTTCAAATTCTTGTGTTTTTTTTGGGTTTTTTTTATTATTATTTTTTTAATGGAAGCAGCAGGGATTTTACGATTCATGTCAAATCAAATTAGCACCTGTGCTTGCCAATACTGCCCTCTGCTGAGCAATGTCTATAGGGTCTCATTAAAATTGTTATCACACCATGTTAATAGAGTGTTTTAAATACAGTAACAAACTAATAAAGCTGTTACAGACTTTGATCCTTGGCCAGTCTGGGAAACATTATAGTCACTTGGAAACTTTATATCACAGTAACAAATTTCCAGTTGCAGAAATATATTTATTAGATGTAATAAGAAGGAAGAAAATGTACACATCTGTAATACAAAAAAATAAATATCTAACGTAGTTGCTTTTAAACAAACACAAGGAGAAATATTAGTTCTTTTTATATACATTGTATTTGCCATTAGAGATGTACAGGGAAGAAAATTTAATTTCAGACTAGATTTTCTTTCCGAATATTCATGGAATTAATTTCCTCGAATATTCGTTGTCTGCACTATTTGGTTATCTTTAAAACAAAATGAAATTGAATTTTCATTTAACAAATGCAAATGTTTTAAAACTACAGGTGAAAAGTTCACCTGCAGCTACATACTTACCCTAATGCACAACGGACAGTGCACTAACCTGATCGTCTTCTGACCAGAGCCCTGACCGCTATAACATGAAGCTTAGACGTTTGGTTCCCAGGACCTTCACTAAAGTTATTGCAGGACCTGGGCGCCGAGCGTGTTAAGCCTCCTGCTAACACAACCAGGGACTTGGCAAGAAAAAAATCTGGTTAATTTAAAGAAAACTAAGAAATTCTGATGGATTGTGTCAGTATTTTTTTGTTTTCTTTAAATGTTTCTGATGCACTCATGTGTATTCCCTTGAAAACGAATGCACATCTCTAGCTGCCATTGAAAAGTAGCTTATAATACAGTGATTGATACAAATTGTAATATTAACTAGTGGTATTAATAATTCCTATTTATGAGAAGCAGTTTTATCACAGCTTACTACAAAACAGCCTCCACATCAGTTATGTACAGTAAAAAAAACTGAAAGTCAAGGCCACCTAATGTCAGTTAAGTATACATGCACTGGAACATAAAAATATGGTTAAATATGGATTTTCTAATGTCCTTTGCCAGGTATCACCCAAATAGACTTGGTCTGAGATTTATGAAGCAGTGTGATGCAGTTTTAGAGATATTCTGTCTGATAGCCGCTGCTTCTTAAACTATACGCCATCTATGAGCTGCTGGCTTGCAATCAACCTGGACAAGTCCGACCAGCTTGATTGACAACATCTACTCTTTCTTGAGTGGCTATGTGCAAGCAGGGGGCGGCATTGCACACATAGAGTAGTGTGCAATGTTAAATGTGGGTAGCGCATTGCTGCCAACTGGTCACAATGCCGGGTGGGCATGTTTATGGGAGCAAACAATTTCTGCCCAGGTCTTGCTAAATCTAGAACTATGTGTATTATGTTCAATCTCCATCATTAAATTAGCATCAGACCCTTAACTGAACTGGAGGCTGAATTATTTGGAATGTCATTTTAAAGGGACATAAAAGTAATAATACAAATGTATTATTGTGTTGTTTTAAAGGGATTAAACACATAATTAAAAAACACAAATCTATTGAGCCAATGACAAGAAATATATGTGTACAGCCACCAATTACAAGCTAAATTTCAGTACTTCATTGCTGCTGAGCATATGTACATATGTTTTCTAAGGCCTAGATTTGGAGTTTGGCGTTAGCCGTGAAAACCAGCGTTAGAGGCTCCTAACGCTGGTTTTAGGCTAACTCCGGTATTTGGAGTCACTCAAAAAAGGGTCTAACGCTCACTTTTCAGCCGTGACTTTTCCATACCGCAGATCCCCTTACGTCATTTGCGTATCCTATCTTTTCAATGGGATTTTTCTAACTCCGGTATTTAGAGTTGTGTCTGAAGTGAGCGTTAGAAATCTAACGACAAAACTCCAGCCGCAGAAAAAAGTCAGTAGTTAAGAGCTTTCTGGGCTAACGCCGGTTTATAAAGCTCCTAACTACTGTACTCTAAAGTACACTAACACCCATAAACTACCTATGTACCCCTAAACCGAGGTCCCCCCACATCGCCGCCACTCGATTAATTTTTTTTAACCCCTAATCTGCCGACCGCCACCTACGTTATACTTATGTACCCCTAATCTGCTGCCCCTAACACCGCCGACCCCTGTATTATATTTATTAACCCCTAATCTGCCCCCCACAACGTCGCCGCCAGCTACCTACAATAATTAATCCCTAATCTGCCGACCGCAAAGCGCCGCCACCTACATTATAGCTATGTACCCCTAATCTGCTGCCCCTAACTCCGCCGACCCCTATATTATATTTATTAACCCCTAATCTGCCCCCTTAACGTCGACTCCACCTGCCTACACTTATTAACCCCTAATCTGCCGAGCGGACCGCACCGCTACTATAATAAAGTTATTAACCCCTAATCCGCCTCACTAACCCTATAATAAATAGTATTAACCCCTAATCTGCCCTCCCTAACATCGCCGACACCTAACTTCAATTATTAACCCCTAATCTGCCGACTGGAGCTCACCGCTATTCTAATAAATGTATTAACCCCTAAAGCTAAGTCTAACCCTAACACTAACACCCCCCCTAAATTAAATATAATTTTAATCTAACGAAATTAACTCTTATTAAATAAATTATTCCTATTTAAAGCTAAATACTTACCTGTAAAATAAACCCTAATATAGCTACAATATAAATTATAATTACATTGTAGCTATTTTAGGATTAATATTTATTTTACAGGCAACTTTGTAATTATTTTAACCAGGTACAATAGCTATTAAATAGTTAAGAACTATTTAATAGTTACCTAGTTAAAATAATTACAAAATTACCTGTAAAATAAATCCTAACCTAAGTTACAATTAAACCTAACACTATACTATCATTAAATTAATTAAATAAAATACCTACAATTACCTACAATTAAACCTAACACTACACTTTCAATACATTAATTAAATACAATATCTACAAATTACTACAATGAAATAAACTAAGTAAAGTACAAAAAATAAAAAAGAACTAAGTTACAAAAAATAAAAAAATATTTACTAACATAAGAAAAATATTACAACAATTTTAAACTAATTAAACCTACTCTAAGCCCCCTAATAAAATAACAAAGCCCCCCAAAATAACAAAATGCCCTACCCTATTCTAAATTACTAAAGTTAAAAGCTCTTTTACCTTACCAGCCCTGAACAGGGCCCTTTGCGGGGCATGCCCCAAGAAGTTCAGCTCTTTTGCCTGTAAAAAAAACATACAATACCCCCCCCCAACATTACAACCGATCACCCACATACCCCTAATCTAACCCAAACCCCCCTTAAATAAACCTAACACTAAGCCCCTGAAGATCTTCCTACCTTGTCTTCACCATACCAGGTTCACCGATCGGTCCAGAAGAGCTCCTCCGATGTCCTGATCCAAGCCCAAGCGGGGGGCTGAAGATGTCCATGATCCAGTAGAAGTCTTCATCCAAGCGGGGCAGAAGAGGTCTTCCATCCGATTGAAGTCTTCATCCAAGCGGGGCAGAAGAGGTCTTCCATCTGATTGAAGTCTTCATCCAGGCGGCATCTTCTATCGACATCCATCTGGAGCGGAGCGGCAGCATCCTGAAGACCTCCGATGCGGAACATCCATCCTGGCCGACGACTGAACGACGAATGACGGTTCCTTTAAATTACATCATCCAAGATGGCGTCCCTCGAATTCCAATTGGCTGATAGGATTCTATCAGCCAATCGGAATTAAGGTAGGAATATTCTGATTGGCTGATGGAATCAGCCAATCAGAATCAAGTTCAATCCGATTGGCTGATCCAATCAGCCAATCAGATTGAGCTCGCATTCTATTGGCTGTTCCGATCAGCCAATAGAATGCAAGCTCAATCTGATTGGCTGATCGGATCAGCCAATCGGATTGAACTTGATTCTGATTGGCTGATTCCATCAGCCAATCATAATATTCCTACTTTAATTCCGATTGGCTGATAGAATCCTATCAGCCAATCGGAATTCGAGGGACGCCATCTTGGATGACGTCATTTAAAGGAACCGTCATTCGTCGTTCAGTCGTCGGCCAGGATGGATGTTCCGCGTCGGAGGTCTTCAGGATGCTGCCGCTCCGCTCCAGATGGATGTCGATAGAAGATGCCGCCTGGATGAAGACTTCAATCGGATGGAAGACCTCTTCTGCCCCGCTTGGATAAAGACTTCAATCGGATGGAAGACCTCTTCTGCCCCGCTTGGATGAAGACTTCTACCGGATCATGGACATCTTCAGCCCCCCGCTTGGGCTTGGATCAGGACATCGGAGGAGCTCTTCTGGACCGATCGGTGAACCTGGTATGGTGAAGACAAGGTAGGAAGATCTTCAGGGGCTTAGTGTTAGGTTTATTTAAGGGGGTTTGAGTTAGATTAGGGGTATGTGGGTGGTGGGTTGTAATGTTGGGGGGGGTATTGTATGTTTTTTTTTACAGGCAAAAGAGCTGAACTTCTTGGGGCATGCCCCGCAAAGGGCCCTGTTCAGGGCTGGTAAGGTAAAAGAGCTTTGAAATGTAGTAATTTAGAATAGGGTAGGGCATTTTTTATTTTGGGGGGCTTTGTTATTTTATTAGGGGGCTTAGAGTAGGTGTAATTAGTTTAAATTGTTGTAATATTTTTCTTATGTTTGTAAATATTTTTTTATTTTTTGTAACAGTTCTTTTTTATTTTTTGTACTTTAGTTAGTTTATTTCATTGTAGTAATTTGTAGATATTGTATTTAATTAATGTATTGATAGTGTAGTGTTAGGTTTAATTGTAACTTAGGTTAGGATTTATTTTACAGGTAATTTTGTTATTATTTTAACTAGCTAATTATTAAATAGTTCTTAACTATTTAATAGCTATTGTACCTGGTTAAAATAATTACAAAGTTGCCTGTAAAATAAATATTAATCCTAAAATAGCTACAACGTAATTATAATTTATATTGTAGCTATATTAGGGTTTATTTTACAGGTAAGTATTTAGCTTTGAATAGGAATAATTTATTTAATAAGAGTTAATTTATTTCGTTAGATTGAAATTATATTTAATTTAGGGGGGTGTTAGTGTTAGGGTTAGACTTAGCTTTAGGGGTTAATACATTTATTAGAATAGCGGTGAGCTCCGGTTGGCAGATTAGGGGTTAATGTTTGAAGTTAGGTGTCAGCGATGTTAGGGAGGGCAGATTAGGGGTTAATACTATTTATTATAGGGTTAGTGAGGCGGATTAGGGGTTAATAACTTTATTATAGTAGCGGTGCGGTCCGCTCGGCAGATTAGGGATTAATAAGTGTAGGCAGGTGGAGGTGACATTGTGGGAGGCAGATTAGGGGTTAATAAATATAATATAGGGGTCGGCGGTGTTAGGGGCAGCAGATTAGGGGTACATAAGGATAATGTAAGTAGCGGCGGTTTACGGAGCGGCAGATTAGGGGTTAAAAATAATATGCAGGGGTCAGCGATAGCGGGGGCGGCAGATTAGGGGTTAATAAGTGTAAGGTTAGGGGTGTTTAGACTCGGGGTACATGTTAGGGTGTTAGGTGCAGACTTAGGAAGTGTTTACGCATAGCAAACAATGGGGCTGCGTTAGGAGCTGAACGCGGCTTTTTTGCAGGTGTTAGGTTTTTTTTCAGCTCAAACAGCCCCATTGTTTCCTATGGGGGAATCGTGCACAAGCACGTTTTTGAGGCTGGCCGCGTCCATAAGCAACTCTGGTATCAAGAGTTGGAGTGGCGTTAAAAATGCTCTACGCTCCTATTTTGGAGCCTAACGCAGCGATTCTGTGGACTCTCAATACCAGAGTTATTTTTATGGTGCGGCCAGAAAAAAGCCGGCGTTAGCTACGCGGGTCCTTACCGACAAAACTCTAAATCTAGCCGTTAGAAAGGATAGCAATTTAACAATGTATATTTTAGAATAGAAGTAATTTTACAATGTATTTAAAATTGCTTAATCAAGTTGAACCATAAAAGTTAAATTTTGACTATAATGTCCATTTAAGGATTTTTGATTGAGGAACTAACATGTGTGAGATAATCTTGTTGTTATAAGTTGCAGTAACATTATTTAATTAATATAGATACAAAGAATTAGTTATTACAAATAACATAATTTATGTAAGAACTTACCTGATAAATTAATTTATTTCATAATGGCAAGAGTCCATGAGCTAGTGACGTATGGGATATAAATTACTACCAGGAGGGGGCAAAGCTCAAATGCCTATAAATACACCTCCCACCACACATATACTTCAGTTTAACGTATAGCCAAGTAGTGAGGTGTAAAAAGGAGTAAAAAGCATACAAAAAAAGAGGAACTGGAAAATAATATTGTGCGTTTATACAAAAAACTATAACCACCAAAAACAGGGTGGGTCTCATGCACTCTTGCAATTATGAAAGAAATTAATTTATAATGTAAGTTCTTACATAAATTATGTTTTCTTTCATGTAAATGGAAAGAGTCCAAGAGCTAGAATGTATGGGATAAAATACCCAAGATGTGGAAGTCCACAGAAGAGTCACTAGAGAGGGAGGGATAAAATAAAAACAGCTATTTCTGCTGAGAAATTAAATCCACAAAATAAGTTCTTATAAACACAAGAATCAAACTGAGACAGCTGCCTGAAGAACTTTTCTACCAAAGACTGCTTCAGAAGAAGCAAATACATCAAAATGGTAAAATGTAGTAAATGTATGCAAAGACGACCAAGTTGCTGCTTTGCAAATCTTATCAACTGAAGCTTCATTCTTAAAGCCCACAAAGTGGCAACTTATCTAGTAGAATGAGCTGTAATACTCTGAGGCAAAGACTCTGTCGCATCCAAATAAGCCTTGTGAATCAAAAGCTTTAACCAAGATGCCAAAGAAATTGCTTTCTGACCTTTCCTAGAACCAAAAAAGACAACAAATAGACTAGAAGTCTTCCTGAAATCCTTAGTAGCCTCCACATAGTATTTCAAAGCTCTTATCACATCAAAAGAATGTGATGATTTCTCAAGAGAATTCTTAGGATTCGGACTCAAAGAAGGAACAACAATTTCCCTACTAATATTGTTAGAATTTACAACCTTAGGAAGAAATTTAAATGAAGTCCGCAAAACAGCTTTATCCTGATGGAAAATAAGAAAAGGAGACTCACAAGAGAGAGCATACAATTCAGAAACTCTTCTAGCAGAAGAGATAGCCAAAAGGAACAACACTTTCCAAGAAAGTAGTTTAATATCCAAAGAATGCATATGCTCAAAAGGAGGAGCCTGCAAAGCCTTCAAAACCAAATTAAGACTCCATGCAGGAGAAATAGATTTAATAACAGGCTTGATACTGACCAAAGCCTGAACAAAACAGTGAATATCAGGAAGTTTAGCAATCTTTCTATGAAATAAAACAGAAAGAGCAGAGATTTGTCCCTTCAAACTACTTGTGGTAAACCTTTATCCAAACCGTCCTGAAGAAACTGTAAAATTCTAGGAATTCTAAAAGAATGCCAAGAGAATTTTTGAGAAGAACACCATGAAATATAGGTTTTCCACACCCGATAAAAGTTACGAGCCTGCAACATAGTATTGATCACTGAGCCAGAGAAACCTCTATGACTAAGCACTAAACATTCAATTTCCATACCTTCAAATTTAGTGATTTGAGATCCTGATGGAAAAAAATGGCCCTTGAGACAGAAGGTCTGGCCGTAAAGGAAGTGACCAAGGTTGTCAACTGGACATCCAGACAAGATCCGCATACCAAAACCTGTGAGGCCATGCTGGTGCTATCAGAAACACATGCAATTGTTCTATTATGATCTTGGAGATCACCCTTGGAAGAAGAACTAGAGGCAAAAAAATATAAGCAAGTTGGTAAGACCAAGGAACTGCTAACACATCCACCATCTCCGCCTGAGAATTCCTGGACCTGGAAAGGTATCTGGGAAGTTTCCTGTTTAGATGGGAAGCCATCAGATCTATTTCTGGAAGACTCCACATCTGTACAATCTGAAAAAACACATCTGGACAGAGAGACCACTCCCCCGGATGCAAAGTCTGACAGCTAAGATAATCCACTTCCCAATTGTCTACACCTGGGATATGAATCGCAAAAATTAGGCAAGAGTTGGATTCCGCCCAAGAAAGTATCTGTGATACTTCTTTCATTGCTAAAGGACTGCGAGTCCCTCCCTGATGATTGACATATGCCACAGTTGTGATATTGTTAGTCTGAAAGCAAATGAAAAGTTCTCTCTTTAATAGAGGCCAAACCTGAAGAGCCCTGAAAATTGCACAAAGTTCTAAGATATTGATTGAAAACCTCCCCACTAGAGGATTCCAAACCCCTTGTGCTGTCAGAGACCCCCAGACAGCTCCCCAACCTGAAAGACTTGCATCTGTTTAGACTACTGTCCAGGAAGCACAAGCACAAGAGGCCCCTTGAATAATACAATGATGGTCTAACCACCACCAAGTCAGAGAGAGTAGAATGCTGGGGTTTAATAATATCAATTGTGATATTCAAGTATAATCCCTGCACCATTGTTTCAGCATGCAAAGCTGCAGAGGTCTCATATTAAAACGAGCAAAGGGGATTGCGTCCGATGCTGCAGTCATGAGACCTAAAACTTCCATGCACATATCCAATTTCATTTGTCTCTTGTCTGTTAAAGACAGAGTCATGGACACTGAATCTATCTGGAAACCTAAAAATGTGACGCTAGTCTAAGGAATCAAGAAACTCTTTGGTAAATTGATCCTCAAACCATGTCTTTGAAGAAACAAGACTAGTTGATTCATGCGAGATTCTGCTAAATGAAAAGATTGAGCCAGTACCAATATCGTCCAAATAAGGAAACACCGCAATACCCTGCTCTCTGATTACAGATAGAAGGGCACCAAGAACCTTGGAAAAGATTCTTGGAGCTGTCGCTAGGCCAAATAGAAGAGCGACAAATTGGTAATGCTTGTCTAGAAAAGAGACTCTCAGAAAACGATAGTGATCTGGATGAATCGGAATGTGAAGATAAGCGTCCTGTAAGTCTATCGTGGACATGAAATGACCTTGCTGAACAAAACAGAATACTCCTTATAGTCACCATCTTGAAAATTGGGACCCTTACAAAACGATTTAAAAACTTCAGATCCAGAACTGGTCTGAATTAATTTTCTTTCTTTGGGACAATGAATAGATTTGATTAAAAACCCAGACCCTGTTCCTGAAGTGGAACTGGTATAATCACCCCTGAAAGCTCCAGATCTGAAACACACTTCAGAAAAGCCTGAGCTTTCACCGGATTTGTTGGAACATGAGAGAGAAAGAATCTTTTCACAGGAGGTCTTACTCTGAAACCCATTCAATACCCTTGAGAAACAATGCTCTGAATTCACTGATTCTGAACAGAATCTGCTCAAAAGTTTTGAAATAATTCCAATCTGCCCCCCACCAGTTGAACTGGATTGAGGGCCACACCTTCATGCAGTCTTGGGGGCTGGCTTTGGTTTCTTAAAAGGCTTGGATTTATTCGAACTTGAAGATGGCTTCCAATTGGAGCCAGAGTCCTTAGGGGAAGGAGTAGTTTTCTGTTCTCTATTCTGATGAAAGGAACAAAACCGATGAGAAGCTTTAGATTTACCCTTAGACTTTTGATCTTGGGGCAAAAAAACTCCCTTCCCCCCAGTGATAGTGGAAATAATAGAGTCCAAGTAAGAACCAAATAAACTATTACCCTGGAAAGATAGAGACAGTAATCTAGATTTAGATACCATGTCAGCATTCCATGATTTAAGCCATAAAGCTCTTCTAGCCAGAATTGCTAAAGACATACGGCTAGATTTAGAGTTTGGCATTAGCTGTCAAAAGCAACGTTAAGGGGTCCTAAAGCTGCTTTTGGCCGCCCGCTGGTATTTAGAGTCAGGCAGGAAAGGGTCTAACGCTCACTTCCCTACCGCGATTCCAGGCTACCGCAGATCCCCTTACGCCAATTGCGTATCCTATCTTTTCAATGGGATCTGCCTAACGCTGGTATTTGGAGTCTTGGGAGAAGTGAGCGGTAGAGCCTCTACCGACAAGACTCCTAACGCCAAAAAAAGTCAGTAGTTAAGAGCTTTATGGGCTAACGCCAGAATATAAAGCTCCTAACTACTGTGCTCTAAAGTACACTAACACCCATAAACTACCTATGTACCCCTAAATCGAGGCCCCCCCCCACATCGCCGCCACTCTAATAAAAAAATTTAACCCCTAATCTGCCGACCGGACACCGTCGCCACCTACATTATCCCTATGAACCACTAATCTGCTGCCCCTAACATCGCCGACCCCTATATTATATTTATTAACCCCTAATCTGCCCCCCCAATGTCGCCACTACCTTACCTACACTTATTAACCCCTAATCTACCGACCAGACCTCGCCGCCACTATAATAAATGTATTAACCCCAAAACCGCCACACTCCTGCCTCGCAAACACTATAATAAATTGTATTAACCCCTAATCTGCCCTCCCTAACATCGCCACCACCTACCTACAATTATTAACCCCTAATCTCCCGCCCGCACCATCGCCACTACTATAATAAATTTATTAACCCCTAAACCTAACTCTAACCCCAACACCCCCCTAATATAAATATAATTTAAATTAAACTAAATAATATTTCTAAAATTAACTAAATTATTCCTATTTAAGACTAAATACTTACCTATAAAATAAACCCTAATATAGCTACAATAATAGTTACATTGTAGCTATTTTAGGAATTATATTTATTTTACAGGCAACTTTGTATTTATTTTAACTAGGTACAATAGCTATTAAATAGTTAATAACTATTTAATAGCTATCTAGTTAAAATAAGTACAAAATTACCTGTAAAATAAATCCTAACCTAAGTTACAAATACACCTAACACTACACTATCAATAAATTAATTAAATAAATTACCTACAATTACCTAAAATAAAATGCAATAAAATAACTATTCTATAATACAAAAAAAAAAACACTAAATTACAAAAAATAAAAAAGAATTACAAGCAGTTTAAACTAATTACACCAAATCTAAGCCCCCTAATAAAATAAAAAAGCCCCCAAAAATAAAAAATTCCCTACCCTATTCTAAAATACAAAAGTAATCAGCTCTTTTACCAGCCCTTAAAAGGGCTTTTTGCGGGGTCCTTGCCCCAAAGTAATCATCTCTTTTGCCTGAAAATAAAAATACAGTACCCCCCCCCCAACATTACAACCCACATACCCCTACTCTAACCCACCCAAACCCCCCTTAAAAAAACATATCGCTAACACCCTTAAGATCTCCCTACCTTGAGTCGTCTTCACTCAGCCGAGCCGAATTCTTCATCCAAGGTGCGCAGAGGAGGTCCATCATCCAGTAGAAGTCTTCATCCAAGCGGGGCAAAAAGAGGTCCTCCATCTGGTTGAAGTCTTCATCCAAGTGGGGCAAGAAGAGGTCCTCCATTCGGTAGTCTTCATCCAGGCGGCGTCTTCAATCTTCATCCATCCGGAGCGGAGCCATCTTCAAAGGAGCCAATGCGGAGCCATCTTCTTCTACCGACGGACTAACGACGAATGAAGGTTCCTTTAAGGGACGTCATCCAAGATGGTGTTCCTTCAATTCCGATTGGCTGATAGAATTCTATCAGCCAATCGGAATTAAGGTAGAAAAAATCTGATTGGCTGATGCAATCAGCCAATCAGATTGAAGTTAAATCCGACTGGCTGATCCAGACAGCCAATCGTATTGAACTCGCATTCTATTGGCTGTTCCGATCAACCAATAGAATGCGAGTTCAATACGATTGGCTGATTGGATGTTCCGCATCGGCAGGATGAAGATGGATCCAGAAAAAAGAAGATAGAAGATGCCACTTGGAAGAAGACATCGCCCGGATGGAAGACCTCTTCTTTGCCGCTTGGATCAAGACTTCGCCCGGATGGAGGACCTCTTCTTTGCTGCTTGGATCAAGACTTCTACCGAATGGAGGACATCTTCTTGCTCCGCTTGGATGAAGAATTCGGCTCGGCTGGGTGAAGACGACTCAAGGTAGGGAGATCTTCAGGGGGTTAGTGTTAGGTTTTTTTAAGGGGGGTTTGTATTTTTATTTTCATGCAAAAGAGCTGATTACTTTGGGGCAAGGCCCTGCAAAAAGCCCTTTTAAGGGCTGGTAAAAGAGCTGATTACTTTTGTATTTTAGAATAGGGTAGGGATTTTTTTTATTTTGGGGGCCTTTTTTATTTTTTTAGGGGCTTAGATTAGGTGTAATTAGTTTAAACTGCTTGTAATTCTTTTTTATTTTTTGTAATTTAGTGTTTGTTTTTTTTGTATTATAGAATAGTTTATTTTATTGTATTTTATTTTAGGTAATTGTAGGTAATTTATTTAATTAATTGATTGATAGTGTAGTGTTAGGTTTAATTGTAACTTAGGTTAGGATTTATTTTACATGTCATTTTGTATTTATTTTAACTAGGAAGCTATTAAATAGTATATATAAATATAAATCCTACAATAGCTACAATGTAATTATTAATTATATTGTAGCTATATTAGGGTTTATTTTATAGGTAAGTATTTATTTTTAAATAGGAATAATTTTGTTAATTTTAGGAATATTATTTTGTTTTAATATAAATTATATTTATGTTAGGGGGGTGTTAGGGTTAGGGTTAGAGTTATGTTTAGGGGTTAATAACTTTATTATAGTAGCGGCGGGAGATTAGGGGTTAATAATTGTAGGTAGGTGGTGGCGATGTTAGGGAGGGCAGATTAGGGGTTAATAAAATTTATTATAGTGTTTGCAAGGCGGGGGTGCGGCGGTTTAGGGGTTAATACATTTATTATAGTGTCTGCGAGGTCCGGTCGGCAGATTAGGGGTTAATAAGTGTAGGTAAGGTAGCGGCGATGTTGGGGGGGGGGCAGATTAGGGGTTAATAAATATAATATAGGGGTCGGCGGTGTTAGGGGCAGCAGATTAGGGGTTCATAGGGATAATGTAGGGTGCTGCGGTGTCCGGAGCGGAAGATTAGGGGTTGATAATAATATGCAGGGGTCAGCGATAGTGGGGGCGGCAGATTAGGGGTTAATAAGTGTATGGTTAGGGGTGTTTAGACTCGGGGTTCATGTTAGGGTGTTAGGTGTAGACTTAGAAAGTGTTTCCCCATAGGAAACAATGGGGCTGCATTAGGAGCTGAACGCTGCTTTTTTGCAGTTGTTAGGTTTTTTTTTCAGCCAAAACTGCCCCATTGTTTCCTATGGGGATATCATGCACGAGCACGTTTTTCCAGCTTACCGCTACCGTAAGCAACGCTGGTATTGAGGGTTGAAGTGGAGCTAAGTTAGGCTCAACACACCCTTTTTTGAGCCTAACGCAGTCCCTCAGACAACTCTAAATACCAGTGTTGTTGGAAGGGTGCATTGGCAAAAAAAAGCAGCGTTAGCTACACGGCTTTTTACCGACAAAACTCTAAATCTAGCCAATAGATTTAACATTAATCTTGATATCAAAAATAACATCACAGAGAAAATGATTAGCATGTTTAAGCAAACGAACAATGTTAGACAAATCAAGATCTGTTTCCTGATGTGCTAAGTTATCAAACCAAAAAGTTGATGCAGCCGCAACATCAGCCATAGAAATAGCAGGCCTGAGAATATAGCCAGAATGTAAATAAGCTTTCCTTAGATAAGATTCAATCTTCCTATCTAAAGGATTCGTAAAAGAAGTACTATCTTCCATAGGAATAGTAGTACGTTTGGCAAGAGTAGAAATAGCCCCATCAACCTTAGGGACTTTTCCCCAAAACTCCAAATTAGCCACTAGTAAAGAATATAACTTATTAAACCTAGAAGAAGGATTAAAAGAAGCACCAGGCTTAGACCATTCTTTAGCAATCACATCAGAAACCACATCTGGAACAGGAAAAACCTCAGGAGTAATCACAGAAGGTTTAAAAATAGAATTTAAACGTTTACTGGTTTTTTTATCAAGAGGATCAGATTCCTCAATACCCAAAGTAACCAATACGTTTTTCATCAAAGACCAAATATATATTCAATCTTAAAAATATAAGAAGATTTATCAATTTCAATGTCTGAAGTAGTATCTTCTGAAGCAGAGAGATCCTCTTCAGAGGAGGATATTTCAGTATGTTGTCGGTCATCACAAATTTCATCAGTTTTATGAGAATTTTAAAACACTTTTTACGTTTATTAGAAGGTGGAATAGCAGACATAGCCTTCTGTATTGCATCAGCGATATAATTTTTCATATCAACAGGGATATCATGTACATTAGATGTTGAGGGAACAATAGGTGCTGTACTAGTACTAATAGAAATATTATCGGCATGCAAAAGCTTATCATGACAACTGTTACATAATATAGCCGGAGATATAATCTCAGCTTGCTTACAGATACACTTAGCTTTAGTAGAACTATGTTCAGACAGCATGGTTCCTACAGTAGCTTCTGAGACAGGATCAGACTGAGACATCTTGCAAAATGTAAAAGAAAAAATAACATTTAAACAAAATATCCAATTTCCTCATATAGCAGTTTCAGGAATGGGAAAACCTGCATATACTAAATAAGCAGAAAAGCAAACAGCATAACCCTCTAGAATATAAAGAGAGCAGGGAGCATAAAGGAAGTGGGTTAATATAACCAAAAAAATATTTGGCGCCAAGTATGACGCACAATGCAAAGTGAAAATTTTTTGGCGCCAAACAACATCCGGAAATGACGCAACTTGCATAATAACAAGCGCGACGTTGCGCCAAACAAACTAATGTCAGTAAAGACAAAGGAAATTACGAAACTTGTGACACTGTAGACACAAATTTTCGCCAAAACATTTTCGCGCCAAAAATGGCGCCCTCGCAAGCTTATATTTTATTTGCACACAAATTTTAAGTAAAAAACAAGTCAAATTGGAAAAAAAAACTAAATCCCAGGTAAGAATTTTATTTTTATTTTTTTTTTAAATAAATTCCTTAAACATGATTCTCATACTGAAACTGTAAGACTGCAAAGGGAAATACACATAGACCTGACTCATGGCAAATATAAGTAAATACATATATTTAAAACTTTATATTAATACATAAAATGCCAAACATAGCTGAGAGTGTCTTAAATAATGATACATACTTACGAAGACACCCATCCACATATAGCAGACAGCCAAACCAGTACTGAAAACTATCAGCAGAGGTAGTGGTATAAGAGTATATTGTCAATACTCTCTTCACGTCCCTCTGACAAACACTGTACTCTGAGAGGAATTGGGCTTCAGAATGCTTAGAAGCGCTTATCATAGAAGAAATCATAAAAATCAAGCACAAACGTACTTCACCACCTCCATAGGAGGCAAAGTTTGTAAAACTAAATTATATGTGTGGTGGGAGGGTATTTATAGGCATTTGAGGTTTGGGAAACTTTGCCCCCTCCTGGTAGGAATGTATATCCCATACATCACTATCTCATGGACTCTTGCCATTTACATGAAAGGAAAAACCATATACTGTTTATTTTCCAAGGTGTTGACCATGATACACGGAAAAGAATTTTAAGTGGTAGTAAGATCAGTTAACTTTAAATATTGAATTAAATACATTTGTTCCCTTTTGTTTAACCATTAAAAGTATCACATGTAAGCCATTTTATTCACTTATGTATTTATTTATTTGTGTATCTATTTTTTATTTATTTTTGCAAAATGAATTTCTTCTTAATAAGTAATAATACTTTGTTTATTAAATAAAAATTTGTATAAAAAAAATAGATAATCCCATAACATCAAAAATAGGGTTAGATTACAAGTGGCACACAGCGCTAACTGTTGCATACAAGCAAAAAGGGGTTTATTGCTGCTCTTTGCGTGCATCGGACTTAGCGAGCATATTATAAGTTCAAAGTAAATGTGTTCATCAGAATAGCGCGACCAGAGCTCTTGTTAACTGTTAAGCTTAACTACAACGTTGCACAAAAAACATTAAAAATACGGTTAAAAGTACAGTAATACTCATAATAATATTACCTACTAAAAACTATTAAAAAAAATTGCAACAAAAAGTTATAAGGGATCAAAGATATGAGGTCTCAGGTGTAAGAAAAAAAAGGACTGCAAAGAGCTTTAACATAGACATACATACATATGTCTAAATAAGTATGCATGTGTATGTATATAGTATGTATATATATATATATATATATATATATATATATATATATATATATATATAGAGAGAGAGAGAGAGAGAGAGAGAGAGAGAGAGAGAGAACAGCACTCCTGAAATAGAACAAAAGCTAGAATAACTTCCATGCCTATTAATTTTTATTGCAACTCAGGGTGCGTTTTCTTTTAGCACACTATGCCCTTTCACAGAGAAAAAATATCCTGTAGCATATCAGTCTGACCCTACCCAATGACAGTCCAGCGCCAAAATACCAGGAAATTCCTCTCTGGACATGGGAAAAAAGGGGCAACCAGAGGTGGACTCCTTGCTCAGTGTGTTTAGAGGAATATGGCTACACCTCACTGACGAGCCCTAATGAAGGCCGAAACAATCGTCTGGGGTTGCTGTGTTCCTTGTTCAGAGAGGAATTGCCTGGTATTTCGGTGCTGGACTGACTGTAATAGTCGGGATCAGACTGATATACTACAGGAAAGTTCTACTCTGTGAAAAACATTACTGGGCTAAAAATCTGCACCCAGATAGTAAATCGCCATAGAACAGGTTAACAATGGTATTGAGCCAGTTATTCGTTCCTGTGAGTGCACTTATCTCTGTATGTTTTTAGTCTCCCTATGGGAATAAAAGGGCAACCAGACGTGGACTCCTTGCTCAGTGTGCTTAGAGGAATATGGCTACACCTCACTGACGAGGCCCAATGAAGGCCAAAACGATTGTCTGGGGTTGCTGTTTTCCTTGTTCAGAGAGGAATTGCCTGGTATTTTGGTGCTGGACTGATTGTAATAGGCGGGATCAGACTGATTTACTACAGGAAAGTTCTACTCTGTGAAAAACATTACTGGGCTAAAAAACTGCACCCAGGTGGTAAATCGCCATAGAACAGGCTAACAATAGTATTCAGCCAGTTTTTTTATTCATGTGAGTGCATTTCTCTCTGTATATATATATATATATATATATATATATATATATAATTAATATGTACCAGCTAGCACAGGATTATAATTGGACTGTGATCTGGGGCCCACCTGCCTTAAATACTGAGGTGAGACCCCGGGTGCAAGGAGGTTTAAACAATTAATTGATTTAAAAAAAGAATGGAAAATAAACCTTATCCAGCACTACACATAAAGTCATGAATAAATATAGAGAAGGAACTGTGAACAACTCAAACTAAACACAAATACACGGTTGTCAACGATAATGCAAAAAAATAATTTATTGCTGTGATATTAGAAAATAATGTGCAAAAATGAAGCAAAAAATGATACAATTCATCATCCAAAGAATCCCATATTAAGCATATGCAGTACATATATGTGTGTGTGTTTTTGTATGTTTACATATGTACAGTGTATATGTATTTACAGACATACATACATATATAAACAAATAAATACATATGCATACATATACTGTATAGACATATACAGTATATAATATTTATATATATGGAGCCCTTTGCAGTCAAGTAGATGAAAACATGTACAATCATATTTTTTTTTTTTTTTACTTTTTTTACATTTCACGCTCCATTGAAGTCTAAGGGTGAATACTTAAACGCAATTGCAATATTCTAAGTTCAGCTTTTTGAGCACATTGAGTTAGCGCTCATGCGAAAAAAAAGTTTTATTTTCAACATGTAATCTGAGTAGTAATCTCAACTCGTAATCAAGCCCATAATATCTTACCACTTTATGTTACAGTTTCTTGTACTTTGTCATTTAGGTATAAATTACATCCTTTTTTTATACTCACAAGCTTTTTACCCAAACATTAAAACTCACAGAACCAGCAGGCAAGCAAAAGCTAAAAGTGGAACAAATACAGTAATTTTATATTTCAATGATGACTAAATATCTTAATCAGACTCAAATTGCATTTAATGATGTATTTAGCCTTTTGTTAATTAAATAAACAGCAAGTGTGTTTGCTTTATTGAATTAAAACTTTAATACGTATTACGATGAAGTGTAATTGTGATATTTTAGTCCCAATAATTCCACATCCTTTTTTTAGGTTAATAGTACTTGCTCAATTCTAAGGTATCAAAAAATAAATAATTTAATTACGTATTTTTTCATTAAAGTTCTTAGGCATTGACAAGTCAGAGTTAAGTTAATACTTTAGATTTGTTCAACAAAAATATCAAAAACTGTTTTGCATTTTTTTTTTCTTTTTTGTAGTTTTCCAATTTTTCACACAATACTTCAGTGGTGCATTAAGTGACAAAATGAAGTAGGTTACTTTTGTTACATCAGTCTGAAAGTTTACTAAACACATAATAAATTTGTACTAAAAATATTATTAAATATAGTATGATAATTATAATCATTTTGTAATATTATTGCATCTTTATAGAATGATTCATATTGGTTAAAAGGACAATGAAGTAAGAAAGTTAGGAGTGTATTTTGGTCTAGGCAAACAAGGCACTTGCCATGTGTATGTGTGTATGTATGTATGTATATATATATATATATATATATAGGTATATACATGTATACACATATTTACACTTTGGAGCCATATCCACTCAAATACCTTAAAAATTGAAAAAATATTGCCTAGATTTAGAGTTCTGCGTTAGCTGTCAAAAGCAGCGTTTAGGGGGTCCTAACGCTGCTTTTGGCCACCCGCTGGTATTTAGAGTCAGGCAGGAAAGGGTCTAATGCTCACTTTCAAGCCGCGACTTTTCCATACCGCAGATCCCCTTACGCCAATTGCGTAACCTATCTTTTCAATGGGATCTTCCTAACGCCAGTATTTAGAGTCTTGGCTGAAATGAGCAGTAGACCCTCTATCGACAAGACTCCAGCCAGAAAAAAGTCAGTAGTTAAGAGCTTTATGTGCTTACGCCGGTTTATAAAGCTCTTAACTACTGTGCTCTAAAGTACACTAACACCCATAAACTACCTATGTACCCCTAAACCCAGGTCCCCCCACATCGCCACTATAATAAATATTTTTAACCCCTAATCTGCCGACCGCACACAGCCGCCACCTACATTATCCCTATGAACCCCTAATCTGCTGCCCCTAACATCGCCGACACCTACATAATATTTATTAACCCCTAATCTGCCCCCCCCCCCAATGTCGCTGCTACCTACCTACACTTATTAACCCCTAATCTGCTGACCGGACCTCGCTGCTACTCTAATAAATGTATTAACCCCTAAACCGCCGCACTCCCGCCTCGCAAACCCTATAATAAATATTATTAACCCCTAATCTGCCCTCCCTAACATCGCAGCCACCTAACTTCAAGTATTAATCCCTATATAATCCCTATAATAAATGTATTAACCCCTAAAGCTAAGTCTAACCCTAACATCCCCCTTAAATTAAATATAATTTTAATCTAACGAAATAAATTAAATATTATTAACTAAACTCTTCCTATTTAAAACTAAATACTTACCTGTAAAATAAACCCTAATATAGCTACAATATAACGAATAATTATATTGTAGCTATTTTAGGATTTATATTTATTTTACAGGCAACTTTGTATTTATTTTAACTAGGTACAATAGCTATTAAATCGTTATGAACTATTTAATAGCTACCTAGTTAAATAATTACAAAATTACCTGTAAAATAAATCCTAACCTAAGTTACAATTAAACACCTAACACTACACTATCAATAAATGAATTAAATAAATTACCTACAATTACCTACAATTAAATAAACTAAACTAAATTACAAAAAAAACAAAACACTAAATTACAAAAAATAAAAAAATTACAAGAATTTTTTAGCTAATTACACCTACTCTAAACCCCCTAATAAAATAACAAAGCCCCCAAAATAAAAAAATTTCCCTACCCTAATCTAAATTAAAAAAGTTAACAGCTCTATTACCAGCCCTTAAAAGGGCTTTTTGCTTGGCATGCTCCAAAGAAATCAGCTCTTTTGCCTGTAAAAAAAAAACACAATACCATCCCCCAACATTTACAACCCACCACCCACATACCCCTACTCTAACCCAAACTCCGCTTAAACAAACCTAACACTACCCACCTGAAGATCTCCCTACCTTGAGTCATGTTCACCCAGCCAGGCACAGATGGACCAAAAGAGGACATCCGGCAGCATCTTCTATCTTCATCCATCCGGAGCGGAGCAGAGCAATTTTCTTCCAGCCGACGCGGATCCATCCTTCTTGCCCGACGCCTACTCGCCGAATGAAGGTTCCTTTAAATGACATCATCCAAGATGGTGTCCCTCGAATTCCGATTGGCTGATAGGGTTCTATCAGCCAATCGGAATTAAGGTAGGAAAAATCTGATTGGCTGATTGAATCAGCCAATCAGATTCAAGTTCAATCTGATTGGCTGATCCAATCAGCCAATCAGATTGAGCTTGCATTCTATTGGCTGATCAGAACAGCCAATAGAATGCAAGCTCAATCTGATTGGCTGATTGGATCAGCCAATCTGATTGAACTTGAATCTGATTGGCTGATTGAATCAGCTAATCAGATTTTTCCTACCTTAATTCCGATTGGCTGATAGAATCCTATCAGCCAATCGGAATTCGAGGGACGCCATCTTGGAGGACGTCATTTTTATGAGTCATATATTGTTTCGCCAAGCTAAAAATGAGCAGGTGTTGCTATTATTTAGTAAAACTTATTTCTGGATCCAAGGTCTCTCCATAAGAAAAACTAGCACATGCAATTAAAAACAAACCAATGAATCACTGTACAGCTTAGCCAACAGATGAGTACAAATAAATAAAACATAGAAAAATTGGATACAAATAGCATTCACAGACTGGATTGGGTGTACAGTAATTTGATACATAGTAGGTCACATTTCAATAATGTTTTATATATATATATATATATATATATATATATATATATATATATATATATATATATATATATATATATTGCCCAGCCATGTCTGGACTATATTGGGAGTACAGCTACTGAATACACAAAATAGACTTTTGAGTTACCTATTTAACTACAAATATGATAAATAAAACAATGGTGGAGTGGCTCTCTGCAATAGTACATGTTCCAAACTCTAGGTAAAAGGTGTGAATACAGGTAGGGCTAACTCAACTCAGTCTTTACCCTTGCTAGCTTGATACATTAAAGGGACAGTCTACACAGTATTCATCTTAAAGTCTTACTTTAGATTAAGCGGCAAATCTCCTGCACCCTTTCTATATCATGCAGCAGGAACAGTTAAAAAGTTATTTTAAATTGAATATTGTTTCTGGTCACTTCAAAATTTCTGCCAAACTCTGCCCACTATTGACATCATGATCTGGGCTGCATCTACGCTCTCTGCTGAATAGCATTGACAGTCTGTTGAATACAGTTAGTGAGTCTTTTAAAACTAGTGAAGCCCTTAATGCAGCCAATATTGTGATGTCATCAGTGGGCAGAGCTTGGCAGACATTTAAAAGTGACCAGAAACAATAGTCATTTTAAAAACTTAAATTATGCTTACCAGATAATTTTCTTTTCTTCTGTAGGGGGATAGTCCACAGCTGCATTTATTACTTTTGGGAATTACAGAACCTAGCCACCAGGAGAAGGCAAAGACACCTCAGTCAAAGTATTAAATACCTCCCCCACTTCCCTCATCACCCAGTCATTCTGCCAAGGGAACAAGGAACAGTCGGAATAATATCAGGTGAAAAAGGTGCCAGATGAACGAATTTAAGGCTGCCCATAGAGGAAAAACGGGTGGGGAGCTGTGGACTCTCCCCGTACAGAAGAAAAGAAAATTATCTGGTAAGCATAATTTAAGTTTTTCTTCTTAAAATGGGGAGAGTCCACAGCTGCATTCATTACTTTTGGAAAAATTAATACCCAAGCTTATAGAGGACACTGAATGCAAATGGACAGGAACAAAAAAAGGGGGCCCATTCTGAGGGCACCACAGCCTGCAAAACCCTAAATTCTTGATAAAAAACTAGTTCAACCAAAGCAGAAGGAACAAAAAATTGGAAGAGGACAAGATAACTGCCCATCAATTAAAACTACAAGGATCCCTGTTAGGGACCACTCATAAATAAACAACAGCAAACACCCCCATACCACATTTTCCCCAACTAATAGGAAGGAAGAATCAGATAAAAAAGATCCAAAAGAACCTCCAGAAACAAACTCCAAAGAGTCAAGAACAGAACAGAGAGAGAAGCCCAAGCATAAAAAGAGCAGACTACAAGGCTGCAAGAGGATAATGCCCTGCAGAGAATACTCTATGACAGAGGGGAGAAAGGAAAAGGAAAAATTCCAGATGACCTCCTACATGGATCCAAAGAACCAAGGTAGATCCTTAACCAGAACCGAAGATCCAGAAGAACGAAAGGTAGAACATAGCTACCTTACCACAGAAAGCTATCTAGCACAGATAACTCCCAGAGGTCAGAAACCCCAGGAGCAAACAGGAACAGAATAGTAATAGCTGTTCATGCCACAAACGAAAGCCGCAGGCTTCCATTCAATAGGAAGGCAAACTAAAAATCAAGCCATAATAACTAGCTAACCAAGTAGCTAGTAAACGTGCACCAGGATCTTCCTGGAAAAGAGCAAGAGAAAAAACTCAGAAATCAGAGCTGGCCAACTCCCCCCTACTAGAAAACAGGGTAAGGGAGGATGACACAACCAATAAAGATAACCAGCTACCCACTGAGGGAAGGTTCCATATCATCCGAACCAACTGTAAGACCACCCCAACCTAAGGAAGGAGCACTTGGGATTCATGATACATGGTGGATGCCCAAACAGAGCAGTCAGAGACTCTGACCACTACTCCGGTCTAACTAGCCCATCACGGCAGAGACTGGCAAGGTCCAATTGACAAGGGGAATAAAAATACCCAGCATCGACAAGGCCTGGAGAACAGATGGTGAATCTTCCTCCATGATTACATAAGGAAAGAGTAGGGAAAAGGCACCGATACACAAAGAGACTAGCTCGGGTTCCAGGATACCCATCCTCAGATCCCTTCATAAACTTGAAGGGAAAGTACTCTCAGCAAAGAGAGACCCTCGACCCACTGCACTCCAAGAGTCAGATGAGAAAAAATTACCTCAGGAGGAGCCAACTGGATAGGTGCAGTAGATCCAAATAAAAGGAAATCTAAGAAAAACCTAGGCAGACTCCAGTAGACAAATTCCCAGGAAATCTTCCTCCATTTCTCCGAAGAGAGAAGAGCCACCCCAGTAGGAACAAGGAGATTTCCCCAAGGCCAGGGAAACAAACCTGCTACCGGACGCCGGACAGATACAAAGTTTATAGAAATCTGGAAAACAGATTAACCAAAATGCCATGTCAAAGACAAGGACTAGGTTAAAAACCGGACCCCTTAGAACCAGGAGCCAAATCAAGGTCAAGCAACTTTGCAGAACAACCACAAAGTTACCTCTTCTGTTAATGAAATTGCACATGAGTTGATGCTACAACTGTCATGCCCCCATGGGGTCTTGAACTCTGATCTCTCATGCTGAATCCCAGTGACTGACCACTTAGCCCCAAAGGGCTTCAAGGATAACACCCACAAAGTCAGAAGACAAAGGTAGAACCCAAAAAAGATCAGAACTCAAACCTCAGAAATTAAATGTTTGAGAGAAAATGACAGAAAAAGATAGTCTCTAAAGATCCAAACAGGATCAACCCCCGAAGGAATTGACGAATGAACGAGCATCCTGACACTTCTATCAGGCGACGGAAAAAGAGACTGCATAACAATCCCCCAGATCTCCAAATATTTAGGATCTCAAAGAGGATGACAGGAAGACTTTCCCCAAAAGGCAAGGGTAAGTGAAATATACAGCAATCTTCAGAAGGAAACACTGCCTAAGGAAATAGGAACCAAAATAGGACAATTCAATCCACAATAGAGTACCAATAGAAGGGAAAATTAATCATGCTCTACACCAGGTACTGAAGACATACATGAAGTCATCTGATCCCCGAAAGGGAGAACCCTAGCTCCTGTCCAAAAAGGATCTACCACAGCCATAGCAGGATTCGTTATCCCAGCTAATTATGCTAGCTACACAGGGACAAGACACATAGGAGTGAACAAACAACAGACTCCCCACCAGGATGAAATAAACTAGGACCAGCCTGACATCTAGGATAGAAGGGCCTCCTATAACTTGTAGAAAACAAGAAAATAACCTCTAAACAAGAAGTAAACAAACCTAGTACCCAAACAGAGCTAGCAATGTGTCGGATATAAACCTCCAAATAACAGAGAGAAATAGTAACCAATCAGGACCAGTGTGATGTCCAGGGTACGACAGAACTATTCAAGGGTTAACTGCAAGTTCTAATCACTAGCAGGGCTAGACTAAATAAACAGACAAACGATAGACAAATAAGCTCTGAGGCTTAAACATTGTTTCATATTTTTTTATTTAGTCCGCCGGAAGCAACATCAATCGCGACCATAAAATCGCCAGTATCACATCCCAAAGAAGGAAAATAAACTTTCCAAAGGAAAAGTCTACAACAGTCTCGAGCTCTGAAAATGAAAAAATAAAACACATCCTAACCAGATCAAAAAGAAAGTAGGCAGCACCCGTAGGTGAACGCCAAAAAGGAATGGAAACACAAACAGGACCAGCCTGTCAGAGACCAGATTCCTCAAGAGATCAGAACTGGGATTAGATACACAAACAAGAGACAATTAGGAGTAGGATCCCCATCCCTCCACTCATCTAGCACTGTTCTCCATCTGAGGATTCGCTGACGATTCAGAACCGGAATCCTCCAATGCCGCCAACACATGCCACTGTAGTACACACAGGCCCGCCAGTCTGAATCTAAATTCAAAACTCACCTCCGCCGGGGCATCCAAATGTCCTGACACTGAAGGCTGCACCCCTGAAGCCTCAGAGGAAACCGCTTCTCCAGAGGAAAGATCCGAAAAATAATCAACCCCTCACCTGATGCACCCAGGTTAAGAGGACACGGATGAACTCTTTGCTTTCAATCAGGAAGATGTAAGTGTGTCAACGCCAAACATGTGGCCATGCAAAACCATGCAGTAACCTCTGGTGGAGAAAAACACCATTCCGGAGAAGGGGTAATGGTATTTGGGACAACTGCCTGTGTAGGAACAGAAAATTCTCGGGGACGCACCTCACGGGACACAGAATCCTCAGAGGACGATGGCTCTGTGGTCTCTAACCTCTCCCCATTGGGAGAAGAGAACACTCTTTTATGGTATACAGAACATAATTGATTGGGCTAGAATACCCAGGCCTCCCTGCAATCTACACAGATAATAGAATCTGAATCAGAGAAATCCTTCTCTGAGAAATCAGAATCCTCCATAACTTGACTGATTAAATTATGGACAAAAAATAACTGGCACCTTACACCCCCAATGGCTGGGGCACTCACCATGACCCAGACAAGTAAAGAAAACAGATCCTCTCCCCGACACCTGGTCAGGAATAAGGAAATGGAGAACGAAAAAGTGACCACGCTCAGTCACAAGGTGCAACAAGCAGGCCAAAGGAAAAGCGCACCAATCCTTACAAGAACTGCACAGCTTGAAAAAACGTTTACGTTCAGTAATAGCCATGAGCCCCAACATCTCTACACACAAGCAGACAGAATCACATAACAAACATGATTAAAGTCCCCCCCTGTTTAATAACCCCCCTTTATTAACCCTTGATTCTATACAGATAAAGTAGTCCCACTGAGACCCTGTCTTCTATCATTACATATATATATTCCCACAATAAAAATGAAAATGAAACGATCTTACTGGAATCTATGCCATGGAACAGTAACATGGTCCTTTAAGTTTGACAGATAGTTCTGACATGGACTTGAGTGAAGAAAGCAGGCAGCAAAACTCGTCAACGCTGATTGCTTATGGGGCTGTTAACATTTAACATGAGTCCGGATTGTTTCGCAGAAAGACTCTCCCTGCATCTCCGGACTCTAACATTCATCCATGCTCTCACTGAGAGGCTGATAGGACTACTAAAAACTCCAGTCCCATCTCGAAGTGTACTACCCTCCATAAGAGACTACTCCATAATCTTCTGACACTTCTTTGCCAACCTCCTGTGACAAAAGGCAAAGAATGACTGGGGGATGAGGGAAGTGGGGGCAGTATTTAAGCCTTTGGCTGGGGTGTATTTGCCTCCTCCTGGTGGTCATGTTCTGTAATTCCTAAAAGTAGTGAATGCAGCTGTGGACTGTTTTAGGAAGAAATAACTTTTTTTACTGTTACTGCTGAATGATATAGAAAGGGTTTCAGGAGGGTATTTGCAGCTTAATCTAAAGTAAGACTTTAAGATGACTAAGGTGTAGACTGTCCCTTTAAGTACCAGTAAAGCTATTATTTTTAAAGGAACATAAAAGCTCCAAAAGATGTCTGTCACGATTCAGATAGAACATACAATTTTAAACTACTTTCCAATGCACTTATATTATCAAATTTTCTTTGGTTTCTTGTTAACCTTTTTTGAAAAGCAAAAATATGTCTTTAAAATTGTATCCTATATTTATGCTAATGAATAAAAAAAAATCTATATTTCGTCACCTAACAAATTAACATTTCAATTCAACAAATGGAGCCACCGTTATTTTTTTTTTTTAATAAGCAGAAATACAGTATGCACTCTTCCATAATAAAAGCATTTTAACATTAAGAGAGTGAGTTTATGTTCAAGGAAAGATACTTAGCTATGTGGGATCTTTTTATTCTGAGCCCTAATTCTATGCTACACCCTCATATAAGGACCACAGCATTCTGTAAAATCCTGATGCCCAGGCTGGAAATGTCTATTCTATAAACTGTATTACAAATTTGATTAAAATAAATGTCAGATAGAGTCTCAATAACAATGTATAACAACTATGTAGCAATAGAAATACTACAGTTTTTCTATTATAATTTACTTTGCTGAAAGCTTATATGTATTGCATTGAAAATAGATCATTTTCTTCTTACGTAATGTAGAAATAAGACTGTATCACTAATAGATGATTACATCTATATTAGCTGCAGACTACTGTAAATGATATACGTTATAAATTATATACAATAGTAAATAATTTCAAGTGGGCCTGATTTGTGCAATTTTCTTGGAGACTTCTGTCACACATAAGAACTGTCATTACTGCCAAGAACTTTTGAAAACCTGCCAAGGAATAATATTCCTTTTCAGTTTCTTACAGGCTGTTTAAACTACAGACATACATATTTATTTTGTGCTAGACATCTGTTGAGTCATGAGAGCTTGCAATTACTGTGTCTCAAAGTGGATCTAGCAAATTTATGGAATAGCAAACAGGGTAATCTTTTTTAAATATCCATGATTAGTATAAATTTTAACATTCATTTGCAAAATACTGTATCCAATGAAATTGTTTCTTCAACTTTCTTGGTGCTCATGAGAGATATTTATATTTAATCTATTTTGAGATATGTATGCCATGGGCAGGCTGTCAGTTCTATCAATAAGATACTGTGAGTACCATGTTATCGGGGGCAATATAAAAACAAAACACTGGTCTGCAGGAGTGGTGAGCAATAAAGTCATTTTTGGTGCCAGGTGAATTTTCTATTGGTGACTGATATATATTGGCAATCACCATACCAGTTCTAGTGTAAACATTTTATATTGGGGGGGGATAGGTCTCTGAAGAAAACCCTATTACCACAAAACATTGTGTACAAATTATTGTGAAATAGATGTCTATTAGCTACCACTATTACATTTTTGTGTAGACCTCTGCACTATGTAGAAGTCTATGACTTACTCTTCTAAAGGTGAGCTATCCCCTTGCTCATGAGGGGTTTCAGAACTTTAGGTTTTTTCAAGTGGCTGTAACAATCTTCTATTAGATCTATAAGCATATGAGACATTCTCAAAAGGTGTAGTAGAGCTTACATAACATTCCTCCACACATATGCAGATGAAGCCTGTCATTTGGTCTAAAAAAATGAGTAGCGTCTTTCTACACATTGGCCTAGATTACAAGTGGTGCTCTAATATTAGCACAAGTAAACGGTTGTGCTTGACTGCGTTTGAAGAATTACAGCTACTTCAGACCTAGCATAAAAACATATTTAAAAAACATTCAAAACATATTAAAATAAGGTTTTACACTCATATATATACTTTCTGATAAAAAAGTAATTTAACCCCTTAATGACCACAGCACTTTTCCATTTTCTGTCCGTTTGGGACCAAGGCTATTTTTACATTTTTGCGGTGTTTGTGTTAAGCTGTAATTTTCTTCTTACTCATTTACTGTACCCACACATATTATATACCGTTTTTCTCGCCATTAAATGGACTTTCTAAAGATATCATTATTTTCATCATATCTTATAATTTACTATAACAAAAATGATAAAATATGAGGAAAAATGGAAAAAAACACACTTTTTCTAACTTTGACCCCCAAAATCTGTTACATATCTAAAACCACCAAAAAACACCCATGCTAAATAGTTTCTACATTTTGTCCTGAGTTTAGAAATACCCAATGTTTACATGTTCTTTGCTTTTTTTGCAAGTTATAGGGCCATAAATACAAGTAGCACTTTGCTATTTCCAAACCATTTTTTTCCAAAATTAGCGCTAGTTACATTAGAACACTAATATCTTTCAGGAATCCCTAAATATCCCTTGACATGTATATATTTTTTTTTTAGTAGACATCCCAAAGTATTGATCTAGGCCAATTTTGGTATATTTCATACCACCATTTCACCGCCAAATGCGATCAAATACAAAAAATCGTTCACTTTTTCACAAATTTTTTCACAAACTTTCGAATTCTCACTGAAATTATTTACAAACAACTTGTGCCATTATGGCATAAATGGTTGTAAATTGTTCTCTGGGATCCCCTTTGTTCAGAAATAGCACACATATATGGCTTTGGCGTTGCTTTTTGGTAATTAGAAGGCCGCTAAATGCCACTGCGCACCACAAGTGTATTATGCCCAGCAGTTAAGGGGTTAATTAGGGAGCTTTTAGGGAGCTTGTAGGGTTAATTTTAGCTTTAGTGTAGTGTAGTAGACAACCCCAAGTATTGATCTAGGCACATTTTGGTATATTTCATGCCACCATTTCACCGCCAAATGCGATCAAATTAAGAAAAACGTAAAATTTTTCACAATTTTAGGTTTCTCACTGAAATCATTTACAAACAGCTTGTGCAATTATGGCACAAATGGTTGTAAATGCTTGTCTGGGATCCCCTTTGTTCAGAAATAGCAGACATATATGACTTTGGCGTTGCTTTCTGGTAATTAGAAGGCCGATAAATCCTGTTGCGCCTCACACGTCTATTATGGCTAGCAGTGAAGGGGTTAATTAGGGAGTTTGTAGGGAGCTTGCAGGGTTAATTTTAGCTTTAGTGTAGAGATCAGCCTCCCATCTGACACATCCCACCCCCTGATCCCTCCCAAACAGCTCCCTTCCCTCCCCCACCCCACAATTATCCCCGCCATCTTAAGTACTGGCAGAAAGTCTGCCAGTACTAAAATAAAAGGGTTTTAAAAAATAAATAAAATTTTTTAGCATATTTACATATGCTACTGTGTAGGATCCCCCCTTAGCCCCCAACCTCCCTGATCCCCCCCAAAACCGCTCTCTAAACCTCCCCTCTGCCTTATTGGGGGCCATCTTGGGTACTGGCAGCTGTCTGCCAGTACCCAGTTTACAATAAAAAGTGCTTTTTTTTGTTTGGTTTTTTTTTTCTGTAGTGTAGCTTCCCCCCCCCCACACACACAGACAAACCCCCACCACCTTGCTGATCGGTTTTTTTTTACATTTTGACATTTTTTTAATATTTTTTATTTCCATCATTTTCTGTAGTGTAACGGTTCCCACCCGCTCCCTCCCCGTGCACGCGCCCACCCCCACCCTCCCGTGCACGCGCTCGCGCCCGTGCGCACCCCCAACCACCCCCGCCCACGATCCCGCCCCCCTTCACATCAACAGGGCCATCGATGGCCGCCACCCGCCTCCCGGTCCGGCTCCCACCCACCAACGCAGTAAGCCACCGATCTCCGGTGCAGAGAGGGCCACAGAGTGGCTCTCTCTGCACCGGATGGCTTAAAAAGGTTATTGCAGGATGCCTCCATATCGAGGCATCACTGCAATAACCGGAAAGCAACTGGAAGCGAGCAGGATCGCTTCCACCTGCTTTCCACACTGAGGACGTGCAGGGTACGTTCTCAGGCGTTAACTGCCTTTTTTCTGAGGACGTACCCTGCACGTCCTCAGTCATTAAGGGGTTACATTTTAATAAAAAAATGTATAAGGGTTAAAATGGAAATGGTATTTGACAAGGTATTTGAATAGAAAGGGCTACTATGTGTATATATATATATATATATATATATATATATACATACACACAGTATGTCTAAATATGTGTATGTGCGTATATACAGTATAAATGTCTATATATGTGTAGACATATATTTATCTATACTATAATCACGTTTGTTATGCGTCCGTCGTCGTCAGCAGTTGTGCATGCATCCTCAATGGAATGTTGACAGCTCGAGGCAGCCAACAGAATGTTGGCTGCACTGCATCCAAGTGGATTCCAAAAATGGCAGAGTGGTTTCAGAATCTACCGGGATGCAGCGAAGTCAAACAGAGCATTACAAAAAAAAATGCCCGCAATAAGTATTCAAAAAAAAAACTAACCGTCCGCAATAAGTAATAAAAAAATAAACTATTAGGAAAAATTAGGAAAAAAATAATCTAACCGCCCACACAAAGTATTAAGAAAAAGAAAACAAAAATACCCAATACAATTATTAACCCCTTAATCCACCAACCACAACATTGCAAACTACCTAATACATCTATTTAATCTGCAACCCCGCACATTAAACCTAATTTACCTATTGACTCCTAAACTGCCAACCCCCACAACGCAAAAAAATAATTTAATGACTAAGCCCCCTAACCTAACACCCCCTAAATTAACCCCTTAGTTACATAAAAAAAATAATACATTACAATTAAAATAAAATAAAATAAAAATGACATTAATCTAAAATTAAAGAAAATAAAAATGGCTAACAATACAACAAATTATAAACAACACTATCCAAAGTTAAAAAATCCTAATCCCTATGAAAATAAAAAAGCCCCCCCACAATAAAAACACCTCCTAATCTAAGAATAAACTACCAATAGCCCTTAAATGGGCTTTTTGTAGGACATTGTCCTAAAGGAATCAGCTCTTTTACATTAAAAATAAACAAAGTCCCCTCTAACAGTAAAACCCCCCACCCAACAAACCCCAAAATAAAAACACCTAACACTAATAAACCTAAACTTGTCATTGCCCCTACAGGGACATTTGTATGGGTATTACCCTTAAAAGGGCATTCATTTTTCACTGCCCTTAAAGGGACATTTAACTCTTTTGCAAATTACCCAATAAACCCTAATCTAAAAAACAAAAAAAAACAAAAAATTAAAAAACAACCTAACACTAAAGCCCCAAATAGGTACTCACGGTTTCAGTCCGGCAGAGAAGGTTTTCTTCCAGGTGGGTCCATCATCTTCATCCACAACAAAGGCGGCACAGAGCAGAGGTACGGAGTGGTCTTCCCAGATGTGGCGGTCTTCCCAGATGTGCGCGGCGAGGAAGCGGCGTGGAGCGGAGGTCCGGAGCGGTCTTCTCAGATGTGGTGATTCTTGGTGGCAGCCATCTGCGGCGGCGGTCCTCGGCGAAGGCGTGGAGGTTCCTCTTCATGCAATCGTCTGCCACACACTGAAGATTGAATTCAAGGTACCCCATATTTATTGCGGTACCTTGCATTCAATATTCAGTATACAACGGAAATCGAATGAAGACGAGCCTCCATTACACAGAGGACCGCCGACGTCGGCACAGATGACCACATCTAGATCGCCACATCTAGAAAGACCGCTCCGGACTTCCGCTCCACGCCGCCTTTGCTGTGGATGAAGATGATGGACCCGCCTGGAAGAAGACCTACTCTGCTTTTTTTCTTTTTTCAGATTAAGGTTTATTGGGCAATTTATAAAAGAGCTGAATGCCCTTTTAAGGGCAGTGAAAAAGAGCTGAATGCCCTTTTAAAGGCAATGCTCATACAAATGCCCCTTTATGGGCAATGGGTAGTTTAGGTTTATTAGTGTTAGGTTTTTTTTATTTTGGGGGGTTTGGTGGGTGGGGGGATTTTACTGTTGGGGGGGACTTTGTTTATTTTTAATGTAAAAGAGATTATTTATTTAGGGCAATGCATTACAAAAAGCCCTTTTAAGGGCTATTGGTAGTTTATTCTTAGATAAGGGGGTGTTTTTCTTTTGGGGGTGCTTTTTTATTTTCATAGGGATTAGGTTTAATTTTTATTTATAAATTTATTTTGCATAATCAACTAGTGTTCCAACACCGATAATTTTGGCGCCAGTGAAGGTAGTGGTTTGAAGTGATTTGGAGTGAGTATGTCACTATTTAAGGGTTTGTTTGTTTTCATTTTGTTTATGCTGATGAAGGAGGCAAGACCTCCGAAAACGTTACAGGAATAAAAGTAACTTATTTATGAAAGTCCTGAGAGTGCATTTTCTTCTGGCTAAATATATATATATATGTTATGTGTTAAGTTTTTTTAGTTGCGCGCCCAATACAAGTTAATGTGATCCTGGTATATACTTATATATATATATATAGGAATAGATAAACAGTTATAGGTATTTATAAATTTATATACAACAACATTTAAAATTATGGTGGGGGGGAAGTTAGTTTAAAATCCTCCACTAAGCACTAAATTTAAAGACAATAACTCATTGTGTAGCTCATTTAGCATATCTAAACAAGTCAGAAGGCTTGCTTTTCCCACAGAAAACTTCCGTGTACACTGTTTTCAATGCAGCAAAGGATTCTGGGTAGGACATGCAAATGAGGTTCACAATGCAGAAAAGCAAACTGACGTAGAAGAGTGAGTCATTGTGAACCTCCTGCATTGGAAACAGTGTACCCAGGGGTTTTCTGTGGGAAAAGCAAGCCTTCTGACTTGTTTAGATCAGTTAAATATATATAGAAATATTTATTTACAATATAAAGTACATTGTTTTGTATGTGAAGAACATTGACATGTGAAATATTCATAATTCATGTCAGGTTAGGGTGTATGTTTTTTTCCGTTTGTGAGCTCCATTAAAGTCTATGTTATATATGTATAGTTTGGTAATTTGGTTTATTGAGGCCTAAATGTCCTGTATTTAGTTTTCAGCAATATGTAGGGTAGAAAATGGTAGAAAATGTTTTGAGGCCCATTTATTATTTCTTTATGTCATTTCAGACATTATTTGAGTAAGAATTATGTAATATATATATATTTTTTTTTTGTATATTATCTTTGTTTATCACTGTGTTAATGGTCTTCTTTTTTCTTTTTAGTGTTATCTTGTATTGATGGAGACATGATCATGCTGCTATATTTAAAAATGTCTGTATCTTATTTTGAAACCTCAATAAAAATAAGGATCCCAAAAAAGAGTAAAATTTAATAATTTACAACTATGCAATATAATGAATTTAAAACGAGTAATAAAATATTTTCTGTAAAATTTCGAAGTTAATTAAATTTTCTTTCCCCTTGTCCCCTTGTATCATGTGACAGCCATTAGCCAATCACAAAATGCATATACGTATATACTGTGCACTTTTGCACATGCTCAGTAGGAGCTGGAGCCTCAGAAAGTGCGTATATAAAAATAATGCACTTTAGTGTCCCTTTAAATGAGGGTGATAATAGAAGTAAAATGGGAACTTTTTAAAAATTTTATGCTCTATATGAATTATGAAAGAACATTTTTGGGTTTCGTGCTCATTAAGGGCTAGATTACAAGTGGAGTGCAAAATAATGCTTTTGCAAGAGCGATATTTCCGCTCCACTTAGAGCATGCTTCCGTAGGCTCCAATGGGAGCCTTGTTCTCATGCCATGTGTATATATATATATGTTACAGTTAAAGTGCAGAAACAGTTAATGTGCACATTACCTAGCTAATCTGCAGATTAACTGATTTGCTCAGTTAAAGTGCAGAATCTGCACTTTACCTAGGTAATGTGCACATTAACTGCTTCCGTGTAAAGTTGAAAAAGTTTGTTTCTCTCATTTAAACTGTTTATTGAAAAAGAAGCCGAAGAATGTTCCGATTTCGGCCAAGGGCAGATACGCTCCAGAGTGCTCTGTTCTAATCAGAGCCTCGGGCGCCGCAACTGCATCTGGGAACCCTACCATGGGTGTCAGCCCGCACGTCTTGAAATTCTCTGTCTGGGAAATTATCTATCGAATCCATCTATTTATTATAGATTCGATAGATAGATAATTTCCCAGACAGAGTATTTCAAGACGTGCGGGCTGGGACCCATGGTAAGGTTCCCAGAGGCAGTTGCGGCGCCCAAGGCTCTGATTAGAACATTTTAGAACAAGATTTTGTTTTTACCTCCATTTTCAGAAGAAAGTGCCCCAGGCTCTCTAAAAAAAAAGTGATATGAACTGATTATCATGGGAAAAACCATGGGACTCCCTTTAGTTTATATATACGTTACCGCTAAAGTGCATTTTTTGCACTTTAACTAGTGCCTAGTAGGTAATGTGTAAATTATCTAGGTAATTTGCAGATTACCTAGGTAATTTGAGAAATTTAACAATGTTTCTGCACTTTAACTGATCACCCTAGTTAATCTGCAGATTAGCTAGGTAATGTGCACATTAACTGATTTCTGCACTTTAACATATACACATAACACATACATATATATGTGTATAAGAATATTGTAAACATATATATATATACCCGTAACACACAGTCCCCATAGACCACAATATAAAGACACTTTTTGGTGCCGTTTATTTTCTAACACCCCGGTCCCACCAACTTTAACCCCTCATAACTGCAAGAATCTGGTTATTTATTCCTATTAATTTCCCATTTACGGATGTGTGATAAAGTAGCGCTCCACTTGTAATCTAACCCTTTATTTTATAAATTGTATTTTGATTAATATTCAGTAGATGAACTGAAATCATAATAGTGACCAATAAAAAAGACATTTTGAATAATAAATTCACATGTTAAAAATCAAAACAAAACCCCTTTTGAAACAAACAGGAAAAGAGGCACATGAATTTCACCCTAAAAAAGAAAAAGGAAGCTGGTCAAGTCAAATTACACTATAAAATTTACTTACCTCTCACTACTATGGGATCAAACCAAAAAGAATCTAACTTGTGTCCTTCTTTTTCCTCCTCAGTTTGGTATATTCATGTTTCTAGGTACAAAGGATTCGTGCTGAGATATCAAACAGAGGCACCAAATAAAGGTGTATGTATACTCACAGTATATATTGCAGATTACCGGCTCCTTCCCAGTGCTAAAAACGATATCACACATAAATTGATAAAAATTTATCTTTATTTTAGCCCAACGTGTTTCAACGGACCCAGCCGTCTTTATCAAGAGAAATAAAAGTGCTTTACAAGCCAAAGCTGCATTTGCGGGAAATATGGTAGCGTTGAGCTCCAAACCACACACAAATACCAGTGCAGCTTTGAGCTGGTTTTACGTGCTCATGCATGATTTCCCCATAGACATCAATGGTGGGAGTCGGCTAAAATAAAAGTCTAACACCTGCAATAATGGAGCGTAAAGCTCCGTAACGCAGCCCCATTGATTCCTATGGGGAAAGAAAATTTATGTTTAAACCTAACACCCTAACATAAACCCAAGTCTAAACACCCCTAATCTGCTGCCCTCGACATTGCTGCACCTACATTACACTTATTAACCCCTAATCTGCTTCCCCCGACATCACCGCCACCTACATTACACTTATTAACCCCTAATCTGCCGCCCCCAACATCGCCGCCACCTACCTACACTTATTAACCCCTAATCTGCCGCCCCCAACGTCGCTGCTGCCACTGTACTAAAGTTATTAACCCCTAAACCTCTGGCCTCCCACATCACTAACACTAAATAAATATATTAACCCCTAAACTTAACCCTAATTCTAACCCTAACACCCCTAACTTTAATATAATTAAAATAAATCTAAATACAAATTACTATTATTACCTAAATAATACCTATTTAAGACGAAATACTTACCTATAAAATAAAACCTAATGGCTAGATTAAGAGTTTTACGTTAGAGGCAATGTGGTGCTAACGAGCAGTTTTCACTCACCGCTCACTTACATACAGCCCTGGTATTACGTGTTTTTACAAACCCGCCGTTAAAAGACAAGAAGTGAGCATTGAGCAAAATTTTGCTCATTACCGCACTCCAATACCAGCGCTGCATAAGTCAGCTGTGAGCTGGTGTAACGTGCTCGTGCACGATTTCCACATAGGAATCAACGGGGAGAGCCGGCTGAAAAAAAGTCTAACACCTGCAAAAAAGCAGCGTAAAACTCCTTAACGCAGACCTATTGATTCCTATGGGGAAATAAAATTTATGTTTACACCTAACACCCTAACATGAACCCGAGTCTAAACACCCCTAAACTTACACTTATTAACCCCTAATCTGCCGCCCCCAACATCGCAGACACCTAAATTATAATTATTAACCCCTAATCTGCTGCTCCGGACACCGTCGCCACCTACATTATACTTATGAACCCCTAATCTGCTGCCCCCAACATCGCTAAACACTACATTATATTTATTAACCCCTACTCTGCCGCCCCCAATGTCGCCACCACCTACCTACACTTATTAACCCCTAATAACTATTTAGTAACTATTCCTAGTTAAAATAAATACAAACTTGCCTGTAAAATAAAAATAAATCCTAAAATAGCTACAATGTAACTATTAGTTATATTGTAGCTATCTTAGGCCTAGATTTAGAGTTTGGCGTTAGCCGTGAAAACCAGCGTTAGAGGCTCCTAACGCTGGTTTTAGGCTACCTCCGGTATTTGGAGTCACTCAAAATAGGGTCTAACGCTCACTTTTCAGCCGCGACTTTTACATACCGCAGATCCCCTTACGTCAATTGCGTATCCTATCTTTTCAATGGGATTTTTCTAACTCCGGTATTTAGAGTCGTTTCTGAAGTGAGCGTTAGACATCTAACGACAAAACTCCAGCCGCAGGAAAAAAGTCAGTAGTTAAGAGCTTTCTGGGCTAACGCCGGTTTATAAAGCTCTTAACTACTGTGCTCTAAAGTACACTAAAACCCATAAACTACCTATGTACCCCTAAACTGAGGTCCCCCCACATCGCCGACCCTGTATTATATTTATTAACCCCTAATCTGCCCTCCCTAACATCGCCGACACCTGATCGGAACAGCCAATAGATTGCGAGCTCAATCTGATTGGCTGATTGAATCAGCCAATCGGATTGAACTTGAATCTGATTGGCTGATTCCATCAGCCAATCAGAATTTTCCTACCTTAATTCCGATTGGCTGATAGAATCCTATCAGCCAATCGGAATTTGAGGGACGCCATCTTGGATGACGTCCCTTAAAGGAACCGTCATTCGTCGTTAGTCCGTCGGGCCAGCAGGATGTTCCGCGTCGGAGGTCTGCAAGATGGATCCGGAAGAAAGAAGATTGAAGATGCCGTTGATAGAAGACTTCATCCGGATCATGGACCTCTTCAGCTCCCGCTTGGATGAAGACTTCATCCGGATCATGGACCTCTTCAGCCCCCCGCTTGGGCTTGGATTAGGACATCGGAGGAGCTCTTCAGGACGGATCGGTGAACCTGGTATGGTGAAGACAAGGTAGGAAGATCTTCAGGGGCTTAGTGTTAGGTTTATTTAAGGGGGGTTTGGGTTAGATTAGGGGTATGTGGGTGGTGGGTTGTAATGTTGGGGGGCTTGGGTATTGTATGTTTTCTTTAAAAGGCAAAAGAGCTGAACTTCTTGGGGCATGCCCCGCAAAGGGCCCTGTTCAGGGCTGGTAAGGTAAAAGAGCTTTGAACTTTAGTTATTTAGAATAGGGTAGGGCATTTTGTTATTTTGGGGGGCTTTGTTATTTTATTAGGGGGCTTAGAGTAGGTGTAATTAGTTTAAAATTGTTGTAATATTTTTCTGATGTTTGTAAATATTTTTTTATTTTTTGTAACTTAGTTCTTTTTTATTTTTTGTACTTTAGCAAGTTTATTTAATTGTATTTATTTGTAGGAATTGTATTTAATTAATTTATTGATAGTGTAGTGTTAGGTTAATTGTAGGTAATTGTAGGTAGTTTATTTAATTAATTTATTGATAGTATAGTGTTAGTTTTAATTGTAACTTAGGTTAGGATTTCTTTTACAGGTAAATTTGTAATTATTTTAACTATTTTAGCTATTAAATAGTTCTTAACTATTTAATAGCTATTGTACCTGGTTAAAATAAATACAAAGTTACCTGTAAAATAAATATTAATCCTAAAATAGCTATAATATAATTATAATTTATATTGTAGCTATATTTGGATTTATTTTACAGGTAAGTATTTAGATTTAAATAGGAATAATTAATTTTGTTAGATTAAAATTATATTTAATTTAGGGGGGTGTTAGCGTTAGGGTTAGACTTAGCTTTAGGGGTTAATACATTTATTAGAATAGCGGTGAGCTCCGGTCGGCAGATTAGGGGTTAATAATTGAAGTTAGGTGTTGGCGATGTTAGGGAGGGCAGATTAGGGGTTAATAACTTTATTATAGTAGTGCTCAGGTCCGCTCGGCAGATTAGGGGTTAATAAGTGTAGGCAGGTGGAGGCGACGTTGTGGGGGGCAGATTAGGGGTTAATAAATATAATATAGGGGTCGGCGATGTTAGGGCAGCAGATTAGGGGTACATAAGGATAATGTAAGTAGCGGCGGTTTACGGAGCGGCAGATTAGGGGTTAATAATAATATGCAGGGGTCAGCGATAGCGGGGGCGGCAGATTAGGGGCTAATAAGTGTAAGGTTAGGGGTGTTTAGACTCGGGGTACATGTTAGAGTGTTAAGTGCAGACGTAGGAAGGGTTACCGCATAGCAAACAATGGGGCTGCGTTAGGAGCTGAACGCGGCTTTTTTGCAGGTGTTAGGTTTTTTTTCAGCTCAAACAGCCCCATTGTTTCCTATGGGGGAATCGTGCACGAGCACGTTTTTGAGGCTGGCCGCGTCCGTAAGCAACTCTGGTATCGAGAGTTGAAGCTGCGTTAAAAATGCTCTACGCTCCTTTTTTGGAGCCTAACGCAGCCTTTATGTGGACTCTCAATACCAGAGTTATTTTTATGGTGCGGCCAGAAAAAAGCCGGCGTTAGTTTTTCGGGTCGTTACCGACAAAACTCCAAATCTAGCCGTTAGGGTTTATTTTACAGGTAAGTATTTAGTTTTAAATAGGAATAATTTAGTTAATGATAGGAATTTTTAGTTAGATTTCTTTTAATTATATTTAAGTTAGAGGGTGTTAGGGTTAAGGTTAGACTTAGATTTAGGGATTAATAACTTTAATATAGTGGCGGCAACGTTGGGGGCAGCAGATTAGGGGTTATTAAATGTAGGTAGGTGGCGGCGATGTTGGGGACGGCAGATTAGGGGTTAATAATATTTAACTAGTGTTTGTGAGGCGGGAGTGCGGTGGTTTAGGGGTTAATATATTTATTATAGTGGCGACGATGTCCGGTTTGGCAGATTAGGGGTTAAAAAATTTATTTTAGTGTTTGTAATGTGGGAGGGCCTCGGTTTAGGGGTTAATTAGGTTTATGGGTGTTAGTGTACATTTTAGCACTTTAGTTAAGAGTTTTATGCTACGGTGTTGTAGTGTAAAACTCTTAACTACTGACTTTAAAATGTGGTACCAGTCTTGACAGGAGAGGGTGTACCGCTCACTTTTTGGCAGACTCGTAATACTGGCGCTATGCAAGTCCCATTGAAAAAAGAGGATACGCAATTTACGTAAGTGGATTTGCGGTATTTCCAAGTCTGGCCAAAAAAGTGAGCGGTACACCTGTACCTGCAAGACTCGTTATACCAGTGGTCATTAAAAAGCAGCGTTAGGACCGGCTAACGCTGCTTTTTAAGCCTAACGCAAAACTCGTAATCTAGTCGTAAGATAGCTACAATAAAACTAATAGTTACATTGTAGCTATCTTAGGTTTTATTTTTATTTTACAGGTAAGTTTGTATTTATTTTAACTAGGTAGACTAATTGGTAAATAGTTATTAACTATTTACTAGCTACCTAGTTAAAATAAATACAAACTTACCTGTAAAATAAAACCTAACCTTTCTTACACTGAAACCTAATATTACACTAAAATTAAATAAATTACATCAACAAAATACATTTATCTAAATTACAAAAAATAATCAATACTAAATTACACAAAATAAAAAAGAAATTATCAAATATTTAAACTAATTACACCTAATATAATAGCCCTATCAAAATAAAAAAGCCCCCCAAAATAAAAAACCCTAGGCTACACTAAACTGCCAATGGCCCTTAAAAGGGCCTTTTGCGGGGCATTGCCCCAAAGAAATCAGCTCTTTTACCTGTAAAAAAAAATACAAACAACCCTCCAACAGTAAAACCCACCACCCACACAACCAACCCCCCCCAAAAAAAAACCTACCTAAAAAACCTAAGCTCCCCATTGCCCTGAGAAGGGCATTTAGATGGGCATTGCCCTTAAAAAGGCATTTAGCTCTTTTACGTTGCCCAAAGTCCCTAATCTAAAATTAAAACCCACCCAATAAACCCTTAAAAAAAACCTAACACTAACCCCATCCATCCTCATCTAGCCGGGAGAAGTCTTCATCCAAGTGGCAAGAAGTCCTTAACTTACAGTTTTTGGAGACCGGACATCCATCCTCATGCAGTCGGGAGAAGTCATCATCCAAATGGCAAGAAGTTGTCCTCCAGGCGGGCAGAATTCTTCATCCAGATGGCATCTTCTATCTTCATCCTTCCGACGCGGAGCGGCTCCATATTTAAAATATCCGGTGCGGAGCATCCTCTTCTTTCGATGGCTCTTCAAGAATAAAGTTTCCTTTAAATGACGTCATCCAAGATGGTGTCCCTTGAATTCTAATTGGCTGGTAGAATTGGCTGATTAATTAGAACCATTAGAAATGTACAGGATAAAGATTTACAAGAAGTTAGACTCGAGGAAATGGCTGACAAGTTTAGGGAAAGGGGATATCCCCCCTCTATGATAACTAAATGTAAGAATAAAGCTTTAAATGACACAAGAGTAAAAACAAAGAAAGGCATTAAACGTGTCATCTTCACTTTTGAATTTAATACACACAGTGATAATATTGCTAAGATCATAAAGAAACACTGGTATCTTTTAAGAAAATTTAACCCCCACATACCAGAATTAAAAATTCCCCCTATGCACCCCTACAGAAGGGTTAAAAACATAAGCGATACTTTGGTTAAACTGAATTACCTATCTTACAACCCCTAAAAAAGGTTCATACCCCTGGCTTCATTGTGCGCAATGTAATGCCATGATAAAAGGCAAATGTAGCGCAATAACATGATAGGAAAACTTGAAAAATTAATGATTACTATACTTGTGACACCGATTTTGAAGTTTACCTATTAAAATGCCCATGTGGGAGGGGCTATGTAGGGAGATGATACCCCCCATTAGAGATAGGATTAGTGCCCACAAATCTTCAATTAGATTTGAAGATAGAACTCTTCCGGTTTCTTCAAACTTTTTAGAAATGGGACACACCATCAGCCAACTTAGGTTTCAAATAATTGATCACATCCCAAAATTTAGGAGAGGGGGCAATAGGGAACTGGAATTAAAAAAAGAGAGGTATGGTGGATCCAACATCTCAAAACTCTGCATCCTATAGGTCTTAACAGGGATTATGATCTCCATTTGTTTTTATAATATTTTTTTGCATATTTTACATCTGATATATATATATATATATATATATATATATATATATATATGTTATTACTTTTAAGGTTTGGATCTCATGATCTAAATATGCACCACTTGTTGTATGCTTATAATTTTCTATAATGGGTACAATACATTGTGTAAAACTTGTTTGGGAGTCATATATAACTCTAACCTGCAGAGGGTAGTAGAAGCATCTGTGCTCTGATAATAATGTTTAGTACTTATAGAGTTAATGTTTTTGCAATTAAGGTACTTACCCTATTTAAAGCTGTGTTGCATAGCATTTCATAGCATGATTAAGGGTCTGTGTGGCCCGAAACATTGCTGTCCTTCCATGATGACACCCCAATAAAGATTCTCAACTTTTAAGAAACAGTGCTGGTGCCATTTGTTATTTATCTCTTGGATTTATATATAAGAGGTGATAAAGGACCCTCTGGTTGAAATGCACTTTATTACCAATAATGAACTGGTTATTTCTACTAGTGCTGGACCTATATATATATATATATATATATATATATATATATATATATATATATATATATATATATATATATATATATATACAGGGAGTGCAGAATTATTAGGCAAGTTGTATTTTTGAGGATTAATTTTATTATTGAACAACAACCATGTTCTCAATGAACCCAAAAATCTCATTAATATCAAAGCTGAATAGTTTTGGAAGTAGTTTTTAGTTTGTTTTTAGTTATAGCTATTTTAGGGGGATATCTGTGTGTGCAGGTGACTATTACTGTGCATAATTATTAGGCAACTTAACAAAAAACAAATATATACCCATTTCAATGATTTATTTTTACCAGTGAAACCAATATAACATCTCAACATTCACAAATATACATTTCTGACATTCAAAAACAAAACAAAAACAAATCAGTGACCAATATAGCCACCTTTCTTTGCAAGGACACTCAAAAGCCTGCCATCCATGGATTCTGTCAGTGTTTTGATCTGTTCACCATCAACATTGCGTGCAGCAGCAACCACAGCCTCCCAGACACTGTTCAGAGAGGTTTTCCCTCCTTGTAAATCTCACATTTGATGATGGACCACAGGTTCTCAATGGGGTTCAGATCAGGTGAACAAGGAGGCCATGTCATTAGATTTTCTTCTTTTATACCCTTTCTTGCCAGCCACGCTGTGGAGTACTTGGACGCGTGAGATGGAGCATTGTCCTGCATGAAAATCATGTTTTTCTTGAAGGATGCAGACTTCTTCCTGTACCACTGCTTCCAGAAACTGGCAGTAGGACTGGGAGTTGAGCTTGACTCCATCCTCAACCCGAAAAGGCCCCACAAGCTCATCTTTGATGATACCAGCCCAAACCAGTACTCCACCTCCACCTTGCTGGCGTCTGAGTCGGACTGGAGCTCTCTGCCCTTTACCAATCCAGCCACGGGCCCATCCATCTGGCCCATCAAGACTCACTCTCATTTCATCAGTCGATAAAACCTTAGAAAAATCAGTCTTGAGATATTTCTTGGCCCAGTCTTGACGTTTCAGCTTGTGTGTCTTGTTCAGTGGTGCTCGTCTTTCAGCCTTTCTTACCTTGGCCATGTCTCTGAGTATTGCACACCTTGTGCTTTTAGGCACTCCAGTGATGTTGCAGCTCTGAAATATGGCCAAACTGGTGGCAAGTGGCATCTTGGCAGCTGCACGCTTGACTTTTCTCAGTTCATGGGCAGTTATTTTGCGCCTTGGTTTTTCCACACGCTTCTTGCGACCCTGTTGACTATTTTGAATGAAACGCTTGATTGTTCGATGATCACGCTTCAGAAGCTTTGCAATTTTAAGAGTGCTGCATCCCTCTGCAAGATATCTCACAATTTTTTACTTTTCTGAGCCTGTCAAGTCCTTCTTTTGACCCATTTTGCCAAAGGAAAGGAAGTTGCCTAATAATTATGCACACCTGATATAGGGTGTTGATGTCATTAGACCACACCCCTTCTCATTACAGAGATGCACATCACCTAATATGCTTAATTGGTAGTAGGCTTTCGAGCCTATACAGCTTGGAGTAAGACAACATGCATAAAGAGGATGATGTGGTCAAAATACTCATTTGCCTAATAATTCTGCACACAGTGTATATATATATATATATATATATATATACACACACATATATATATATACACACATATATATATATTTATATATATTATATAATATTATATATATATATATGTGTTTATATGTGTGTACATACATATTTGTGTATTTATAGGTGTATAAATGTATTTACAGACATTTATACACACAAACAAATAAATAAATATGTATACATATACATAGCCCACAGTACTTGATATCCAGGGACAGTCCCTAGATTTCTTTTGTCCCTGGAAATGTCCCCTCCAGGAAATTTGTAGGGCTGCAGCTGAGCTGGGGCATGTGTGACACAAGTTAATGGGGACGAGCTGCCGGTGAGGCTGTGCATGCAGCAAGTACTTTGCTTTATCATTTAGAGCAGTTCTTTGCAGGGACTCCTTGCTGCACCCTCTCTGAGAAATCTATGTTTATACTGCCACAAATAAAAAGAAAAAAAAAAACGTATATACAGTTAATCCTCACTAGATAAGGAGTTGTGAGGATTTGTTGTAAAAGAGGGGGGGGTTAATTGGCCACCAATGTAGATAATTATACTATCGCTATCAAGTGGGTATGATTTAATCACAGAAATGAGTGGGTGGAGCAGTTGAACAGTAGGTCATCAATTCTCTGGTAATCTGCTTGCACTGCTGCAAAGTGTCCCTGGAATTATTTTTTTGAAATGTTGGCAAGTGCAGTGGAGCCATTTGCAGTTAAGTAGAAGAATACATGTAAAATCCTATGTATGCAATATTCATATTTAATAAAGTTTTATAGTGTGTATTTACTGTAAATATTTCACATTTCAATGTTCTTCACCTAAAGGAATATGCTCTAATATTTATAAATAGCTATTCCTATAAAATGGAAAGCCTCTTAAAAGAAAGAGTTATGACTTACATAAAGACAAACCATTTAGAGGACCAAAATCAGCATGGTTTTACTTCAGGGAGATCATGTCAGACTAATCTAATTGGCTTCTTTGATTATGTAACAAAAGTGTTAGACAAGGGTGGAACAGTTGATGTAGCATATCTAGATTTTAGCAAAGCATTTGACACCGTACCACAAACAAACTAATTCACAAACTGTATCTCCTTGGTCTAGACTCAAAAATTGTGAACTGGGTGGAATGCTGGCTTAAGGACAGAAAACAAAGTGTCTTAGTAAATGGAGTTCATTCAGCAGAGGGGGCTGTTACTAGTGGTGTTCCTCAGGGGTCAGTTCTAGGGCCTGTTATTTTTAACATATTTATCTGTTATCAGAAAAGGGCTACAGGGCAAAGTATGTCTGTTTGCAGATGAAATGAAACATTTGTAACAGAGTGGATGTTCCAGGGGGGTAGACAAAACAAGAAGTGATATACAACAATTGGAGGATAGGACAAATGACTGGGATCTAAAGTTTAACACAGCAAAGTGTAAAATAATGCATTTAGTGAAGAAAAATCCAAATGTTAATTACAGACTCAATGACAGTTTACTGACTGTTACAAATGAGGAACAGGACTTGGGAATTATTATTTCAGATGATTTAAAACTTAGTAAACAATGTAGTAATGCAGCAAGTAAGGCCAACAGAATGATTGGATGTATTGGTAGAGGTATTTACAGCAGAAATAGTAAGGTTCTTATGCCATTTTATAGATCATTGGTTAGGCCTCCTCTTGAGTATTGTGTGCAGTTCTCCAGGCCATATCTTCAGAAGGAATGGTACATGGTCTAAAAAAATAAAACTTACCAGTATAGGCTCAATGACCAAAATATGTATAGCTTAGAGAAGAGAAGGGAACGAGGTGATATGATAGCAGCTTTCAAGTACGTTAAAGGGCTTAGTATAACCGAGGCTGTGGGTATTTTACATAAAAATGAAAAATTCAAGAACAAGGGGTCATGATCTCAAGCTGAAGGGTAGTAGATTCAGGAGTAATTTAAGGAAGCACTTCTTTACATAAAGAGTGATTGATTTATGGAATAAACTTCCTCAAGATGTAGTAATGACAAACACTGTGGGGGACTTTAAAAATGCCTGGGACAAGCATAAGGCTATCCTACGAACTAGATAATTTTATACTGTTAGGTAAAATTGGGCAGACTTGCTGGGCCTATGGCTTTGATCTGCCGTCCATATCTATGTTTCTATGTTTCTATTTTAGATCTGTATATATCTATAACTATATATAATCATCTATATATATAGGTATAGATATATATTGTGCAAATAAAAAATCAGATATATGTAGAAATATGTATTTCTGAATAAATAGAACATATTATTCTATGTGAAGAACATTGGAATGTGAAATATTCATATTTTCATGTCGGGTTAGTGCACATGAAAATATGCAATTGGATTTGCGCCCAAGTAAGGTGGTTTTTTCCCACTAGCTCCATTGACATCTATGGGGGAATACGTTAATGTGTGCACGATATACTAAGTTAGTTTTTTGCACTCATTGGATAGTGCTTGTGCGAAAACAGATTATTTTTAACTTGTGATATGCGCACTTCCCGACATGCGCTAAAAGCCTACTTCTAGCAGTGTTAGTGTGCGATCGTGAGTGTTAACTAGCCGCTCTACTTGTAATCTGGTCCTAAATATGTTTTTTTTTTGTGCAATTTCAATACAAAATTCAAATTTTTCCATAAATATTTTTAGCAGAACAATTTGTTATGATTTTTTAATGCAAATTAACAGTATAATTCTTAAATGCATATTTTTTTGTATCAATATTTAATTTATTTGTAACATACAATTTTTATATTATTTAATACATTAGATATAATATATACAATTTTGGGAGCCCTTTTATTAGATACATTTCCTTCATCTAAATAAATGTAGAGAAACTAGACACGCTGTTCTAAAAGGAAAACAATCTTCAACCGTTACATAGAGGTTACATAGAACTGGCAAGATTTCTTAGAGAATCTTGCAGGCCTAGCAGGGCAAAATCTGTGGAGGATCCCAGTTTCAATATTGCTCTTTTGGGCTATTTGCAATAAGCAGGAGCTGAGCCAGTAGACACATATGCGGAAACGGCGAGATTACGAGTGGAGCGCAAAATTGTGCTTTCACAAACACAATATTTGTGCTTCACTCAGTAATACAAGCACAAGCAAATGTGCGCTTGTATTAAAAGTTAATAATGTGAATGTGACCTCATGAGACACGGCAAAGAACCTAGCCCAGTGCAGGGGGTAAGATGCGCAGTGTTGGGCAGCAAAGGTAAAATATATATGTATATGAATATATAAATACAGGCATACCTAATTTTGTTGTGCTTCGCTTTATTACGATTCACAATTATTGTTCTTTTAACAGATATAAGGTTTGTGGCTACCCTGCGTGAAGCAGACTATCTGCTCCATTTTTTCAACATATATACACATATAAATACATATATATATATATATATATACACATGAACACACATGTATACACACCTATATATACATGTCACCAGCAAAAAAATTACAACTCGCTGAAGGTTCAGATAATGGTTAGCATTTTTTAGTACATTTTTTTTTAGACATAATACTATTACAAACTTAATAGACTACAGTATCTTTTACTACTACAGTATTGTGAAAAACTAATACAGTATCGCGGAAAAAAAATTTATTCACTGGAAAAAAAAATCGTAACGTCTCAATTTATGGCTATATTCGCTTTATTGCAATGGTCTGAAACCAAACCCGCAATATCTCTGAGGTATGCCTGTATATATTTATGTGTTAAAGGGACAGTCAAGTCCAAAAAAAAACTTTCATGATTCAGATAGAGAATATAATTTTAAACAATTTTCCAATTTACTTTATCACCAATTTTGCTTTGTTCTCTTGGTGTCGCGATCGCTCAGCTGCTGATCGCTTTCTTCTGTCTCTGTCTCAGCACGGCAGCGCTTTCTTGGTTGCTTAGCAACCCTGTTCCTGTCGGCACTTCTGATGACGTCAGGAGGCCTTCTTATTCCGGCGTCTCCTCTCATCGGTGCCTGTTTGTTTTCACTCTTTGGCTAAGTGAGTACAAGTTATACCTGTGTTATTCTGAACCTGTGCCTTCTTATTCTGAACCCTGAACCCCTACCTGCCTGATCATATCGTTGCTGGACACTGCTTACCTGACTACTCTATTGATTAACCTCTTCCTGCCTGATTACACGTTGCTGGACACTGCTTACCTGACTACTCTATTGGTTAACCCATACCTGCCTGATTACACGTTGCTGGACATTGCTTACCTGACTACTCTATTGGTTAACCCATACCTGCCTGATTACACGTTGCTGGACACTGCTTACCTGACTACTCTATTGGTTAACCCATACCTGCCTGATTACACGTTGCTGGACATTGCTTACCTGACTACTCTATTGGTTAACCCATACCTGCCTGATTACACGTTGCTGGACACTGCTTACCTGACTACTCTATTGGTTAACCCATACCTGCCTGATTACACGTTGCTGGACACTGCTTACCTGACTACTCTATTGGTTAACCCATACCTGCCTGAGTACACGTTGCTGGACACTGCTTACCTGACTACTCTATTGGTTAATCCCTATCTGCCTGATTATACGTTGCTGGACATTGCTTGCTTGATTACTCTACTGGTTAACCCCTATCTGCCTGATTACACGTTACTGGATATTGCTTGCCTGACTATTCTATTGGTTAACCTTACCTGCCTGATTACACGTTGCTGAACATCGCTTGCCTGATTACTCTATTGATTAATCCTATCTACACAAAGTTTCTTCTCCTGACCCTGCTGTGTCATCTTCCAGTCTATTACTGTGAGTATATTATACTACAGCTGTTGAAGGGTCTGGTCCTGGTATATACTCACTGTGCTAGGGTGTTATTAACCTCATTCTAGCATTTGGGTCTAACTCTGGACTTTACCTATCCTGACATTACAAACAGGCCATATAATGGGCCCTGGTGAGTTATCCAGAGCTGTGGCTCTACAGGGACAGCTTCTTGGAACAGCTTCTTGGAATCCAGGGATTGCACACCTGCAATCCCTGGATTCTAAATTGGATCAAATAACTGCTCTCTTGCATAATCTGTCTCCACCTTCTCAAGTCTCTGCAACATATGTTGTTCCTGCGGCCAGCTCTAACCCTGCGTTTAATCCTCCACAACCTGCAGAACAATTTATTCCTAGAATTCCACTACCGGATAAATATGACGGCAATCCTGAAGACTGTCGAGGATTTCTTAATCAGTGCCGCCTTCACTTCAGAAATAATCCTCAGATGTTTGTTTCTTCTTCCTCCAAGATCACCTTTTTAATTTCTCTTATGAAGGGTAAAGCCCTGGCTTGGGTTTCTCCACTGTTAGAAAAGGATGATCCTTTGCTCCAGGATATTGACACTTTTGTATCTATATTTTCTTCTGTGTTTGATAAACCTGGTAGATCAGCGGCGGCTGAAGCAGGACTTTTAGATTTAAGACAGGGATCTCTTTCTGTAGCACAATACGCTATAGAATTCTGGACTTTAGCTGCTGAAACTATGTGGAATCATGGGGCCCTGCGTGCAGCATTTCGTAAAGGTCTTTGTGATCGTTTGAAAGATGAATTGGTTTATAGGGATCTTCCTGATTCTCTAGAAGATCTTATCAACTTATGTATTAAGCTTGATGCTCGTTACTCTGAGCGTCTCCATGAACGTGACCGTAACAGAAGATCCTTTATCAGATCTTCCTTTTGTCCTATGCCTCATTCTCCAAAACTTCCTACTCCAAATACTTCTATCTCTGAGTCAAGTGAACCCATGGAGGTTGGTGCTATTAAATTATCCGAAGCTGAACGTCTCAGAAGGCGTAATCTGGGACTATGTCTTTACTGCGTTATTAAGGGGCATATGTTAAAAGATTGTCCAACTCGTCCAGTAAAAGCCAGGGCTTAACTCCAGGAAGAGGGACTGAGTTAAGCTGAAGTTCTTTTTCTTCCCTCAATCCCAAGCTGTTTGTTCCAGTTACTGTCCGCTTTGGCAACACCAAATTTCAGGCTCAAGCACTCATCAACTCTGGAGCTGCAGGAATGTTTATGGATTCGGAGTTTATCAATGCTTTTCGTATTCCTTTGCTTTCCAAGAGCCAAATAATTAAGGTCACTACTGTCAGTGGTCAACCTTTAGGTTCTGGTTTCTTTCGACATTCTACCATTCCACTTCTCATGTCTGTAGGAGTACTTCATTCCGAAACCATTTGCTTTGACATCATCTCTTCCCCACAGTTTCCTCTCATTCTGGGACTTCCTTGGCTTCAACTACATGATCCCGTTTTTTCCTGGTCTAAAGGAGAGCTTGTTGCTTGGGGATCTTCTTGTTTCACACAGTGTCTACAGAATGCTCCCAAAACTTCTAGTACTGTTGTGGCAGTTTTAGACATTCCTGATTCTTTGCCTGAACAATATCATTCTTTTTGTGATGTCTTTTCTAAAAAAAGATGCTGAAGTATTACCTCCTCACCGGACCTTTGATTGTCCCATTGACTTATTACCAGGAGCACCTCTACCTAAGGGTAAAACTTACCCACTTTCTCGTCAAGAAAATGTTTCACTTGAGGAATATATCAAGGATAATTTGGCCAAAGGTTTTATCCGTCCTTCTTCTTCTCCAGTAGGGGCAGGGTTTTTCTTTGTGGAAAAGAAAGATGGAGGTCTTCGTCCTTGCATTGATTATCGAGCTCTTAATCAAATTACAATCAAGAATTGTTATCCACTCCCTCTCATTCCCGAATTATTTGATCGTCTCCAGGGTGCTTCCATCTTTACCAAATTGGATCTTCGTGGGGTATATAATTTGGTCAGAATTTGTGAAGGGGACGAGTGGAAAACTGCCTTCAACACTAGGTTTGGACACTATGAATATTTAGTTATGCCTTTTGGGTTATGCAATGCCCCTGCAGTTTTTCAACATTTTGTTAATGAAATATTTAGAGACTATCTTAATCAATTCGTTATTATCTATCTTGATGATATTCTGATTTATTCTCGGACTGTACAGGATAACATTCATCATGTTACATTAGTACTCCAGAGATTACGTGAAAATTTTCTCTTTGCCAAGCTTAAAAAGTGTTCTTTTCATCAAGAATCTATTCCTTTCCTGGGTTACAATATTTCACCGTCTGGATTCAAGATGGATTCTGACAAACTGTTGGCTATTCTAGATTGGCCTAGACCTACTTCCTTAAAATCTCTTCAAAGGTTCCTGGGGTTTGCCAATTACTATCGTAAGTTCATAAAGGACTTTGCTAACATCTCGGCACCCCTTACTGCTCTTACTAAAAAGGGTCAGGATTGCAAGCATTGGTCTGATCAAGCCTTACAGGCATTTGAATCTCTAAAGTCTGCATTTACTTCGGCTCCCATTCTTTGCCATCCTGTTCCGTCTCTCCAATTCATTCTTGAAGTGGATGCTTCTCTGATTGCTGCTGGGGCAGTACTTTCTCAGCGGAATCCTGTTTCTAGCAAGATCCTTCCTGTGGGATTTTTCTCCAAGAAGTTCAATACTTCCAAACTGAATTATGACGTTGGTAACAAAGAACTGTTAGCTATTAAAATGGCTTTGGAAGAATGGAGACATCTGCTGGAAGGCACTGTTCAACCATTTCTTATACTCACAGACCATAAAAATCTTCTGTATCTTCATACTGCCAAACGCCTCAACTCACGTCAAGCCCGATGGGCTCTGTTCTTCTCCAGATTTAATTTTGTCCTCTCTTATATTCCTGGCTCTAAGAATACGAAAGCAGACGCTTTGTCTAGACAATTTCTGGCTTCTGATTCTACATTTCTGGATTCTGAACCCAATTCTCCACCCTGCTAAAGTTCTGGCTCAGTTATCTACGTTTCCTTTACAAGCATTACAGTCTGCTCAAGCTTCTGTTCCTTCATCTTATAACATACCTCCTGGGATCTTGTTTGTACCTACTGAATTCCGCCTAAAACTTCTTTGTTGGGCTCATGATAATGTTCTGTCTGGACATCCTGGAGTGCGTAATACTTTGTGGAGACTCAAACAACATGTCTGGTGGCCTTCCATGGGCAAAGATGTCAAGGATTATGTTGCAGCTTGTCATTCCTGTTCCTCAAATAAACAGTCTTCATCTTTACCTCTTGGTCTCTTACAACCTCTGCCTGTTCCGTATTATCCCTGGTCTCATGTCTCCATGGACTTTATTACAGATCTTCCTAATTCTGCCGGAAACAAGATATATGGGTGGTGGTAGATAGGTTTTCCAAAGTAGCTCATTTTGTTCCATTAACTGGATTACCATCGGCCCAGAAACTCGCTGAATTGTTTATTCTCCATATCACCAGATTACATGGTTTTCCTTTGGACATCGTTTCTGATCGAGGAGTTCAATTTGTCTCAAGATTTTGGAAATCCCTGTGCAAACAGTTTGGAGTTACCATATCTCTTTCTACTGCTCATCATCCTCAGTCCAACGGTCAAACTGAGCGGGTAAATCAATCTCTTGAGTCCTATCTCAGGCACTATGTTAATCATCAGCACTCCAATTGGTCTCAACTTCTTCCTTTAGCAGAACTAGCTTACAATTCCCGCTTCAAATCTTCTTTACAGACTTCTCCTTTCAAGGCAGCCTATGGATTCGAACCTAGAACTTTTCCTATGTCTTCGGGAGGTTCTGGAGTTCCTGGAGCAGATCGTACAGTGAGAAGTCTTTATAAACACTGGAAGAAGATTTGGGAAATTCTTCTTCTCTCTACTCGAAAGTATAAACGATTTGCTGATCGCAGACACCGGAAGGCGTCCTCTTTTCGGACTGGAGACAAGGTTTGGATTTCCACCAGATTCATCCGACTCAAACAACCCTGTGCTAAATTGGGCCCCAAATTCATCGGACCATTCAGGATTGTTTCCAAGGTATGTTCTACTGCCTACAGGGTGGCTTTACCAGACAACTTGAAGATTCACCCTGTCTTTCACGTATCTCTTCTTAAACCAGCAGTCTCTAACCGGTTTTCCACCAAATGTAGAGTTCCCTCTCCGTTCCTTGTGGATGGTACTTCAGAATTTGAGATCAGTCAAATTCTTGATTCCAGATTAAGGGGTAACCGTCTATATTATTTGGTCCATTGGAAGGGATATCCCATCACTGAACGTTCTTGGGAACCTGCTTCTCATGTCCGTGCCTCTGCCTTGATCAAACAGTTCCACGCCCAGAATACTTCAAAGCCTGTTCGTGTTCCCCGGAGGGGTCCTTGAGGTGGGGGCACTGTCGCGATCGCTCAGCTGCTGATCGCTTTCTTCTGTCTCTGTCTCAGCGCGGTAGCGCTTTTTTGGTTGCTTAGCAACCCTGTTCCTGTCGGCACTTCTGATAACGTCAGGAGGCCTTCTTATTCCGGCGTCTCCTCTCATCGGTGCCTGTTTGTTTTCACTCGTTGGCTAAGTGAGTACAAGTTATACCTGTGTTATTCTGAACCTGTGCCTTCTTATTCTGAACCCTGAACCCCTACCTGCCTGATCATATCGTTGCTGGACACTGCTTACCTGACTACTCTATTGATTAACCTCTTCCTGCCTGATTACATGTTGCTGGACACTGCTTACCTAACTACTCTATTGGTTAACCCATACCTGCCTGATTACACATTGTTGGACATTGCTTACCTAACTACTCTATTGGTTAACCCATACCTGCCTGATTACACGTTGCTGGACACTGCTTACCTGACTACTCTATTGGTTAACCCATACCTGCCTGATTACACGTTGCTGGACATTGCTTACCTGACTACTCTATTGGTTAACCCATACCTGCCTGATTACACGTTGCTGGACACTGCTTACCTGACTACTCTATTGGTTAACCCATACCTGCCTGAGTACACGTTGCTGGACATTGCTTACCTGACTACTCTATTGGTTAATCCATACCTGCCTGATTACACGTTGCTGGACACTGCTTACCTGACTACTCTATTGGTTAACCCATACCTGCCTGATTACACGTTGCTGGACACTGCTTACCTGACTACTCTATTGGTTAACCCATACCTGCCTGAGTACACATTGCTGGACATTGCTTACCTGACTACTCTATTGGTTAATCCCTATCTGCCTGATTATACGTTGCTGGACATTGCTTGCTTGATTACTCTACTGGTTAACCCCTATCTGCCTGATTACACGTTACTGGATATTGCTTGCCTGACTATTCTATTGGTTAACCTTACCTGTCTGATTACACGTTGCTGAACATCGCTTGCCTGATTACTCTATTGATTAATCCTATCTACATGAAGTTTCTTCTCATGACCCTGCTGTGCCATCTTCCAGTCTATTACTGTGAGTATATTATACTACAGCTGTCGCAGGGTCAGATCCTGGTATATACTCACTGTGCTAGGGTGTTATTAACCTCATTCTAGCATTTGGGTCTAACTCTGGACTTTACCTATCCTGACACTTGTCATTCTTAGTTGAAAGCTAAACCTAGGAGGTTCATATGCTAATTTCTAAGCCCTTGAAGACTGCCTCTTCTCTCAGGGCATTTTGACAGTTTTTCACCACTAGAGGGTGTTATTTCATGTGTGTCATATAGATAATACTATGCTCACGCACTCGGAGTTCCAGTGAGCCAGCTCTGATTGGTTAAAATGGATGTCTTTTAAAAGAACTGAAATAAGGGGGCAGTTTGCAGAGGCTTAGATACAAGGTAATCACAGAGGTAAAAAGTGTATTTTTATAACTGTGTTTTTTATGAAAAACTAGGGAATGGGAAATAAAGGGATTATCTATCTTTTTAAACAATACAAATTCTAGTGTCCCTTTAAAATGTGTATATACATATATTAACACATACATATATATTAATTTCAAGTAAAAGCACAGTCCTCATACACTTCAATGTAAAGGCACTTTTCAGTGCTATTTTTTCCCAGATCCCCTCACTTTAACCTCTTATAGCTGCTTTGTGCAGTTACTAAAAATATATATATAAAGGAACTGTATACTTTATTTTGGGAGCAATTAGGCACATTATTTTTAATTAACCAGAGGTCTGACCTTTGGTTAATTTTGCTTAGCGCAAAGTGCTACAGTGACCTTGCGGTAACATTAACCTGCCACTTGTAATAACTGGTTATTTAAAATGCAACCGAAAACGGGTACGTTTGTCCCTTTACAGGCGCATGTTAAATTAGCGCTTCACTTGTAATTTAGCCCTATGGGGGAAGAGTTCTTATTGAAAGAAAAAAAAAAAAACTTGAATTGTAGTCTTTACAGTGTCTACAAGATGTGAGGTTATATACATAGAATGTAAAGATGAATTTTAAAATACACATGTATACATTTTTCCGCGGTTGCTCTCTGTGGAACATATATATATATATATGTTACATAAGAGAGAAAAACATAAGGGCCTTTAAACCCATATAAAAGATCCCTTTATCTGGCACCAGAGTATAAGGTAACCTTTTCCCTAACTAGTTAAACATGAGAGAAGCAGAAATCTCAGAAAGTTCCCAAACAACATGAACAGAGGGCCCAATCAGAATATATATCACACTAAACAATTAAATCATATTTATACACTTATGAATGCCAGGAAAATACACAATTTTTAACACCAACGTGGACCCACTTAAAACCTACAATTTCATCAAATAGGATCATAAAACAAACAATGGAGTATAGTTGTAAACTCTAGGTATATGTTTCATGAGTTCATCATCGTAGGTGCTAACAATAGGAGGAGCGGATAATACCCCAAGGTTTTTTTATGGCTAAACGTAAATAAGGATGCCTACCTTGCTAGGTAATCATACACCTGCTATTTAGGAGATGTGTATGATTAACTAGCTGCTAAAATCCTATTGGCTGATTGGAACAGCCAATAGGATTGAGCTCTCATCCTATTGGCTGATTGGAACCTTTCAGCCAATAGAAATGCAAGGGATGCCATCTTGGATGACATCACTTGCATTCAAGTTACAGTTTACGGCGGCAACCATCTTGAAGAGGAGCTCCGCGCCGGATATCTTCAGGATGGACCCGCTCCGCGCCTAATAGATGAAGATAGAAGAGGCCGCATTGATGAAGACTTCGCCGGATGGATGACGATGGAAGAGGCCGCCCACGTTGAAGACTTCTTGCCACCCAGATGAAGACTTCTTGCCGCCCGGATGAAGACTTCTTGCTGGCTGGACGGATTCTTCAAGTGCAACTTCAAAAACTGTAAGTGGATCGTCGGAGGTTAGTGTTAGGTTTATTTAAGGTTTTTTGGGTGTTTTTTTTATTTTTAGAGTAGGGTCTGGGCAGGTAAAAGAGCTAAATGCCCTTTTAAGGGCAATGCCCATACAAATGCCCTTTTCAGGTCAATGGAGAGCTTAGGTTTTTTTAGATAGGCTTTTTATTTGGGGGGGTTGGTTGGTTGGGAGGTGGGTTTTACTGTTGGGGGTGTTTGTATTTTTTTTTACAGGTGAAAGAGCTGATTTCTTTGGGGCAATGCCCCACAAAAAAAACCATTTAAGGACCATTGGTAGTTTATTGTAGGCCAGGTTTTTTTTATTTTGGGGGGTGCTTTTCTATTTTGATAGGGCTATTAGATTAAGTGTAATTCATTTTTGTTTATGATACTGTGGGGGGGTTTCTTCGTAATTTAGTGTTTTTTATTTTTTGTAACTTAGCGTTTATTTTTTTTGTAATTTAGTAATTTTTAATAGCGGATTTAAATAATTTGAGTAGGGTTAGGGTTTTTTAATATGTAATATAGTTAATTTAATTGCTAGTTTAATGTAATTTTAGTATAATAGTTAGGGTAGGTTAATTAATAGTTTAGAATTAGTTTCTTTTAATTCTACAGGTCAGTTTAAATTTATTTTAAGATAGGGATGTTGTAATTTTAATGTAAAGTTAGCGTGTTGTTAGGTTTAGGGGTTAATAGCTTAATTTAGTTTATGGCGATGTGAGGGGCTGGCGGTTTCGGGGTTAATAGGTTTAGTTAATGGTAGTGGTGTGGGAGGCCAGAGGTTTAGGGGTTAATACGTTTATTTAGTGGCGGCGGGGTCCGGGAGTGGCGGTATGGGGGTTAATACATTTATTTAGTTGTTGCGGTGTCGGAAACGGCATAAAAGGGGTTAATAACATTATGTAGGTGGCGGCGATGTCGGAGAGGCAGATTAGGGGTGTTTAGACTTGGGGCTTATGTTAGGGTGTTAGGTGCAAACGTTACTTGTTTTCTACCATAGAAATCAATGGGATATCTGGTAGCATCGAACATAAGTTTTAGCTGCTTTCTGACTCACATTGATTCTTATGGCATCTGTGGCCTCCAGGGTGGCGGATTGAAAACCAGGTACGCTGGACTGGAATAGCTGCGAGCGTACCTCTTAACTATTTGATAACTGTTAAAAAAAAACTTTAAAGAAACATAATTTATGCTTACCTGATAAATGTATTTCTCTTGTGATGTATCAAGTCCACGGATTCATCCATACATGTGGGATTCCCTACAGGAAGTGGCAAAGAGAGCACCCACAACAGAGCTGTCTATATAGCTCCTCCCCTAGCTCCACCCCCCAGTTAGTCGACCGAAGGCTAGGAAGAAAAAGGAGAAACTATAGGGTGCAGTGGTGACTGAAGTTTTTTAAATAAAAATATACTGCCTGTCTTAAATAAACAGGGCGGGTTGTGGACTCGATACATCACAAGAGAAATAAATTTATCAGGTAGGCATAAATTATGTTTTCTTTTGTAAGATGTATCGAGTCCACGGATTCATCCATACTTGTGGGATACCAATACCAAAGCTTTAGGACACGGATGAAGGGAGGGACAAGACAGGTACCTTAAATGGAAGGCACCACTGCTTGTAGAACCTTTCTCCCAAAAAATAGCCTCCAAAGAAGCAAAAGTATCGAATTTGTAAAATTTGGAAAAAGTATGAAGTCGCCGCCTTACAAATCTGTTCAACAGAAGCCTCATTTTTAAAAGCCCATGTGGAAGCCACTGCTGTAGTAGAATGAGCAGTAATTCTTTCAGGAGGCTGCTGGCCAGCAGTCTCATAAGCCAAACGTATGATGCTTTTCAGCCAAAAGGAAAGAGAGGTAGCCGTAGCCTTTTGACCTCTCCATTTACCAGAATAAACAACAAACAATGAAGATGTTTGACGGAAATCTTTAGTTGCTTGTAAGTAGAACTTTAAAGCATGAACCACATCAAGAATTCTTGATGAAGGATTAGGACACAGTGAAGGAACAACAATCTCTTGATTGATATTCCTATTAGAATCAACCTTAGGAAGAAACCCAGGTTTGGTACGCAAAACCACCTTATCTGCATGGAAAACAAGGTAAGGTGAATCGCACTGTAAAGCAGCTAACTCAGAAACTCTTCGAGCCGAAGACATAGCTACTAAAAACAAAATTTTCCAAGATAGAAGCTAAATATCTATGGAATGCATAGGTTCAAACGGAACCCCTTGAAGAACTTTAAGAACTAAGTTTAGGCTCCATGGCGGAGCAACAGGTTTAAATACAGGCTTGATCCTAACCAAGGCCTGACTAAACGCTTGAACGTCTGGGACATCTGCCAGACGTTTGTGTAAAAGAACAGACAAAGCAGATATTTGTCCTTTTAAGGAACTAGCTGATAATCCATTTTCCAATCCTTCTTAGAGAAAGGACAATATTCTAGGAATCCTAGTCTTACTCCATGAGTAACCCTTGGATTCACACCAATAAAAATATTTGCGCCAAATCTTATGATAGATCTTCCTGGTGACAGGCTTTCTAGCTTGAATCAGGGTATCAATGACCGACTCAGAGAAACCACGCTTTGATAGAATCAGGTGTTCAATCTCCAAGCAGTCAGACGCAGAGAAATTAGATTTGGATGCGTGAATGGACCTTGGATTAGAAGGTCCTGCCTTGCCTCATTGGCAGAGTCCACGGTAGAACCGATGACATGTCCACTAGGTCTGCATACCAAGTACTGCATGGCCACACAGGTGCTATCAGAATCACCGAAGCTCTCTCCTGCTTGATTCTGGCAACCAGACGTGGGAGGCGAGGAAACGGTGGAAAAACATAGGCCAGATTGAAGGACCAGGGCACTGCTAGAGCATCTATCAGTACCGCCTGGGGATCCCGGGACCTGGACCTGTAACAAGGAAGTTTGGCATTCTGACGGGACGCCATCAGATCCAATTCTGGTGTGCCCCATAGCTGAGTCAGCTGGGCAAATACCTCCGGATGGAGCTCCCACTCCCCCGGATGAAAAGTCTGATGACTTAGGAAATCCGCCTCCCAGTTCTCTACCCCTGGGATATGGATTGCTGAGAGATGGCAAGAGTGATCCTCCGCCCATTGGATTATTTCGGTTACCTCCATCATAGCTAGAGAACTCCGTGTTCCTCCTTGATGATTGATATAAGCTACAGTCGAGATGTTGTCTGACTGAAATCTGATGAATTTGGCAGCAGCTAGCTGAGGCCACGCCTGAAGCGCATTGAATATCTCAGTTCTAGAATGTTTATCGGGAGTAGAGTTTCCTCCCGAGACCATAAGCCCTGTGCTTTCCGGGAGTTCCAGACAGCACCCCAGCCTAGCAGGCTGGCATCTGTCATTACTATGAGCCACTTTGGCCTGCGGAAACACATTCCTTGAGACAGGTGGTCCTGAGACAACCACCAGAGAAGAGAATCTCTGGTCTCCTGGTCCAGATGCAGTTAAGGAGATAAATCTGCATAATCCCCATTCCACTGTTTGAGCATGCATAGTTGCAGTGGTCTGAGGTGTAGGCGGGCAAAAGGAACTATGTCCATTGCCACTACCATGAGTCCGATTACCTCCATACACTGAGCCACTGATGGCTGAGGAATGGAATGAAGAGCTCGGCAAGTGGTTAAGAGTTTTGATTTTCTGACCTCCGTCAGAAATATTTTAATTTCTACCGAGTCTATCAGAGTCCCTAGGAAGGAAACTCTTGTGAGAGGGCAGAGATAACTCTTTTTTATATTCACCTTCCACCCGTGAGATCTCAGAAAAGCCAACACGATGTCCGTGTGAGACTTGGCTAGCTGGAAAGTCGATGCCTGAATCAAGATGTCGTCTAGATAAGGCGCCACTGCTATGCCCCGCGGTCTTAGAACCGCTAAAAGGGACCCTAGCACCTTTGTGAAAATTCTGGGAGCCGTGGCCAACCCGAAGGGAAGGGCCACGAACTGGTAATGCCTGTCCAGAAAGGCGAATCTGAGGAATTGATGATGATCTCTGTGAATAGGGATGTATAGATATGCATCCTTTAAGTCCACGGTAGTCATATATTGACCCTCCTGGATCAACGGTAGAATAGTCCGAATAGTCTCCATCTTGAATGATGGTACTCTGAGAAATTTGTTTAGAATTTTGAGATCCAAGATTGGTCTGAAAGTTCCCTCTTATTTGGGAACCACAAACTGGTTTGAGTAAAACCCTAGCCCTTGTTCCGCTTTTGGAACTGGGCGGATTACTCCCATGTAGGTCTTCGACACAGCGTAAGAACGCCTCTCTCTTTGTCTGGTTTGCAGACAATTGAGAAATGTGAGATCTCCCCCTTGGGGAAGAGTCTTTGAAGTCCAGAAGATATCCCTGGGACACAATTTCTAAGGCCCAGGAATCGTGAACATCTCTTGCCCAAGCCTGAGCGAAGAGAGAGAGTCTGCCCCCTACTAAATCCGGTCCCGGATCGGGGGCTACACCTTCATGCTGTCTTAGAGGCAGCTGCAGGCTTCTTGGCCTGTTTACCCTTGTTCCAAGCCTGGTTAGGTCTCCAGACTGACTTGGATTGGGCAAAATTCCCCTCTTGCTTTGTAGCAGGGGAAGCTGAAGCGGGACCACCCTTGAAGTTCCGAAAGGAACGAAAATTATTTTGTTTGGTCCTCATTTTATTTGTTCTATCCTGAGGGAGGGCATGACCTTTCCCTCCAGTGATGTCTGAAATAATCTCTTTCAGTTCAGGCCCGAATAGGGTCTTTCCTTTGAAAGTCACCACACTCACTTTACCCTTCCTAGTACTTTAGAGTAGGCAAAGCGAATGACTGGGGGTGGAGTTAGGGGAGGAGCTATATAGACAGCTCTGCTGTGGGTGCTCTCTTTGCCACTTCCTGTAGGGAAGGAGAATATCCCACAAGTATGGATGAATCAGTGGACTCGATACATCTTACAAGAGAAACATCTGTAATGACGAAAGTATCGATCTGTGTCAGATTGAGACCGGCGGATCGTATGTTACATCACAGATTTCAACTTTTGTCGGTCTGTAGGCTTTAATAACTAGGTCGGATCAAGCTTGCCACAATTACGCTGCGGAATTCCAGCGTTTTTGCAGTTGAAGGTTTGATAAATATCCCCCATAATCTTGCCCATAATGTTTTGTCGACACCAGAAAAAGCCGTGTGGAGATAAGTAATACATAACACTTATCTGTAGGGACTAATAAACACCCAGAGAAAATAAAATCATAAAAAAAATCTGTATCAAGTCATGGAAGAGAGTAGACACGTAGTTAAATAAACATGTCTTTTTTTATATATATTTATTTTACCCCTGCTTACTCTGCCAAGTCTTTCTGCAGAAGATGAATTCTGTAAACCACAAATTTAAATAAACTGTGCTAATTTGACTTATCTGTGTTCATGCACCATTCTACATGGTTGGGAAGTTTATTAGAAACTAATGAAAATATCCCTGTTGGAAAAAATATTTATTTAACCCCTTCTCTCTGCCAAAATTATTTATTTTACCCAATTTTCTCTCTACTTGTTTGTGTCTCTGATAGCCCTTTATGTATGTTCATATGTGTGGAGCATGTGCATGTGTGTGTTCAGGTGTGTGTCTATGGGAAGCTGTGTATCTATGCAAGTTTGTGTGTGTGTGTCTATGGGAGTCTTTGTGAGTGTCTGTGTAAAGGCTTGCCAGAAACACGGGGCCCCTATGTGTGTGTGTGTGTGTCTATGGTAGCCTGTGTGTGTACGCAAATGTGTGTGCATGCATAGGTGTGTGTCCATGGGAATTTGAGTGTGTGTCTATGGGAGTCTGTGTGTTTTGGATTTCTGTAGGTGCCTGTATGTATGCAAGTGACAATGAGACATGGTAGGTTTTGGAATGTTGCACTTTGGGGGGAGGGGCATCACCATTATGGAATTTCGACTGAGAGACAGATTCTATTGAAGCTGCCCTGATTGAAATGGATGAGGGACAAACTTAGGTATTGACAGCAGCATGCAGAAGTGAGTGCAAGCTCTGTAAATTTAACTAGGGATTAATGTTATAACAGTGCCGAGCTTTCAGTGATTATAAGTAGGTAATTAGCAACATTTGCACTTATTTCAATAACTTGCTTACTTTTCTTCCTTTTGTGTTTAGGCTGTTGCACAGTGTATGTGCCCTACAAAGTGCTTGAGCTTCTAGTTCATACTATCCATATATATCAATAATGTTTATCCTCGTGTGACTTAGCAAATGGCCCTTCTAAATGTAATATGTGAGAGGATATTTAGTTGTCCCTAGTGTATGTATATAAATACTTTTGTTTCATGCTAGTGTGTGTATATTATTATGTATGCTACCTATGGTGTGTGTGTGTGAATGCTGTGTATTTTATGCATTTATATGTGTTTATGTGTGTAGTTTGTGTATCCTGTATATTATTTGTATATGTTGTGTAGTGTGTGTGTGTGTATGCTCTGTAATAAATGTATCTATGTGCACACTGTAGTGTACTGTGTCTGGTGATGTGTGTGTGTATGTGCAATGTATAAACTAACATTTTTAACTAGTTCCTTGTGTACTTCCTTACTCAGCTATAACATACATTGTAGTTAAGGGGCAGTAATGATCATGGATCTGATCTAAAGTGTGATTTGAACATGTAGATGGAGACTGCAAGGGTTTAAATATGATCTGAGATCCAATTCACTCATATAACTGATACAGTGAGTGTAGTGTTCATGTATTTGATCTAAGAATTAATTTGACATATAGATGGCATGGGCTTGGCTGAAGTAACAATGCATCTGGTAATATATATGCAAGCCATCACCTTTATTTATAAGTAGCATTTCAGGGTTCTACCCTCTTCATTAGGCATAAAAAAGTAACAGTGGAAACACTTACCCCTGCTGATACACTTTAAAACAATTTCTGGAACCAGACGCCACATCCTCCCAGAATAACTAAGCCCCTCCCACTGGATATGATGTCATGGTCAGGAGGTACAGTGCATTGGCCATATCACCCTGAAGTGATTTAATACAAATAAAGTGCAATATAATATATAAGTGTTAAGAAATGTCTTAGATCCCCATTAGCTAGTCTAGGTATTATACTGGCATAATAAACATATAAACAAATAGCATCCATTTGGTAACTGGTTGCCAAAGCAACTGTAAACAAATACATACATATGGTATCCTGTTGCTAAGTAACATAAAGCTTGCAATCGTTTTTGCAATAACTAGCACTTTGAAAGGTCCTGGATGTAGACTACAATGGTTACTAAAGTAATACTTGTGTTAAAGGGATAGTAAACACCAAAAATTTTATTGTTTAAAAAGATAGATAATCCCTTTATTTACCATTCCCCAGTTTTGCATAACCAACACTGTTAAAGAACTATACTTTTTACCTATGAAATTACCTTGTATCTAAGTTCCTTATTTCAGATCTTTTGACAGACTTGCATTTCAGGCAGTTAGTGCTGACTCTTAAATAATTTCACGTGCGTGAGCACAGTGTTATCTATATGAAACACATAAACTGACGCCCTGTAGCTGTGAAAAACTGTCAAATGCATTCAGATGAGAGGTGGCCTTCATGGGCTTAGAAATTAGCATATGAACCTACCTAGTTTTAGCTTTCAACTTAGAATAACAAAAAAACAAAGCAAATTTAATTTTAAAAGTAAATTAGAAAGTTGTTTATAATGACATGCCCTATCTTAATCATGAAAGTTTAATTTAGACTTTACTATCCATTTAATTATCCAGTTCCCTATCAGCCTAGGGAACTGGATTTTGGACAGTGAATAATATAATGTTTTTGCAATTAAGGTACTTACCCTATTTAAAGCTGTGTTGCATAGCATTCCATAGCATGATTAAGGGTCTGTGTGGCCCGAAACATTGCTGTCCTTCCATGATGACACCCCAATAAAGATTCTCAACTTTTAAGAAACAGTGTTGGCGCCATTTGTTATTTATCTCTTGGATTTATATATATATATATATATATATATATATATATATATATATATATATATATATATATATATATACACATGTATATGTATGTATCTCTATGTTAAAGCCCTTTGTCTGTCTTTTTTTTTCTAACACCTGAGACCTCATATCTTTAAACCCTTATAACTTTTTTAGGCAATTTTTTTAAAATAATTTTTTATCGCTGTGACAAACATGTCCGCCGGACATCGCTAAATGCCGAAGCATCATTTCTGAAATGCTTGTGCGATGCCACCCCCTTCACATTTGCGGACAATCGGCCGCTATCAGGGGGCATCAATCATCCCGATCGGATCTGAATGATTGCTGTCCACCTCCTCAGAGGTGGCGGATGAGTTAAGGAGCAGGGATCTTATGACTGTTGCTTCTTAACTTTTGTTGCCGGCGAGCATAAAGGCTTGCGCGAAAATAGCTGCATCCGCAGCTTAATAGATCTAGCCGATAATCTGTATCTTAATGCACACAGAAGAAATTGTAATAAAACTATGCTTTACATGAAAATGACGTTTCAAACTTTGTACTTATGATACAAAATTTGAAGCTTATTATTTTTTACTTATTGTAAAATGAGTTTCCCTGCCTTTGCTAGTAAGCTAAACATGTGTGTTTCATGCTGTTCAATCTCGCAAACTCAAAATTAGCAAGATTGTGTAAATATATATGCAAAACGTATTACCATAATATAATAATAACATACATACAAAGCTATTGTAATATACTATTTGCTGAGGACAGGGTTAACAGATTTATGCTGGCTGCATTATTTAATTTTTAAAGTGTGCTTCCTGCAGTGGTATTCTACGTCTGGTTTTGCACATCTGATAATCTGGTCCTTTATGATTTGCTGCTAAAGAAATCCATATTTTTGTTGTATTTTGTCATTCATATTCTTAAAACAAAAAAATTGCAGCAAAATATTACTGCCAATGATAAATCGTATGAATCACTGTCGGCCAGATTACGAGTTTTGCGTTAGAGGCTATGCGGTGCTAATGAGCAGTTTTTTCTCACTGCTCACTTGCATACAGCGCTGGTATTACGGGTTTTTGCAAAGCGTTGAGCAAAATTGTGCTCCTTACCGTACTCCAATACCAGCGGTGAGCTGGTCGTATGTGCTCGTGCACGATTTCCACATAGGAATCAACAGGAGAGCTAGCTGAGAAAAAGTCTAACACCTGCAAAAAAGCAGCGTAAAACTCAGTAACACAGCCCCATTGATTCCTATGGAGAAATAAAATTTACATTTACACCTAACACCCTAACATGAACCCCGAGCCTAAACACCCATAATCTTACACTTATTAACCCCTAATCTGCCGCCACTGACATCGCCGACACCTACATTATACTTATTAACCCCTAATCTGCCGCTTTCTGACACCACCGCCACCTACATTATATGTATTAATCGCTAATCTGCTGCCCCCAACATCACCAACACCGACATTAAATTTATTAACCCCTAATCTGCCACCCCCAATGTCACCGCAACCGACCTACACTTATTAACCCCTAATCTGCCGCCTCCAACGCCGCCACTATAATAAATGTATTAACCCCTAAACATAAGTCTAACCCTAACACCCCCTAACTTAAATATAATTGCAATAAATCTTAATAAAAATTACTATTATTACCTAAATAATTCCTATTTAAAACTAAATACTTACCTATAAAATAAACCCTAAGCTAGCAACAATATAACTAATAGTTACATTGTAGCTATCTTAGGGTTTATTTTTATTTTACGGGCAAGTTTGTATTTTTTTTAACTAGGTACAATAGTTATTAAATAGTTATTACCTATTTAATAACTACCTAGCTAAAATAAATACAAAAGTATCTGTAAAATAAAACCTAACCTAAGGTACACTAACACCTAACATTACACTACAATGAAATAAATTACCTAAATTAAATACAATTAAATAAATAAATACAATTTGCTAAAGTACCAAAAAAAAACACTAAATTACAGAAAATAATAAACAAATTACAAGATATTTAAACTAATTACACCTAATCTAATAGCCCTATCAAAATAAAAAAGCCCCCCCAAAATAAAAAAACCCTAGCCTAAACTAAACTATCAATAGTCCTTAAAAGGGCCTTTTGCGGAGCATTGCCCTAAAGTAATCAGCTCTTTTACCTGTAAAAAAAAATACAAACAACCCCCCAACAGTAAAACCCACCACCCACACAACCAACCTCCAAAATAAAATACTATCTAAAAAAACCTAAGCTCCCCATTGCCCTGAAAAGGGCATTTAGATGGGCATTGCACTTAAAAGGGCAGTTAGCTCTTTTGCGGGCCAAACCCGAATCTAAAAAATAAAACCCACCCAATACACCCTTAAAAAAAACTAACACTAACCCCCTGAAGATCGACTTACTGTTCTGAAGACTGGACATCCATCCTCAAGGAAGTGGCAGAAGTCTTCATCCAACCGGGCCGAAGTCCTCAACGAAGCCGGTTGAAGTCTTCATCCAAGCCGGGCGAAGTGGTCCTCCAGGCGAGCAGAAGTCTTCATCCAGACGGCATCTTCTATCTTCATCCATCCGACGCGGAGCGGCTTCATCTTCAAGACATCCGACGCGGAGCATCCTCTTCATCCGGAGTCTTCTTACTGAATGACGGTTCCTTTAAGTGACATCATCGAAGATGGCGTCCCTTAGATTCCGAATGGCTGATAGAATTCTATCAGCCAATCGGAATTAAGGTAGGAAAGTCCTATTGGCTGATGCAATCAGCCAATAGGATTGAAGTTCAATCCCATTGGCTGTTCCAATCAGCCAATAGAATGCGAGCTCAATCCTATTCGCTGATTGGATCAGCCAATAGGATTGAACTTCAATCCTATTAGATGATTGCATCAGCCAATAGGGTTTTTTCTACCTTAATTCTGATTGGCTGATAGAATTCTATCAGCCAATCGGAATCTAAGGGACGCCATCTTGGATCACGTCACTTAAAGGAACCGTCATTCAGTAAGAAGACTCTGGATGAAGAGGATGCTCCGCGTCGGATGTCTTGAAGATGGAGCCACTCCGCGTCGGATGGATGAAGATAGAAGATGCCGTCTGGATGAAGACATCTGCCCGTCTGGAGGACAACTTCGGCCGGCTTGGATGAAGACTTCTACCGGCTTCGTTGAGGACTTTGGCCTGGTTGGATGAAGACTTCTGCCGCTTCCTTGAGGATGGATGTCCGGTCTTCAGAACAGTAAGTCGATCTTCAGGGGGTTAGTGTTAGGTTTTTTTAATGGTGTATTGGGTGGGTTTTATTTTTTAGATTAGGGTTTGGGTCGCAAAAGAGCTAACTGCCCTTTTAAGGGCAATGCCCATCTGAATGCCCTTTTCAGGGTATTGGGGAGCTTAGTTTTTTTTAGATAGTATTTTATTTGGGGGGGTTGGTTGTGTGGGTGGTGGGTTTTACTGTTGGGGGGGGTGTTTGCATTTTTTTTAGAGGTAAAAGTGCTGATTACTTTGGGGCAATGACCTGTGAAAGGCCCTTTTATTATTATTGATAATATTGATAGTTTAGTTTAGGATAGGGTTTTTTTTTATTTTTGGGGGGGTTATTTTGATAGGGCTATTAGATTAGGTGTAATTAGTTTAAATATCTTGTAATTTGTTTATTATTTTCTGTAATTTAGTGTTTGTTTGTTTTTGTACTTTAGCTAATTTAATTTAATTTATTAAATTGTTTTTAATTAAGTTAATTTATTTAATTGTAGGGTTAGGTTAGTTGTTATTGTAACTTAGGTTAGGTTTTATTTTACAGGTACCTTTGTATTTATTTTAGCTAGGTAGTTATTAAATAGTTAATAACTATTTAATAACTATTGTACCTAGTTAAAATAAATACAAACTTGCCTGTAAAATAAAAATAAACCCTAAGATAGCTACAATGTAACTATTAGTTATATTGTAGCTATCTTAGGGTTTATTTTATATGTAAGTATTTAGTTTTAAATAGGAATTATTTAGGTAATAATAGTAATTTTTATTAAGATTTATTGTAATTATATTTAAGTTAGCAGGTGTTAGGGTTAGACTTAGGTATAGGGATTAATATATTTAGCATAGTTGCGGCGACGTTGGGGGCGGTAGATTAGGGGTTAATAAATATAGTTAGGTGGCGGCGATGTTAGGGATGGGAGATTAGGGGTTAATAATATTTAACTATTGTTTGCGAGGCGGGAGTGTGGTGGTTTAGGGGTTAATATGTTTATTATAGTTGCGGCGATGTCCGGAGCGGCAGATTAGGTGTCAAAAATTTTATTTTAGTGTTTGTGATGTGGGAGGGCCTCGGTTTAGGGGTTAATAGGTAGTTTATGGGTGTTAGTGTACTTTTTAGCACTTTAGTTATGAGTTTTATGTTACGGCGTGGTACCGTAAAACTCTTAACTACTGACTTTTAAATGCGTTAGGGATCTTGGAGGTAGAGGGTGTACCGCTCACTTTTTGGCCTCCCAGGACAGACTCGTAATATTGGCGCTATGGAAGTCCCATAGAAAAAAGACTTTACAAAGTTTACGTAAGTCGTTTTGTGGTAAGGCCAAATAAGTGTGCGGTGCCCCTAAACCTGCAAGACTCGTAATAGCAGCGGGCGTAAAAAACAGCGTTAGGACCTCTTAACGCTGCTTTTTTACCTTAACGCACAACTCGTAATCTAGCCGTTTGTCTTTATTGCATTTAACTGTACAGTCCCTTTAGCTTGTTACATTTAGAAACCCACATTACATGGTTGTCCATCTAATGTTTACTCAATAAGAGAACTAAAAAATGATATATAAAAAAATATATGGTGTATGTTGCTATGTAAAAGTCTTCATTATTTGTCTTTACAATTCATTAAATGTTCATTTATTTCATACTAGGTCCATTAACATTATGTGTTGATAGCAAATAACCCACGCAATTTATTTGACATCAAATGTGAGTCACAAAGCACACTTTCCACTTCAAGAGGTTCTTCCTTTGAACAATTTAATTTGGCCTCTGTGTGCGTTAACTCTTTATTGTCCAATGGAATCAACAACATTTTAGTGTTTTAAAATAGTATAGTAACAAATGTATCACTAATACTTACATTCAAGAAAGAGAAAGTCTGAGCTAAATATGTATTTGCAACCAGTTAAAGCACACCCTCTTTTATATTTTTCCATAGATAATCTTCACAGTAATAAGATTTAAAAAAAAACATTTTAATTTTCTATCTGATAATAAAACAGACACATTTTTTCTCTTTTACTAAAACACAGGAAATAGCCACGTTATTGTGTAGCTGTGTTAATCTACCTTAATCAGGAGATCAACACATTTATTGTACTTTAGTCTATCATTTTTTTACAACCAGGGCAATACCACCTTAAACTGTAATTGAATTCATTATAAACAATGCTGATGTGCAAGCAAAATGAATCACTACACTACTATTAAAGAAATCAGGTCTTTTCCATCCTCAGTCCATTGACGGACATTATATTTTCCTTGCTATATTTTTTTCCGCTTTCAGCTCTACTATCAAACATTTACTAAGAAAAATGACTTCCTACTGTGTATCCATTAGCCACCACTGCAGATGCTAATGACCAAACTGCAAGGACATGAGATAGCAAATTGCAGTGACTCACAAAATGTACTTAGCACGAACTTCCTGCTTGCACTGCTGCGTCAATGGAAGACTACTAGTTCCTTAACAACAAAGGGTAATAAGAGCGAAGAGCCGATTGATGAAAAAAAAAACTGTTCATATATGGTCCATTAAAAAGATTAACTGATTGTGCGTGAGTAGACCATCACTGCACATTTCATCTTTCTTTAGCATTTATGAATTTGTTTCTCAATTATAAAATGTTAAATAAAAATCCATTGCAGGCTGGCGTTCTTTTTATAAATAAATGAGCTCTACAAAAGTCACATTAAGGTTATTATTACTAAAAGAAACATTATTAAATATCTTTCAATAGAACACACATAAGGTGCATTGAATGCTACAGTAACTACAAAGAAAGCTATTTTCCACTGTATTCCTATTCTGCTGCAGCTGCCCTACTTTCAGTTGTTATTATTGAAGACTACAATAAATTGCTTTTGTAATGCAGAATCTTCTGCTACAGAATAAAAAAAAGTGATAAAGTGAACTAAAATCAATGCTTTAATGTAAATTACAACATATGAAATTCCATCTCTTTCTGACTGCATATTTACATATTAATTTTATGTCATTTTTTTTTTTTATAAACAGGAAACTAAGAGTAAAGTCAGCACAGACTTGGATTCTAAATATCTTATATTAAAGGAACATAACATTTAATACATGCATCAGAAACTAATCACTACATTGCAAAAGATCGGCATCATTTTAAAATCACTTAAACTTTCATTCTGTTACCAAAACTTGCATTTATTTGCAGTTCACATAAAATGAATGTACTTTGTCACTAGCGAGGTAATTTACTGGCATGGGAAACACTTTCTGGAGCGATGACAGTAACTAGAAGCAAGTGGGTATATTTAAAGGGACGCTAAACCCAACATTTTTCTTTCATGATTCAGATAGAAAATACAATTTTAAACAACATTCCAATTTGCTTCTCTTATCTAATTTGCTCCATTCTTTAGCCATCCTTTGTTATAGAAATATCATGAGCCAATCACACGAGGCATCTATGTGCAGTCACCCATCAGCAGCTACTGAGCCTATCTAGATATAATTTTCAGAAAATGATATCAAGAGAATGAAGCAAATTAGATAATAGAAGTAAATTAAAAAGTTGTTTAAAATTGCATGCTCTTTCAAAATCCTAAAAAAAATAATTGTTTTTCTTGTCCCTTTAACCCCTTAACGATAGGTATGGGCGAACGTGTTTATATTCGAATTCGAATGTTAGAAGAAATTTTATTGTAGAAATTCGATTTACATAATAGACTGTTATATAAGAACGAATATTCTTAAAAATTCTATTATCAAATGTTATTTACAGTTTTCGAATGTCACTTTTGAATTCGAATGTCACTTTCGAATTCGAATGTCACATTAGAATTTGAATGTCACTTTCAAATTCGATTGTGACATTCAAATTCGAATATTTAATTTATAAACAGTATTAGACTAGAAATACTATTTCGAATTTGAATGTCACATTCAAATTCAAATTCTAATATTACATTTATAAAACACAGTATTAGACGAGAAATACTATTGTGAATTTGTATATAACATTTATTAAACATAGTTGTAGACGAGAAATACTATTTTGAATTTGAATGTTACATTTGAATTCGAATGTCACATTTGAATTCGAATATACATTTGAAACACACAGTATTAGACTGGAATTACTATTTCGAATTTAAATGTGACATTCGATTTTGAATGTAGCATTCAAATTCGAATATTACAATTATTAAACACAGTTGTAGACTAGAAATACTATTTCAAATTTGAATGTCACATTACGAAGTTGAATAAATACATAGCTAAAAATTCTATTATTCAAAAGAATATTTTCGAATTTTATTGAAAATTTGAAATCTAAAATTCGAAAATAGAACGTTAGAATGTTATATAAACATTCAAAATTTGATTCAAAAGAATGAATGTATCAAAATTCGTTTTAAATTTCGAATTTTTAGAAACATTCGCCCATCCCTACTTAACGACCGACGGCATACAGGGTACGTCCTACAAATTAACCGCGTTAGGGGCTCCTAACGCTGGTTTTGGCCGCCCGCTGGTATTTAGAGTCAGTCAGGAAAAGGGTCTAACGCTCACTTTGCAGCCACAACTTTTCCATACCGCAGATCCCCTTACGCCAATTGCGTATCCTATCTTTTCAATGGGATCTTTCTAACACCGGTATTTAGAGTCTTGGCTGAAGTGAGTGTTAGAAATCTAACGACAAGACTCCAGCCGCAGCAAAAAGCCAGGAGTTAAGAGCTTTCTGGGCTAACGCCGGTTCATAAAGCTCTTAACTACTATGCTCTAAAGTACACTAACACCCATAAACTACCTATGTACCCCTAAACCGAGGCCCCCCCACATCGCCGCCACTCTATTAAATTTTTTTAACCCCTAATCTGCCGACCGCACACCGCCGCAACCTACGTTATCCCTATGTACCCCAAATCTGCTGCCCCTAACACCGCCGACCCCTATATTATATTTATTAACCCCTAATCTGCCGCCCCCAACGTCGCCACCACCTACCTACAATTATTAACCCCTAATCTGCCGACCGGACCTCATCGCTACTCTATTAAATTTATTAACCCCTAAAGCTAAGTCTAACCCTAACACTAACACCCCCCCTAAGTTAAAAATAATTTTTATCTAACGAAATAAATTAACTCTTATTAAATAAATTATTCCTATTTAAAGCTAAATACTTACCTGTAAAATAAACCCTAATATAGCTACAATATACATTATAATTATATTGTAGCTATTTTAGGATTAATATTTATTTTACAGGCAACTTTGTATTTATTTTAACCAGGTACAATAGCTATTAAATAGTTAATAACTATTTAATAGCTACCTAGTTAAAATAATTACAATATTACCTGTAAAATAAATCCTAACCTAAGTTACAATTAAACCTAACACTACACTATCAATAAATTAATTAAATAAAATACCTACAATTCTCTACAATTAAACCTAACACTACACTATCAATAAATTTATTACATACAAATACCTACAATTAAATACAATTAAATAAACTAACTAAAGTACAAAAAATAAAAAAATAACTAAGTTACAAAAAATAAAAAAATAATTTACAAACATTAGAAAAATATTACAACAATTTTAAGCTAATTACACTTACTCTAAGCCCCCAAATAAATATAAATCCTAAAATAGCTACAATGTAACTATTAGTTATATTGTAGCTATATTAGGGTTTATTTTACAGGTAAGTATTTAGCTTTAAATAGGAATAATTTATTTAATAAGAGTTAATTTATTTCATTAGATAAAAATTATATTTAATTTAGGGGGGTGTTAGTGTTAGGGTTAGACTTAGCTTTAGGGGTTAATAAATTTAATAGAGTAGCGGTGAGGTCCGGTCGGCAGATTAGGGGTTAATACTTGAAGTTAGGTGTCGGTGATGTTAGGGAGGGCAGATTAGGGGTTAATACTATTTATTATAGGGTTATTGAGGCGGGAGTGAGGCGGATTAGGGGTTAATAACTTTATTATAGTAGCAGTGAGGTCCGGTCGGCAGATTAGGGGTTAATAAGTGTAGGTAGGTGGCGGCAACGTTGGGGGCGGCAGATTAGGGGTTAATAAATATAATATAGGGGTCGGCGGTGTTAGGGGCAGCAGATTCGGGGTACATAGGGATAACGTAGGTTGCGGTGGTGTACGGAGCGGCAGATTAGGGGTTAATAATATAATGCAGGGGTCAGCGATAGCGGGGGCGGCAGATTAGGGGTTAATAAGTGTAAGGTTAGGGGTGTTTAGACTCGGGGTACATGTAAGAGTGTTAGGTGCAGACTTAGGAAGTGTTTCCCCATAGGAAACAATGGGGCTGCGTTAGGAGCTGAACGCTGCTTTTTTGCAGGTGTTAGGTTTTTTTTCAGCTCAAACTGCCCCATTGTTTCCTGTGGGGGAATCGTGCACAAGCACGATTTTGAAGCTGGCCACGTCCATAAGCACCGCTGGTATTTAGAGTTGCAGTGGTGGTAAATATGCTCTACGCTCCCTTTTTGGAGCCTAACGCAGCCCTTCTGTGAACTCTAAATACCAGCAGTATTTAAAAGGTGCGGGGGAAAAAAAGCACGCGTAGCTAACGCACCCCTTTGGCCGCAGAACTCTAAATCTAGCGGAATGGTTGTTAACAACCAAGGACATACCCTGTACGTCGTCAGGGGTTTCAAGCGGTGGAACGATCCTGATCGCTTTGAGTCGAATTCAGGGTATTGCAGTGATGCCTCGATATTGAGGCATCATGCAATACCCTTTACTAACCATCTGATGCAGAGAGAGACACTCTGCGGCCCTCTCTGCATCGGCTAGCTGGTGGGTGGGAGCCATTGCAGGGAGGCGGGTGGGCGGCCATCGCTGGAGGAAACACATCAGAGGGGGGAGGGATCACGTGCGTAAGCCCCCACTGGACCGGAGGCAGGTGAGCGCACATGGTGGGGAGCGGGTGGGAACGCTATACTATGGGACAAATTGTTAAGGGAAGGAGGGAGAGAGGAGGGGGTAAGATTTTATCTAAGGGATCTGGGAGGGGGTGGGAGGTAGGTTATTAAGGGGGGGAGCTACACTACAGAAAAATTGGGAATTTTATTTAAACAAAAAAAGCTAATTATATGGCAAAAAGGTACTGGCATACAGCTGCCAGTACACAAGATGGCAGACAATAAAACAGAGGGGGAAGGGTTAGAGAGCTGTTTGGGGGGTCAGGGATGTTGGGGGATAAGGGGGATCCTACACAGCAGAATAGATTTTTTTTTATAAAAATAATACTTTCTGCCAGTACTTAAGATGGGGGGGACAATTGTGAGGTGGGGGAGGGAAGAGAGCTTTTTGGGAGGGATCAGGGGGTAGGATATTTCAGGTGGGAGGCTGATCTCCACACTAAAGATAAAATTAACCTTACAGGCTCCCTACAAGCTGCCTAATTATCCGCTTCACTGGTGCGCAGCGGCATTTAGCGGCCTTCTAATTACCAAAAAGCAATGACAAAGCCATATATGTCTTCTATTTTTTAACAAAGTGGATCCCAGAGAAGCATTTACAACCATATGTGCCATAATTGCACAAGCTGTTTGTAAATAATTTCAGTGTGAAACCTAAAGTTTGTGAAAAAGTGAACAATTTTTTTTTTATTTGATCGCATTTGGCGGTGAAATGGTGGCATGAAATATACCAAAATTGGCCTAGATCAATACTTTGGGTTGTCTACTACACTAAACTAAAGCTAAAATTAACCCTACACACTCCCTACAAGCTCCCTAATTAACCCCTTCACTTCTGGGCATAATACATGGGTGGTGCGCAGCGACATTTAGCGGCCTTCGAATTATCAAAAAGCAACGCCAAAGCCATATATGTCTGCTATTTCTGAACAAAGGGGATCCCAGAGAAGCATTTACAACCATTTGTGCCATGATTGCACAAGCTGTTTGTAAATAATTTCAGTGAGAAACCTAAAGTTTGTGAAAAAGTGAACATTTTTTTTATTTGATCGCATTTGGCGGTGAAATGGTGGCATGAAATATACCAAATGGGCCTAAATCAATACTTTGGGTTGTCTACTAAAAAAATATATATATATACATGTCAAGGGATATTCAGAGATTCCTGACAGATATCAGCAGGGGCGAAACTACAGGGGGTGCAGAGTTTGCAATTTTTTTTTACAAGAAAAAAAAACGTTGACCTGCCACTGCCTGCACTGATATCATGTGAGTGTGACATGATGCTTCACTAGTGTCTCTGACTACAGGGGTTAGTGTTTCTGTTTTACTCATTGGTGTTTATGTATGTGTGTGTGTGTGACTGTGTATGTATTTATGCATGTATGTGTGTGTGTGTATGTTTTTGGAACCAGCAAATTACAGACCTTGTTACTACAGCATGGGGGGGTAGGGGGTAAACAGTGTCACTGTACAGTACCACTATATACAGTACGGGGGAGCTGGACCATGTCACTGACTACTTTGGTAACTTTATAAAGTACTGGGGCGGGTAGGGTCAGGCCAGCCATCTCACCCGCAGATTACAGACTGTGTCACTAACTCACTATATACAGTACTGGGGGGTTAAACAGTGTCACTATATAGAGCAATAGGGGGTCAGACCATCTCACAGACTGTGGGCACAGGGTACCTCCTTTTGCAGACATCTAATCTGATTCACATTTATTTCTGTGTTAAATGTAAAAAAAAAAAGATATGTATCAAATTCAATTATTTTTTTTGGGGGGGGGGCCTTCTTAGATTCTTGCACCTGGGCCCTGTGGTTTCTAGTTACACCTCTGGAAATCAGTGTTCTGATGTAACTATCACTAATTTTGAAAAAAACAAAATGGTTTGGAAATAGCAAAGAGCTACTTGTATTTATTGCCCTATAAATTGCAAAAAAAAGCAAAGAACGTGTACACATTGGGTATTTCTAAACTAAGGACAAAATTTAGAAACTGTTTAGCATGGTTGTTTTTTGGTGTTTGCAGATGTGTAACAGATTTTGGGGGTTAAAGTTAGAAAAAGTGTGTTTTTTCAAATTTTTCATCATTTTTTTTTTATAGTAAGTTATAAGGTATAATGATAATAATGATATCTTTAGAAAGTCTATTGAGAAAAACAGTATATAATATGTGTGGGTCAAGTAAATGAGTAAGAGGAAAATTACAGCTAAACACAAACACCGCAGAAATGTAAAAACAGCCCTGGTCCATAACGGTAAGAAAATTGAAACATGCTCTGGTCACTAAGGGGTTAAAGGACACATTGAGCGTGGGACCCATTAGTCACCAAATTAATCATTTTATAAAGTTTAAGTAGAAGGTGGTAAAAAAAAGGGGTTAATCATGAATAAATATTTGGTTGGCCCAAGGGTTAATTACTGTTTAATATGCTACTGGTCTAAAGTGTTCACTGCTCTTAGTGCAGCTAACAGAAGGAGTTCATCACTGCTGTATAAGAGATTACATTATTCCATTTCATGAGAAACCGATCTTTCTCTGTAGACTGGCCGATCATTTTAAAGGTCCATTATAGTAAAAAACGGCATGCTGTAATCCTTAGAGTATGTAATTTTAAGACTATCGATCCTACAATACTGGGTATTTAAGCCCCTCAAAGAGGTTAAACACACAGTATAAATACTGCTTGGGACCCAAAGAGCCCTGAGGGATTTAACAAATTTACAGTATTGTTTTTTTCAAGACAGAGCTGTAAACTGGTCTATTACAGGTATGACTGTTATAATTACTTTACAGCTGAGTAAAAAAATACAATTTAAGAAAAACAATTGCTGCTCATACGTCACAAGCCATCAATTAGATTTCTTTATATAGTACATCAATCCGCCTTCAATGTGCTGTGAAAATAATCTTCAGGAAAATTTAACTTCCATTCAAATGTAAGAAAGAAAATAATTTCCAACAATAGAACTATATTGTGGCATGTTGTTGCAACAATATGCATAATTGCTCTGCTGAGGCTGCTGAAAGTATAATCATGCGCATGAGTCTTATTGAAATGTGTTTAAGACAGGGAATAGCAAGTCATACACTGCAAATGTATAGTATATAATGTATGTATAATGTATGTTATATATTCATCTTTTATAATGCAGTTCATGTACCCAGCACAATATACCTTGAGTTTTCCTTTCTCATGTATTCACCATACTGGGTGTAAATATATTACAAGATACAATTTAGTGCACATTATTTCTAAAAAAATATATATTTATTTGAAAATGCTGCAATAAAACCTGTCACAGAGCCAATTAGTTACAGTAGTTAGACATTAAATTCGTAGCATATGAAAAAATGAAGTAAAGGTTTAAAAATTATGTAATGGGGAACATCTTAATTTAATTTCTATCTTGTATACGGAAAAAACAGCAGTTAAATATATTAAAACTTTTTTTCCGTGTATATAAAAAGGTTAAGTAAATACTTGATGATTATGTGTTTTTTACTGTGGAACAAGGACGCTTCCCACAGAAAAAAAGTTAGTTTATACGGCACAGTAGCATCTGAATTTAACAACAACAAAAATATATGCATTTTAAAACATTGTCTTTTAGAAAGAATAAAGAAAAGGTTTGAGTAACATGTTCCAATAACACTGCCGGGTAGCACCCGGGCATAAAGAAGGTATTCAGTGAGTGCAATGCAACTTGGATCCGGCAATTTCCTTGTCAGTTGGTTGAATGATGTACAAGTCAGCAACTATGCAAGCTTCACTTTTGTTCTTGATAAATCCTGATTCCTTAAAAAATAAATAAATTAAAAATATATATATATTTATATGTGCTGCTGCTGGCTTGTAGCAGTAGCACTTGCTACTTATTTAACTTCATTGAAGTTTGCTCTGCTGTTCAACTGATTATTTTCTGCCCTTGTTCTGTTTCCCATAGTAAATAAGAAGTCAACACATTCCCATTCATGAACAAATAAAGGGCTAGATTAATCGCTCCCGCTTGTGCATTAACTGTGCTAGAAGTACGTTTATTGTGCATGTCGGGTAGCGTGCGTATTGCAAGTTGAAAGTTAAAAAAAAATTGTATGTGCCCTAACCCAACGCATGCAAAAAGTGTAAGTTGGAATATCGTGATCACATCAACATATTCACCCATAGAAATCAATGGAGCAATAAAAGTGGGGGGAAAAAATAAAACTCTACTTGCGCATTTTGTCAATTGCGCTAACCCGACTTATTACCTCATATCTTTGAGCCCTTATAACTTTTTTGTGCAATATTTTTTTTAACTAATTTTATTAGATAGTGTTATGTGTGTAACTGTACTTTTAAATGTATTGTTGATGTGTTTTGTGACACTTTTTATTTGAGAGTAACAGTTAACCAGAGCTCTGAGTTTGTGGTAGTCCCAAATCTACCTGCCACCAAGTTCCAACTTATACCTATTCTGGCTCATGCTCATGATATGAATGAAGTTATGGTTCCTCCAAAGGACCATGTCATAGGTCTAGTATATGTAAGTAGCAACATACTTCACCCGGAATATGAAAGCAAGCAGGAGAACCCAAAGATTTATGAAACATTGATAATTCTTGGTTACTAACATTATTTTTATAAAGCACATTTAGCATGTATTACTTTAAAAATCTTTTAAACGCACATCTGAAATAATTTAGTAAGCGAAACAGTTTAAAGAATAAGCACAAAATAATTGGCTAGATCACGAGTGGCATGCTAACTGTTGCGCATAAGCGATAAGGGGTATATTGAGACTCTGTTCTCGTCAAAAGTAGGGAGTATTATGATTTGAAAGTAAATGCATTTCTTTGAGCGCAATTAAATTTAAAGACTTCAGAAATCTGGTTAACTGTTATGTTTGACTAAAAAGTTGCATAAAACACATCATAATTCATAAATGCATTGTACAGTAAAGATATTCTAATAAAAATTAATAAAAATATATTGCATAAAAAAGTAATAAGAGCTCAGAAATATGAGGGCTGCAAAGAGCTTTAACAAATAGATATATACATATATATGTCAAAATATATATATGTACATATATATATATATATACAGTATGTGTGTGTTTATATGTGTGTACATATGTATTTATATTATGTTTATATATATTTACAGAGCTAGATTCATTATTTTCCTGGTATACTTGGTTAGACAATGCGCATTTGAACGCATCAAACCAAAAGAGGCATTTGAGGATCTACCAGCTGAAGCCCTGTCCATAGCTCTGCTCTACTCTTGGATATATATATATATATATATACTATATATAGATAGATAGATAGATAGATAGATAGATAGATAGAGAGAGAGAGAGAGAGAGAGAGAGAGAGAGAGAGAGAGAGAGAGAAGATATACTGTCAGGGCCGGATTGGGCAGCCGGGATCAGTCCCTGCTGTTACAGTACACACTGACTTAGTCCCCAGGGCCCACACTTACTCTGTGACTGCAGCTGCAGCACTACATGTAGTCTAGTAGTAGTAAACCTGACCGCTAACCTTCCTTACCTAAGACCTGTTACCGTAGTCCGACCGCAACTACTACCATAGCCTTAAACCAAAATCAGATGCCAAATATATTATATATAGGAGCAATGCCGATTAGCGAATTCACTCAGACAGACTGACTGTGACTGAGTCTGTGTCTGACTGTCACTCACACAGGCACTGAGGCCGGCGGCGGGAAACGCAGGGCCAGGGCCACTGGGCCAGAGAGGACTCAGGATCAGGAATCAATATCATCATATGCAGGCCGGGTCAGTGTCACTGGGTCAGGTGGGGCGTGCCGGCGGCTTACCTGACGTCATGTTGACTGACTCTCTTCCGTAAGTTTCGTTCAACTTCTCACATCACCACGTGACTTAGATAGTGGAGGGAGCCTCAGCCTTGGAGCGGCTGCGTCAGTGAGCCAAGCTGTTGGGAGTAATGTAATGCAGCAGGCCACGTGGGGTCACGTGTGGGAGCAGCAGGGACGGTGTGGGACCGGTAGCTGGCATTGCAACTTGGGCAGCAGCAGCAAAGCAGCAGAGGCACTGGAACTCTGGCAGACAGCAGGGCAGGCTTCAGGCACATTCATTCAGTTCGATCATCATCGTGAATTCACAATCATGTATGTAATATTTTTTTTTTTATAAATTATTATTTAATTTGTGAACAGTGAATGTGAACAAGTTAGTGAAGTCCAGTAGAAGACAGCAGTAGTACTGACCAAGAGCGTCACTTGTACCAGTAACACTCAATTATTACTCAGTTATTATTGTTTATTTGTTTGGTGTAGCATGCATACTTACTGACAGAGACAGTGTCTGACACATACTTACTTACTGTCTCATTCTGAATAAAACTAAAAGAAAAAGGATTTCCAGAATCCAGATGATCAGATCTGAAAATGTTAATTGTCATCCACATCCACAATTGAGACCTATTACTATTATGCTGCTTCCAGCTACAAAAAAATGCTTTCTTTGGCAATTTACATTGATGAGAAAATATTTAACTTTACAGATTAGGTTAGGTAATGTTCATTTTTCATATCACTCAGTGATAAAAACTAGTAATGTTTTTTTTCTATATGTGTATAAATTACAGTCATTTGTTTTAATTTTCTCTTGAATTCTCAAAATATATGAATATATCCACTATTTCTCCTGTGGAGGTACTAGGTAGAGTTGCTAGCTAGATTTATACAGTCAAACAGCCATCCATTCATTCAAGTATGACTTCTCTCAAGCTATGCTGAGGAACCTTCAGTTTCATGATAGCATGCAGGCCTGAGAAGTAAATTATTGAGAAGCGGCTATGGCAAATAAAATAAAATATATGGCAGACTGTTTTATTTAGCATATATCTAGATAATTTAGCCCAACACCTGCTTTTTGCAAGTAAAAACACTATGAATAAATATATCTCCACCATAATGAATATCTGCATGAAGTGTTTCTTTTTCTACTGAAAAACAAAAAAAGCAGTTCATAAAGTCAGGAGGTTTGTGTTTGAAACTATGCAATACAGACACAGATCAGAATTCTTCACGAGTTTACATACATTATACCAAAAAAAAAAAAATTAGGAGAAATATCCCATATCCCAATTAACCACTGTGAAAAATCGGGCATGTGCATTCTATGGGCACGCCGCTGCAAAATTTAGGGCTGGTCTAAAAATTTTCCAGGGCTGTTTTTCATTCCCAGTCTGGCCCTGTATACTGTATATATAATGTGCATACATATATATATATATATATATATATATATATATATATTGTATGTATGTGTGTGTGTATATATATATATATATATATATATATATATATATACACTGTAATATATATATATATATATTATATAATCTATGTGTGTGTATATATATATATATATATATATATATATTCATATATATATATATATATATATTCATATATATATATATATATATATATATATAAATACACTGTAATATATATATATATATATATATATATATATACATATATTATATAATCTATGTATATGTGTGTGTATATGTATATATATATATATATATATATATATATATATATATATATGTTAATAGAAGACAGCACTCTTTGGGCTTGACAAAAACAAGTGCCTTTTATTCAGTACTTATTTTTTACTGAATAAAAGGCACTTGCTGCACCTTTTGTCAAGCCCAAAGACTGCTGTCTTCTATTAACCTATACTTATCTACTATTCAGCACCCTGGCAAGTGAAGGAAGTTTGTGAGAGTGCACCTACTCCTATCCTACTGTATATATATATATATATAAGCAAACTCCTCAGAAATAGCACTCTCCGTTTTTAAACTACATTATTTAGTTAGTTAACGTTTTCGTCCTCAGACTAAAAGATACAAAAAAACATGACAACTTACCACCATAAATAGGGTTCCCATCACCAAATGAACGTTTTTCGAATAACGCCTGCATCTTTCTAGTGCAACTGCGCATGCGCAAAAGACAATAAGGAATCACCACCAAAGGGACAAACTTCTAAAATAATTAAACAAACACACACCGTGAGAAATATCACCCCTAGCAACCCATAAACAGAACTGTGTTACAATCGATAAAGCTCTATACATTAAATGAAGCATATCATCTTTACTATACTTAAACAGGGGTTATTAATTCTTATATGAACAAAACATTCAATATGCTATAGCTAGACTATCAGAGAAAGACAAAACATCTTACATAAGGCAAATCACCCCTACTCATAAATAAGGCATATCATCTAAACGAGATCAAAAAGAATTATTAATGCCTATATGAACAAACACTCAATGTGCTATGTCTAGTCTATCAGGGAAGAACAGGAAACAATTTACTAGTATGCTTACTACAAGCTAGTTAGCTACTTTAAAGTTAAGTTATATCATTCCATCCCTAGTGATAAGAGGCATCCTATTAAGATATAAGTTAAATCTCTAATTCCTTTGTCAGTTATCTGATAGAAACTCATATACCCAGCGAAGCTACATTACTCAGGGGCAGAATATCAAGAGACCATTACAAGAAACATTGGAAATCAAGATGTGTGTTTAAACCCTTAGGGAATAAGGTATCCAAATCAAAAATGCATTGAGACTCTCTTTGTAAAAGACTCCTAGCTCTATAATATCACCACCCCTCGGCCTTATGGGTACATGGTCTATTATGATATATCTGAGGTCCGAAACAGCATGTTTCATGTTTATACTCCAGAAAATGCCTGGCAACCAGCTGTTCTGACTCGCCATTTTTAATGACTGACCGGATTGATGACCAGTGATTCGCCATTTGGGTCCTCAGATCATCCTGGGTCTTACCAACATAAAATCTGCCAGATGGGCAATGCATAAGATATACAATGAATTTAGTGGTACATGTAACCCTATGTCTAATAAAAAAACCATTTTATTAGTCCAAGGGTGTATGAAAAAAGTACTCTGGGTTAGATCTCCACATGTTGTACAACCACTGCATCAGAAGCAAACTTTTTGAGGTACTTAACCAAGTTTTTTGGGTATAACTATCCCTGAAGTCAGGCCATAACAACAGGTCCTTCAAGGACCGACCTCTTCTAAATCCCACCATGGGAGCCTCTGTCTGTGTAAGTGGCAGAGATATATCAGTAGAGATAATATCCCAGTTTTCCTTTAAAGTTCTTGAGACGCCCAGTCTCTCAGGGGTAAAGGTAGTAGTGAAGATCATCCTTGTTCCATCCTTCTCCTTTGTGGACTTCGTCAATGCTTGCTCTTGTGTTAAACTATTAGTTAGCTCCAAGACATGTTGTAGATGGGCTGCTCCGTAAACCCTTTCTTTGAACCTTAACTCCATTTTAGAAAGTTGTTCATTCTTTTTTTCTTCTTCAGTATTGTTACAGACCACCCTTTTTTAGCTGTGACACCGGCAATGCACGTTTTAGGCTCAGTGGATGGCAGCTAGTCACCTCCAATAGTAGTTTCCTATCGGTTTCCTTCTGGAACAAAGTGGTACAAAACCATTAATGCCTTTATAGATCCATATGTCGAGAAAATCAATCTGTTTATTGTGGTAATTAATCTTAAACTAAACCTGAGGGTTCACCTTATTCAGGTCCTCAAATCATTGTAATAGTTCAGTGCTGTTACCATGCCACACTACAAACAAATCATCTATGTAGCGTCTGAAAAATTTGACTCTTGGATAAAAAAATAGGTCTGTCTCCTCTGTCTCAAATCTTTCCATAAAAAGGTTGGCATAGGATGGGGCCACATTGGACCCCATTGCTGTACCAGACATTTATTCAAGGAGAGGAGACAATGGCACTACTCACTTAATGGTGTGTTATAACGTTCCCCTACTGGTATTGATATACTGTAATATGAATTGTCTATTAGGGGTAGGTGCTTGTACCTGGGAACAAACTATACAAAAAATCAGTGAGGGACTGACAAAAGGGTACAAATATAGCACTCTATGAACGTTATTATTAATGCAAAAAAATAGGAAATTAAAATATAACTTTTACTAGATCAAGTTAAAAACAGGGGATTGACAAACATCATTAAAAGTGTAAATTTGGATCCACCACTTTTTAACCAGATACTGTCACTGCTGGTTAATAGAGACAAACACCTTTGTTAGGTATATGTGAGTCTCTTGTAAATCAAATGACAAGATTATCTCTTGGCATATTACTCATATAAGGTAACAATACTCCTGATTCAAGGTAGGTTTGAAGGCCACTAATAAATTGCAGTGAATTACGCTATCACAAGTAGAAGGTCAGATAGGCTGTTGGTGGTTATTCATAAACATCTAGGTGCTTTGCACTGAAATATCTTTACCTATGGTTGTAAGGAGTTGTGAACTTGGATAATAAATTACCTGTTAATACCGTTTAATGAAATGTTACTCCTAAATATCTATGTTCATAAGGATAAGTATTGTGCTGCCCACACTAATATAGAGAGTGGGATACCTCACACATTACTGATTTATATCTATTAATACTGTTAATTTCTGACACACTCCTAATTTTTACCTGTTAATACCGTAAAGATGGGTACTAGATTTATCTAAAGTATTTGGTAGAAAGTCTGTTACCTTATAAGTATCATTAAAATATTGTGAATTAAGGTAAGTCTGACTCTATTACCCACTCGGTTTTATGAATAACTAGGATACTGTATATACTTGGCCTAGCCTAGATCAACACCTATATTACCTGTGAGTAAGCAGGGTTTGTGGTATACCTAGTGTGGCTCGATCAGCTTACAGCTTGCCTATGGTTGTAAGGAGTTGTGAACTCAGATATTAAATTACCTGTAAGTACCGTTAATAAAATATTGCTGCCTGAGTATCAATGTTCTTAAGAATAAGTATTGTGCTATCCACGTTAATATAGAGAGTGGGATATCTCACACATAACTGATTTTTACCTGTTAATACCGTAAATATCTGACACACTCCTAATTTTTACCTGTTAATACCGTAAAGATAAGGTTTTTCTAAAGTATTTGGTAAAAAGTCCGTTACCTAATAGATATCGTTAGAATATTGTAAATTTAAGGTAAATCTGACTCTGTTACCAGCTATATTTTATAAATAACTTGAGTACTATGTATACTAGGCCTGGCCTGGATCAATACCTATATTACCTATGAGTAAGCAAGGTTTTTTGTTATACCTAGTGTAGCTCGATCAGCTTAGACTAGATACCGCTATTGCGGCCGAAACTATTTTAATACCATTTTATATTGTCATTTGAGAAAGAATGGAGGATCAACAAATTGATTTAAAAACAACAATTAGGGGAGAACAGGGGGACGCCACTGACGCGTTTCGCCATGGTGGCTGTATCAAAGGGCAGTCTCACTCTGTTTGCGTGAGATTTAAATACCCTTAGGTGTTGGCGGATTGGCTGTTAGAAACAGCATTATTTGTAATCATTGATTGGATTGGTCATAATCGAGGGTGTGTGACTTAAGAAGCGTGTTGATTGGTCTATTTGCCTCAGCTCTTTTTCTGTATTTGTCTCGATAATAATGTTATCTGCATATATTCAACAATGTTATTTGGTTGGCATCACAGTCTTATTGTGTCTCTTATATGATAATATTGATGTCATTCATTTATTTGTGTATAGTTGTATACTTGTTAAACGATCGTGATCGTAGCCTTGCTGTTATTGGGTACCGCATCTGTCAATCATAGTGACTTGACTTGCGAGAGCAGAGACACGGATGTTGATTGGCCTGAATGCGCTCTCTATCTTGCATTCATATCAGGTTATTCAGATTTACGTCATCCTGTTTCGTGACTCGGCTTTTCTACGCCCATCTCATGTTATTGGGTGACGGATCTGTCTGTCAATGTCATTCTGTGTCTCCGCCGTTTTTGCGTTCTCCCATAATATTTATAGATATGATAAACGGAATGATCGTAACAAGTTGTATCATATATACAATAGATGTTATACTTGACTTGTATCTTGTGCCAATTTTAAATTTGCATTTGGTAGTTATCAATGATATTTATGTTATCCAATGTCATATTCGATTCAAAATATGCTGCTAGTTCATTCTTTGGATCTTTCTGCGTACCGGGCTATTTTATGTTTAGGGGAATCTCTATCTTATAGTTGTTTAATGCCTAGACTAAATAGGTGCACAAAATACTAAAAGTGAAACAATGGTGAAAAAGAATAAAAAGTAAAAAGTGAAAAGACGTGTGTTATAAGTGAATGTCATCAAATAATAATGATGAGTAGAGTGATGTCAATAAAAGTTGATATGTTGGTGCTACTTTAAATGATAATTCAAATTTGAAAATATTGAATATTGTGTGCCTTATGGGTGTGTGAAAGATAAATAAATAATTTAGTTGAAGTAAAAAAAGGGGTTGTATAGAAATGATCGTTATACATAGCAAAAAATGCTGATTGTGTCGTGACCATATGAGTGTAATCAGTGAATAGGAGCAGTGTAAACTAAAATATTAGTGTGATGAAATTTAGTGTAATATTTGACACTTAAAGGTGCTTAAAAAATGAATTTATAAAAATAGAGTCCATATCCTAGACTATGTATATATTGCAGAAAAATATATGGAATTCCATATCCCTATTTCCATGTGAATCTTTTTTAGTTACATATGGTCTTATCCATGTGTAGGATAATGAATCCAGCATTGGATATATTTTATTAATAACTCTTCTTGTCGTTCAGAGATAATTCGTTAGAATGTTAACTACAGATGCTATTTTATCGTTTTATTTGATACTTTTATTTAGGAAGAAATACATAGTAGTTGTTATTTTCATTGAGACCATGTGGATTGACAGAATTGAGCAAGTAAATCCACTTGCACTCTGCCTGAAGTAATGCATCTTCTAAGTCTCCTCCTCTGATTCCTAAAGATATTTTTTCTAAGCCAAAAAAGGATAGATGTTCAGTATTTGAATCATGTTTGTACAGAAAATGTTTGGCTATCTGGGTGATCTTTTTGCCTCTTTGGAGGTCTGATTCAGCATTTCTTATATTACACATGTGTTCGCCTACCCTCTTTTTGAGTAGGCAGATTTGGGAAAGTACACCACATTAAACAACATATCACATGCACCACTGCGAGTGTGATCTACGTACTACAATGTAGTTGCAAATTAAACTACGTAGGTATGACCTCACGCCTACTCAAAAAGAGGGTAGGCGAACACATGTGTAATATAAGAAATGCTGAATCAGACCTCCAAAGAGGCTAAAAGATCACCCAGATAGCCAAACATTTTCTGTACAAACATGATTCAAATACTGAACATCTATCCTTTTTTGGCTTAGAAAAAATATCTTTAGGAATCAGAGGAGGAGACTTAGAAGATGCATTACTTCAGGCAGAGTGCAAGTGGATTTACTTGCTCAATTCTGTCAATCCACATGGTCTCAATGAAAATAACAACTACTATGTATTTCTTCCTAAATAAAAGTATCAAATAAAACGATAAAATAGCATCTGTAGTTAACATTCTAACGAATTATCTCTGAACGACAAGAAGAGTTATTAATACAATATATCCAATGCTGGATTCATTATCCTACACATGGATAAGACCATATGTAACTAAAAAAGATTCACATGGAAATAGGGATATGGAATTCCATATATTTTTCTGCAATATATACATAGTCTAGGATATGGACTCTATTTTTATAAATTCATTTTTTAAGCACCTTTAAGTGTCAAATATTACACTAAATTTCATCACACTAATATTTTAGTTTACACTGCTCCTATTCACTGATTACACTCATATGGTCACGACACCATCAGCATTTTTTGCTATGTATAACGATCATTTCTATACAACCCCTTTTTTTACTTCAACTAAATTATTTATTTATCTTTCACACACCCATAAGGCACACAATATTCAATATTTTCAAATTTGAATTATCATTTAAAGTAGCACCAACATATCAACTTTTATTGACATCACTCTACTCATCATTATTATTTGATGACATTCACTTATAACACACGTCTTTTCACTTTTTACTTTTTATTCTTTTTCACCATTGTTTCACTTTTAGTATTTTGTGCACCTATTTAGTCTAGGCATTAAACAACTATAAGATAGAGATTCCCCTAAACATAAAATAGCCCGGTACGCAGAAAGATCCAAAGAATGAACTAACAGCATATTTTGAATCGAATATGACATTGGATAACATAAATATCATTGATAACTACCAAATGCAAATTTAAAATTGGCACAAGATACAAGTCAAGTATAACATCTATTGTATATATGATACAACTTGTTACGATCATTCCGTTTATCATATCTATAAATATTATGGGAGAACGCAAAAACGGCGGAGACACAGAATGACATTGACAGACAGATCCGTCACCCAATAACATGAGATGGGCGTAGAAAAGCCGAGTCACGAAACAGGATGACGTAAATCTGAATAACCTGATATGAATGCAAGATAGAGAGCGCATTCAGGCCAATCAACATCCGTGTCTCTGCTCTCGCAAGTCAAGTCACTATGATTGACAGATGCGGTACCCAATAACAGCAAGGCTACGATCACGATCGTTTAACAAGTATACAACTATACACAAATAAATGAATGACATCAATATTATCATATAAGAGACACAATAAGACTGTGATGCCAACCAAATAACATTGTTGAATATATGCAGATAACATTATTATCGAGACAAATACAGAAAAAGAGCTGAGGCAAATAGACCAATCAACACGCTTCTTAAGTCACACACCCTCGATTATGACCAATCCAATCAATGATTACAAATAATGCTGTTTCTAACAGCCAATCCGCCAACACCTAAGGGTATTTAAATCTCACGCAAACAGAGTGAGACTGCCCTTTGATACAGCCACCACGGCGAAACGCGTCAGTGGCGTCCCCCTGTTCTCCCCTAATTGTTGTTTTTAAATCAATTTGTTGATCCTCCATTCTTTCTCAAATGACAATATAAAATGGTATTAAAATAGTTTCGGCCGCAATAGCGGTATCTAGTCTAAGCTGATCGAGCTACACTAGGTATAACAAAAAACCTTGCTTACTCATAGGTAATATAGGTATTGATCCAGGCCAGGCCTAGTATACATAGTACTCAAGTTATTTATAAAATATAGCTGGTAACAGAGTCAGATTTACCTTAAATTTACAATATTCTAACGATAGCTATTAGGTAACGGACTTTTTACCAAATACTTTAGAAAAACCAGTACTTATCTTTACGGTATTAACAGGTAAAAATTAGGAGTGTGTCAGATATTTACGGTATTAACAGGTAAAAATCAGTTATGTGTGAGATATCCCACTCTCTATATTAACGTGGATAGCACAATACTTATTCTTAAGAACATTGATACTCAGGCAGCAATATTTTATTAACGGTACTTACAGGTAATTTAATATCTGAGTTCACAACTCCTTACAACCATAGGCAAGCTGTAAGCTGATCGAGCCACACTAGGTATACCACAAACCCTGCTTACTCACAGGTAATATAGGTGTTGATCTAGGCTAGGCCAAGTATATACAGTATCCTAGTTATTCATAAAACCGAGTGGGTAATAGAGTCAGACTTACCTTAATTCACAATATTTTAATGATACTTATAAGGTAACAGACTTTCTACCAAATACTTTAGATAAATCTAGTACCCATCTTTACGGTATTAACAGGTAAAAATTAGGAGTGTGTCAGAAATTAACGGTATTAATAGATATAAATCAGTAATGTGTGAGGTATCCCACTCTCTATATTAGTGTGGGCAGCACAATACTTATCCTTATGAACATAGATATTTAGGAGTAACATTTCATTAAACGGTATTAACAGGTAATTTATTATCCAAGTTCACAACTCCTTACAACCATAGGTAAAGATATTTCAGTGCAAAGCACCTAGATGTTTATGAATAACCACCAACAGCCTATCTGACCTTCTACTTGTGATAGCGTAATTCACTGCAATTTATTAGTGGCCTCCAAACCTACCTTGAATCAGGAGTATTGTTACCTTATATGAGTAATATGCCAAGAGATAATCTTGTCATTTGATTTACAAGAGACTCACATATACCTAACAAAGGTGTTTGTCTCTATTAACCAGCAGTGACAGTATCTGGTTAAAAAGTGGTGGATCCAAATTTACACTTTTAATGATGTTTGTCAATCCCCTGTTTTTAACTTGATCTAGTAAAAGTTATATTTTAATTTCCTAATTTTTTGCATTAATAATAACGTTCATAGAGTGCTATATTTGTACCCTTTTGTCAGTCCCTCACTGATTTTTTGTATAGTTTGTACCAGACATTTGCAACACGAAATCCTTTTCAAATTAAAATAATTATACTTCAGACAGTAGTCAAGGAATATCACATCAATGGGCATTATCACATCAATGGACGGGGCAATATATGGATACTTCAACAGATGATGGAATACAGCAGACATACATTCATCATATGGAATGATACTATATAAACGGGTCACATCAAGTGTGACCAGAATATCCTCCAGATTGAACTCAGACCAGGTTTGTAATAGCTTAATCAGCTCCATTGAATCTAATAGAAAGGAAAGGGTGTTACGCACCAAGTTGTCATGTTTTTTGTATTTTTTAGTCTGAGGACGGGGGAAACCCTGAAAACGTTAACTAACTAAATAAAGTGATTTAAAGACGAAGAGTGCTGGATCCCACATTGGAGCCTATTTATATATATATATATATATAACATTTTATTTTTCAACTTGTAATATGAGAATAAGAGTACTATTGATTTAACTTGAGTGGTGTGAGCGCTCAATAGCGCAATCTTAGCCGATATACGTATATGGATTTTGTGATGGACATTATTTTTACTTAAAAAGATAAAAATCACCAGATATTTTCACATTGCACGTCTGCTGGATTGGAATAGTATAATCAGTTGTAGTCATGGAAGTACTTATTTATGGTAATAGAACAAAATCTGATACATTTACTCATCTATAAAAGCAGCATTTTCTGTTTCCATTCTAGGTTTGTATGAAGAAAGGCAACTGAACAACTCTGCTCACATAAATATAAAGGTTAATTTTCTTGAGAGTTTGGGTCTCTCTGTGTAGACTGTGGTTCTTCAGCCAGTGCAAACATTTATATGTATTTATATATACAGTAAATTGGGATGAACACTGTAGTGTACTATTTGCATGGATCATAGCAGCCTCTTTCTTTCTGTTTTAGGATAAAACAGGTAAACAGAATCAGTAAAAAGAAAATAAAAATATTTATCCCTTAACACCTCTAAATCCAAATTCAACTTTAAATTAATTACCTAATTCCACCATTCATAAATATTGCTGATATCATGGAATTTATTTTAAAATGTACCTATTTTAAACTCAGGATTTAATTGTATCATTGCAGGAAATTATTAAATTCAGTACAGTTATTAAAACATTTAAATTAATCCGTTAGCCTGTGGCTATCTGTAAGGCCCTGATATTCACATTTGGAAAGAAATTGCAGTTCAGACTTAACAGGGGCTGAACTCCCTGAATATTCAAAAGAAAAAGGGCAGAACTCTCCAGCACTGCGAGACGTCTTTAACCCCTTAACGACTCATGTCGTACAGGGTATGTCTTGCACAAACTGGTCTTTAAAGACCAGCGACGTACCCTGTCCGACATTAGGGGTCTAAAGCGGCTGAAAGTGATCCTGATCGCTTCCAGCCACTTTCCGGTTCTTGCAATGAAGCCTCGATATTGAGGCATCCTGCAATAACACCGCTTGGCCATCTGATGGAGAGTGAGCCACTCTGTGGCTCTCTCTGCACCGGACATCGATGGCCAGTATCGTTGGCGGGTGGGAGCTGACGTGGGAGGCGGGTGGGCGGCCATCGATGTGCCCTATAACGTTGAGGGGGCGGGATCATGGGAGGGATAGCGGGGGTGTGCACGGAGGTACACGTGCATGCACGGGGGCGGGCGCGTGCACGGGCTGGAAGCGCGTTGGAACGACTACACTACAGAATTTTTTTTAAATTAAAGTGGGATAGAGTGGGGTAAAATGTAATAAAAAAAGCATCTAAGGGATCTGGGAGGGGGTGGGGGGTTGGTCTTTGGGGGGGAAGCTACACTACAGAAAAAATAAAAAAAAAATTAAAAAAGCATTTTCTTAATAAACTGGGTACTGGCAGACAGCTGCCAGTACCCAAGATGGCTACCAATAAAGTGGAGGGGAAGGGTTAGAGAGCTGTTTGGGGGGATCAGGGAGGTTGGGGGCTAAGGGGTATCCTAAACATCAGCATATGTAAAATACCTTTTATTTTAGTACTGGCAGACTTTCTGCCAGTACTTAAGATGGCGGGGACAATTGTGGGGTGGGGGAGGGAAGAGAGCTGTTTGGGAGGGATCAGGGGATGTGATGTGTCAGATGGGTAAGGCTGATCTCTACATTAAAGTTAAAATTAACCCTGCAAGCTCCCTACAAGCTACCTAATTAACCCCTTCACTGCTAGACATAATACACGTTTGATGCACAGTGGTATTTAGCGGCCTTCTAATTACCAAAAAGCAATGCCACAGCCATATATGTCTGCTATTTCTGAACAAAGGGGATCCCAGAGAAGCATTTACAACCATTTGTGCCATAATTGCACAAGCTGTTTGTAAATAATTTCAGTGAGAAACCTAAAGTTTGTGAAAAAGTTTTGTAAAAAGTGATTTCTTTTTTTATTTGATCGCATTTGGCGGGGAAATGGTGGCATGAAATATACTGAAATGGTCCTAGATCAATACTTTGGGTTGTCTACTCCACTAAACTAAAGCTAAAATTAACCCTACAAGCTCCCTAATTAACCCCTTCACTGCTGGGCATAATACACGTGTGGTGCGCAGCAGCATTTAGCGGCCTTCTAATTACCAAGAAGCAACACCAAAGCCATATATGTCTGCTATTTCTGAACAAAGGGGATCCCATAGAAGCTTTTACAACCATTTGTGCCACAATTGCACACGCTGTTTGTATATAATTTCAGTGAGAAATTTAAAATTGTGAAAAATGTAACATTTTTTTTTCATTTGATCGCATTTGGTGGTGAAATGGTGGCATGAAATATACCAAGATGGGCCTATATCAATACTTGGGGTTGTCTACTACACTACACTAAAGCTAAAATTAACCCTAAAAGCTCCCTACATGCTCCTTAATTAACCCCTTCACTGCTGGGCATAATACACGTGTAGTGCACAGTGGCATTTAGCGGCCTTCTAATTACCAAAAAAAAAAAAAAAAATTGTGAAAAAAGTGAACAATTGTTTTTATTTGATCTCATTTGGCGGTGAAATGGTGGCATAAAATATACCAAAATGGGCCTAGATCAATACTTTGGGATGACTTCTAAAAAAAATATATACATGTCAATGGATATTCAGAAATTCCTGAAAGATATCAGTGTCCCAATGTAACTAGAGCTAATTTTGAAAAAAAAAGTGGTTTGGAAATAGCAACGTGCTACTTGTACTTATTGCCTATAACTTGAAAAAAAGCAAAAAACATGTAAATATTGGGTATTTCTAAACTCAGGACAAAATTTAGAAACTATTTAGCATGGTTGTTTTTTGGTGGTTGTAGATGAGTAACAGATTTTGGGGGTCAAAGTTAGAAAAAGTGTGTTTTTTTCAATTTTTTCCTCATATTTTATAAAAAATGTTATAGTAAATTATAAGATATGATGAAAATAATGGTATCTTTAGAAAGTCTGTTTAATGGCAAGAAAAATGGTATATAATATGTGTGGATACAGTAAATGAGTAAGAGGAAAATTACAGCTAAACACAAACACCGCAGAAATGTAAAAATAGCCCTGGTCCTTAAGGGAAAGAAATTGAAAAGTGGCCTTGTCCTTAAGGGGTTAATTTCTATATATGAAGGAGACTAGCCCAGTGCAATACAGCCCTGCATTATATGAGAGTTTTGTTACACTTACACTTTGTGCTTTGTATTTTAGATTATTACACTTTAGATTTGGGTCATACTCTGCATTTTCTCATTTATATTTTAATATATTTAGATTTAGCTCTAACAGTGATTTTACAAATTCTTATTATGTTTCGAAAGTTTCTGTGTTACTTCAACAAATTAGGATCCTACTTTGTGTAGATTTTACAAATTGTTTTGAATTTGTTGCATTGCAAACTAAAACTGACAGCTTCAGAAAGTGTGAGGGACAGAGCAGTTCCCTCTGTATGCCTGAAGGTCTCCCACAAGTCTTGTGAAATTTTCTAAGCATTTTGAACAAGCTGGTCTCACTGATTTGTCTCGCCGGCTGTATGCAGGGGGAAGTTTGATCAAACTTCACAATAGACTTATTTAAATAAACAGAATAGTAATATATACTAACATATAGACAAAAGCAAGTTAAATTGTAATAAAAACATTTTAGTTTCATTTGTTATTGATGCAAATGGAGCCTTTATATCAGCCCCAGGGGTTCTTCAATTACCTTTTCTCTCCAATGTTAAATTTAGTATCTCGGAGAGATTCATTACTTGCTATGGAAGGCTTCTCTCTTCATCCCTTTCTTAGAAAATTCATTGAGTTCTACATCCGTGAAGTCAGTACTATAATCAGAATTTGTAAAATCACAATCCTAAATACACTGCTGTATACAAAATAAAATACAAAATAGAAAGTGCAAACTTTAAATATAATAAAAAAGTTATATAAATTTATATAAAGTTATATAAAATAGAAAGCACAACATATAAATGCAGAAGAACTGGCATGTCATGCAGTGCAATTCTGAGAATTATGTATATAGTGTTTGACTAAAAGTTGCACTTATCCTCAGATAGTCTAAAATAGTTTGGGGCCTTTGTAGGCCATTGTTATGTGGTTAAGGGGTACATAGGTATAGTTATTAGGCTCAGTGTAAATTTTTTAAAAGGGATCCTTTACTTTCCATCACCAATGTCGGTACCGATGCTGCTTGGAATATTTTGCCAGTATCGCCACCCATTGTGATGTATAGTAAAATGCCCCTCTGCGATTTCTATAATTCAAAGAGAGAAAAGAAGGCGCCTTCTTTTCTCTCTTTGAATGATAGAACTCTCAGCGTCTAGCCAGACACTTAGAAGAGCTGCCTTGGAGGGTCTTGTTCTTTGGAGACTACACTGCCATCCATCGTTTTATGACTTTTGTCTTTCGCAAGATTTGCTTTAGGACTCTAGTTGAACTGATTGGTTTTTCTTTTGCTGTAATTATTTGTGTATATACCCATATTGGGTTTTACTTCTCATACATTCTGTATACTAGACATATAGCTATATTTTATATTTCATATACCCCTTTTTTATCGAATACGCCTCTGTGGCGTCCCTCTATTGTGTGTGATTCCTCTCACACAATATCATTGTGATTATAGCCCCTCTGCGATGCTGCGTTTAAAGAGTAATGTCAGCACTTTTGAAAATTTCTCTGGCATCGTCGACATTGCATCAAATCCATTTTGAATATATCACCTCCATGCATCACTTTTGACCATCAGGGCCGCAGCGAGATGTTCAGTGGCAATCGTTTCTAGAGGTGCATGCCTCTAATATTGCTATTGGAGCTAAAGATCAGATGCCCCTGATTGCCTTTTACTCAAGATGTTCATCATCAGCTGAAGAGAATTATGATGTGAGAGATTGAGAGTTGTTGGTTATCAGATGCACTTTGGAGGAGTGTACATATTAGTTGGATAGGGCAGTTCAACCTGAAATAATTTCATCTTAATTTGGAGTATCTTTTTTTCTGCTAAAATACTTCATCCCAGATTCAACTTTGTTATCACATATCATCCAGGATCAAGAAAATAAGAAAGCACTGTTATACAGGCTGTACACTCACTACTTTACATTGTAGCAAAGTGTCATTTCTTCAGATATAATAAAATATTTACAAAAATGTGAGGGGTGTACTCACTTTTGTGGGATACTGTATATATAGATCTCCTAAAGGATAAAGATAAAAAGTCAGAACAATTTTACCCTTTTTTGTGAGGATGTATGCATGTGAAAATGTCATTCAAAAGTTGAAAATTGAATAATAAGAGCTATCATACAATATTAAATAAATAAAAAGAGGGGCATGGCAGTGTTTCAGTCTGCACACAAAGGGCAGTTCATTAAGTACTGTAAAGGAATATACTGTTTTGGATATCAGAAGTTAAGCAATGCATTGCAGACATCTGCATACCATATACACACTTTAAGGCATTTAAAATTGTAAATTTCTTAGGGGAAAAAATGTGTACAGCTTTGGAAATTGCAGTGTGTTTCAATGAACGGCTTGGTGTCTCATTTGCTGCTGTCAAACAGCGGCTGGGAAATCTAAGACAAACTGCAACTTTGCCCTTTCCACAATATTAGGATAACTGCAGTTTCTTGAGGGAAGCTGGAAAAGCATAGTTTTCATAGTAGAAGGTGAAGTAAATAATTAATAATTTTACTTTACATAATTAAACATGTTATAGGGGATTGAAGTTGGTGTTTAGTGTTCCTTTATTAAACACATCCAATAATCAGTAATAGCAGTGGTCAGATATTGTTACTAGAGAAGGCTTACAGACAGTTGTCAGATCTTACATTTGACATTTGAAATTTAATCAGGATCTTGACAGTGATCAAGAAGAAAAATACTGTTAAGGTTTGGCTAGTAATGATGTTTCTGTGTCTTTTAAAGAGAAACATCTCAGATTTCTCTTCTCTTGGCATGTTCCAAGATGCAGAAATACCTTAAAGGGACATGAAACCCAAAAATGTTATTTCATGATTCCATAGGCGTAACTAGAAACCACAGGGCCCAGGTGCAAGAATCTAAGAAGGGACCCACCCACCCCCCTACCTAACCCCCCAAAAAAGGTGAATTTGATACATATCTTTTTTTTTTTTTTTACATTTAAAACAGAAAAAAAAATGTGAATCAGATTACATGTCTGCAAAAGGAGGTACCCTGTACCCACAGTCTGTGAGATGGTCTGACCCCCTATTACTGTATATAGTGACACTGTTTAACCCACCAGTACTGTATATAGTGAGTTAGTGACACAGTCTGTAATCTGCCTGTGAGATGGCTGGCCTGACCCTACCCACCCCAATACTTTATAAAGTGACCACAGTAGTCTGTGACATGGTCCAGCCCCCCCCTACTGTATATAGTGACACTGTTTAACCCACCAGTACTGTATATAGTGAGTTAGTGACACAGTCTGTAATCTGCCGGTGAGGTTGGCTGGCCTGACCCTACCCGCCCCAGTACTTTATAAAGTGACCACAGTAGTCTGTGACATGGTCCAGCCCCTAGTACTGTATATAGTGGTACTGTATAGTGACACTGTTTACCCTCCGCCCCCCCCCCATGCTGTAGTAACAAGGTCTGTAATTTGCTGGTTCCACAAACACACACACATACATGCATGCATAAATACACACACAGTCACATATATACATACACACATACACACACACACACACACATACATGCATTCATAAATACACACACAGTCACATACATACATACACACATACACACACACACACATGCATAAATACACACACAGTCACATACATACACACATACACACACACATGCATAAATACACACACAGTCACATACATACATACACACATACACACACACGTATAAATACACACACAGTCACATATATACATACACACACACACACATACATGCATAAATACACACACAGTCACATACATACATACACACACATACATGCATAAATGCACACACAGTCACATATATGCATACACACACACACACACACATACATGCATAAATACACACACAGTCACATATATACATACACACATACACACACACACATACATGCATAAATACACACACAATCACATATATACATACACACATACACATACACCAATGGGTAAAACAGAAACACTACCCCCTATAGTCAGAGACACTAGTGAAGCATCATGTCACACTCTTATGATATCAGTGCAGGCAGTGGCAGGTCAACGTTTTTTATTGAAAAAAATATATATTTTTTTAAGCTGGGCCCCCACCCTCAGGGGCCCAGTCGCAGCTGCAACCCTCTGCAACCCCTGTAGTTTCACCCCTGCATGATTCAGATAGAGAATACAAGTTTAAACAACTTTCTTATTTACTTCTATTATCTTTGTTTCATTCTCTTGGTATTATTTGTTGAAGGAGCAGCAATGCACTACTGGTTTCTAACAGAACACATGGGTGAGCCAATGACAATCGGTATATATATGCAGTCACCAATCAGCAGCTAGAACCTAGGTTATTTGCTGCTCCTGAGCTTTCCTAGATAAACTTTTCAGCAAAGGATAACAAGAGAAAGAAGCAAATTAAACAAAATAAGTAAATTGCAAAGTTGTTTAAAATTGTAATCATAAAATTATTTTTTTGGGTTTCATGTCCCTTTAAGTATCCCCCAGGAGGCTCATCATTGATTGGCTAGGTAGTTCTTTTTAACATGATATTGTGGGCCTCATTAGGAAAATAGTAGGCAATAAACACATCTACTGCTGTTGATTGTCAACCTAACTGTGCAGATGTCAGAGCACTATTTTAAATCCCCCATGATAAGGGATTTGAAGCTGTGTACAGCATTGTATTTCTTTATACAAACTACAAGGAAATGCCTTATTAATTAGAGTAACCTATTTCTACTAACACATTATTATATTGCATCTAAGAGGAATCCGTACATTTATTAGATATTCTGAAAACTTTTATTTCTCTTGTTAGGTGTATCCAGTCCACGGATCATCCATTACTTGTGGGATATTCTCCTTCCCAACAGGAAGTTGCAAGAGGATCACCCACAGTAGAGCTGCTATATAGCTCCTCCCCTAACTGCCATATCTAGTCATTCTCTTGCAAGCTCTCAACATAGCTGGAGGTAGTAAGAGGAAAGTGGTAAAATATAGTTAATTTTTTCTTCAATCAAAAGTTTATTGTTTTTAAATGGTACCGGAGTGTACTATTTTATCTCAGGCAGCATTTAGAAGAAGAATCTGCCTGCGTTTTTCTATGATCTTAGCAGAAGTAACTAAGATCCACTGCTATTCTCACATATGTCTGAGGAGTGAGGTAACTTCAGAGGGAGAATGGCGTGCAGGGTATCCTGCAATAAGGTATGTGCAGTTAAGTTTTTCTAGGGATGGAATTTGCTAGAAAATGCTGCTGATACCGGATTAATGTAAGTTAAAGCCTAAATACAGGGATTTAATAGCGACTAGTATCAGGCTTGCTATTAAAGGTATATACTCTGATTAATGTGCAATATAAAACGTTTGCTGGCATGTTTAATCGTTTTTATATATGCTTTGGTGATAAAACTTATTGGGGCCTAATTTTTTCCACATGGCTGGCTTTATTTTTGCCTAGAAACAGTTTCCTGAGGCTTTCCACTGTTATAGTATAAAAGTTACAGTTGGTGCAGTTAAAATTACAAACTGTGACATTCAGCTTCCCTCAGCAGTCCCCTGCATGCTATCGGACATCTCAGAAGGGCTCAAAAGGCTTCAAAAGTAGGAGCTGTGGCAGTTGTTATGACTGTTTAAAAAACATATTTTTCGTTTTGTTAATCTGTTTTTTGTATTAAGGGGTTAATTGTCCATTTGCAAGTGGGTGCAATGCTCTGCTAACTTGTTACATACACTGTAAAAATGTTGTTAGTTTAACTGCCTTTTTTCACTGTTATTTCAAATTTTGGCAAAATTTGTTTCTCTTAAAGGCACAATAACATTTTTTTTTTATATTGCTTGTTAACTTGATTTAAAGTGTTTTCCAAGCTTGCTAGTCTCATTGCTAGTCTGTATAAACATGTCTGACATAGAGGAAACTCCTTGTTCATTATGTTTAAAAGCCATGGGGGAACCCCATAGGCGAATGTGTACTAAATGTATTGATTTCACTTTAAACAATAAAGATCAGCTGTTATCTTTAAAAGAATTATCACCAGAGGATTCTGAAGAGGGGGAAGTTATGCCGACTAACTCTCCCCACGTGTCGGACCCTTTGACTCCCGCTCAAGGGACTCACGCTAAAATGGCGCCAAGTACATCAAAGACGCCCATAGCGATTACTTTGCAGGACATGGCGGCAATCATGGATAATACCCTGTCAGCGGTATTAGCCAGACTGCCTGAATTCAGAGGAAAGCGCGATAGCTCTGGGGTTAGACGTAATACAGAGCGCGCAGATGTTTTAAGGCCCATGTCTGATACTGCGTCACAATATGCAGAAGCTGAGGAAGAGCTTCAGTCTGTGGGTGACGTCTCTGACTCGGGGAAACCTGATTCAGATATGTCTACTTTTAAATTTAAGCTTGAGAACCTCCGGGTGTTGCTTGGAGAGGTTTTAGCTGCTCTGAATGACTGTGACACAATTGCAGTGCCAGAGAAATTGTGTAGACTGGATATATACTATGCGGTGCCGGTGTGTACTGACTTTTTTCCAATACCTAAAAGGTTTACAGAAATTATTACTAAGGAGTGGGACAGACCTGGTGTGCCGTTTTCCCCCCCTCCTATTTTTAAAAATGTTTCCAATAGACGCCACCACACAGGACTTATGGCAGACGGTCCCTAAGGTGGAGGGAGCAGTTTCTACTTTAGCAAAGCGTACCACTATCCCTGTCGAGGACAGTTGTGATTTTTCAGATGCAATGGATAAAAAATTAGAAGGTTACCTTAAGAAAATGTTTATTCAACAAGGTTTTATCCTGCAGCCCCTTGCATGCATTGCTCCTGTCACTGCTGCTGCGGCGTTCTGGTTTGAGTCTCTGGAAGAGGCCTTTCAGACAGCTACTCAATTGACTGAAATACTTGACAAGCTTAGAACACTTAAGCTAGCTAATTCTTTTGTTTCTGATGCCATTGTTCATTTGACTAAACTAACAGCTAAGAATTCTGGATTCGCCATCCAGGCGCGTAGGGCGCTATGGCTTAAATCTTGGTCAGCTGATGTGACTTCAAAGTCTAAATTACTTAACATTCCCTTCAAGGGGCAGACCCTATTCGGGCCTGGTTTGAAGGAAATTATTGCTGACATTACTGGAGGTAAGGGTCATACCCTTCCTCAGGACAGGGCCAAATCAAGGGCCAAACAGTCTAATTTTCGTGCCTTTCGAAACTTCAAGGCAGGTGCAGCATCAACTTCCTCTGCTACAAAACAAGAGGGAACTTTTGCGCAATCCAAGCCGGCCTGGAAATCTAACCAGGCCTGGAGCAAAGGCAAGCAGGCCAGAAAGCCTGCTGCTGCCTCTAAGACAGCATGAAGGAACGGCCCCCTATCCGGCAATGGATCTAGTAGGGGGCAGACTTTCTCTCTTCGCCCAGGCGTGGGCAAGAGATGTTCAAGATCCCTGGGCGTAGGGGGCGGAGCCAACAGCCGAGGAAGGAAGAAGCATTTTTCTTTAGCTCCTAGGCCTTGAATTATAAATACAATTATATTCAACAAAAATCTCATTTAAGTCTAATTGTAGAATACCTCTAAATGGTAGGCAACTAGGGGATCATCGATATAAGAAGTATTTAATCCTCCAGGAGGGAGCCATCGCGCTGCAAGCGGCTGAATTGGCAGGCCTACTATCATCACTGCTAGTCTAAAGCTCTACAAGAAGACTCTTGAAGCTACCCCTAAAATGGAGGAAGACCATGAGCTTTTATATACCATGCTGCAGAAGCTGAATCGTAAAATGGACTACTATTACTCTGATCTCTCGCATTCCTTAGAAATGACATCAAGAGGAATGTCCTGCAACGCATTAATTGGCAAGCTGCCTGGAGATACGCAGATTAAGATGCCGCCGGAAAACCTGCGGTTAACGCTGCCACAACAACAACAGCCTACACTGACTCCCATAATAAATAATGGCCATCGCAACCAGTTCCTTGAGGATCACACAGAGATCGTCTTGAGTACCGCGTCATCACCAGAACAGTCTCTACAGATCACTGAGTTCCGTTGGATATATGAGCCCCAGCCTTGCCTCATAGCGATGGAGTCGCATGACGGGCCTTCTGACAGTGGTGGACGGATCGACTTGAGAGATGGTGACATAGCTCTTGCACTTACGGAACTCCCTCAGGGCTTGATACGGAGACCTGGGGTGTTGTTTCTACTAAGCTCTGTACCTGCTAGTGAGATGCAGATTCCGGTCTGTGCTTGTTCAATAAGGAAGCCTTGTTGTCCTCAGCCAGCAGGCTTTGATCATTCTAACCTGGACATTAGCAAGTCAATTCTGACAACCAATCATCCACCTAACTGCTCTATAACAACAATACGATTCTTTGTCAGCTTGTATTTCCAGAGGAGGACATGGCTCAAAGACAGAACGGGAGTAGGGTAGCTTATTTCAGGCATCAGTTGAGTGATAGGTTAACTGTTAGTTAGGATACGCATTAATATTCCATATACATTTTGAGACATTGGACTTTATTCTCAGTGGGAGCATATCTACTCCATTTTCAGGAATTTGCAGTGCCCTTGATGAAGGCTGACAGGCTGGAAACTAGGGTGTGACAATCTATACCATAACTGAGTTCTGTTTAGTGTTAGTTCTATCCCACAGGTTACAATAAGTTGGATAACTACATCCCACCTATATTATCTAGCTATATAGCTCTTCTTGTTAAGTTTTTCTCTCATATATATATTCACTTAATGTAATGTTTGACTTAAACTTCCTTATATTATCAAGTTTAACATTTAGTGCTGGAAAGATAAGTATTGTTGATAGCTGGTTGTATCATCTATTTATCTAATGCTTACACAATTGCAAATGATACCTAATATGTCATTCTTATACTTTAACTAGCAGAGTTGCAGCTTACTAAAGTCATGTAGAACCTACGCAGGGAGTCAGCATAATATGCCCAATAAGCCTAATTTAAAGATTACATTTAAATGCACTTCAACAGGGCTACTATTCCATAACATAAGCTTGCTCCAGATAGGTAACCTTCTCTTAGTTTATCATTGACATTTGTCAAGGTTATACTTTCTAAACATTCTAAGTTGGTAAGTTTGCTTTAGACACCCTAATTGTGAGTCAGGATGTAGCAGTATACATGGATAATGTATGTTTACTTAGAAGGGTTCGGTATACCAATCTAGGCTTGTTCTGCTGGTTGCGGCCGGGCCAGTGGAATTGGCATTATACGTAACTAATACAGAAGTGACTCCTCTCCTCCCTTTCCCGTCGGTACTTGTTGCCTACGGGTCATACCCCTACTCCCTTTTCCCTTGTCGCCGGTAGATGGCACCTCCCCAGGAGAGGAGTCCCTCTAGAAGCCCTTTATATCTCGTTTTATACTATGTTTCATATTATCTACCTCATATTTCATGTTACATACATCCTGATACTTTGCTATGAGAATAATTGTTCCAGAATGTAATCTGACCCGTATTATACACAAAAACCCAGGATATTTGAACAGGTCTCTACGTAAGAGTATATATAGAGTTCAGCTTTAATGATGACAGCCTGGAAAGTTTGTAAACTCTAATTGAATCTATAACTCCGTCCCCCCCGCTCCCATAGCTATAATCCACTCTTATAGCCATTAATGCAGATTTTAGCTGGTCATTGGCCTGCAGCTCAAAGTGATTTTTGGGTTATCTCACCTAGAATTAAGGATCTTCCTTCTCTTTTGGATGTGCACATACCCCCCCCCTCTCCCTACCTCAATTTTAAGAGGCACTTCACTAATGTTGAATGTAGTGCTCCAAGGTGGTAAAACCTACTTAGTTATTTCATATCTATACATTCACTTCCGGGAGGGGGTGACTCTATATTATTTCATTATTGTTCACCCAATATGGTGAATTCTATTGCGGTATTAATCCGCTACCTTCCATATATTTAAGCCAATTTTCCTCTTATGTGCCATGAATACGAATAGGTTCTAGAGTAACCTTATATGTTAAGTGAAGAAACATGGTTTATGGTGTTAACTATATTGTGTATTTTATCTCTTTATTATTACTACTATACTTTAATTAGTATTTTGCACCCTACGGGGTGAAAATGTATCTCTCATTTATAATCTTTATTCTACATATAACAGTTGAAAATATCATACTAACGGGCAGAATGCTTTGCTAATGAGGTACTATAGTACTATTATGTAAAAAAATAAAAATATAAGGTATCACGGTAAATCTTACAATATATATATCCGAAATATACTGGTGATATAGTAGGATATGCATGTTCTCAATATGTCTAACATGATTTACTATTGATATTAGCCATGTTCATTTTGTAATAACTTGTTTTATTGTCAATATGTGGCTCTTGTTTGTTTTGCTAATTACCTTAATAAAAATTTTTGATTTAAAAAAAAAAAAGATCCCTGGGCGTTGGAGATCATATCTCAGGGATATCTTCTGGACTTCAAAGCTTCCCCCCCACAAGGGAGATTTCACCTTTCGAGATTATCTGTAAACCAGATAAAGAAAGAGGCATTCTTACGCTGTGTGCAAGACCTCCTAATAATGGGAGTGATCTATCCAGTTCCACAGATGGAACAAGGACAGGGATTTTATTCAAATCTGTTTGAGGTTCCCAAAAAAGAGGGAACCTTCAGACCAATTTTGGATCTAAAGATCTTAAACAAATTCCTCAGAGTTCCATCGTTCAAAATGGAAACTATTCGGACAATCCTACCTATGATCCAGGAGGGTCAGTACATGACCACAGTGGATTTGAAGGATGCTTACCTTCACATACCGATTCACAAAGATCATCATCGGTTCCTAAGGTTTGCCTCTCTAGACAGGCATTACCAGTTTGTGGCTCTTCCCTTCGGGTTAGCTACAGCCCCAATAATTTTTACAAAGGTTCTGGGTCTCTTCTGGCGGTCGTAAGACCACGGGGCATAGCAGTGGCCCCTTATCTAGACGACATCCGGATACAGGCGTCAAACTTCCAAATTGCCAAATATCATACGGACATAGTGTTGGCATTTCTGAGGTCGCATGGGTGGAAAGTGAATGAGGGAAAGAGTTCTCTATCACCCCTCACAAGGGTTTCCTTCCTAGGAACTCTGATAGATTTTGTAGAAATGAAAATTTACCTGACGGAGTCCAGGTTATCAAAGCTTCTAAATTCCTGCCGTGTTCTTCACTACATTCCGCGCCCTTCGGTGGCTCAGTGCATGGAAGTGATCGGCTTAATGGTAGCGGCGATGGACATAGTGCCATTTGCGCTCCTACATCTCAGACCGCTGCAATTATGCATGCTCAGTCAGTGGAATGGGGATTACACAGATTTGTCCCCTCTGCTAAATCTGGATCAAGAGACCAGAGATTCTCTTCTCTGGTGGCTATCTCGGGTCTATCTGTCCAAAGGTATGACCTTTAGCAGGCCAGATTGGACAATTGTAACAACAGATGCCAGCCTTCTAGGTTGGGGTGCAGTCTGGAATTCCCTGAAGGCTCAGGGATCGTGGACTCAGGAGGAGAAACTCCTCCCAATAAATATTCTGGAGTTAAGAGCAATATTCAATGCTCTTCTAGCTTGGCCTCAGTTAGCAACCCTGAGGTTCATCAGATTTCAGTCGGACAACATCACGACTGTGGCTTACATCAACCATCAAGGGGGGACCAGGAGCTCCCTAGCGATGTTAGAAGGCCCCAAGATAATTCGCTGGGCAGAGACTCACTCTTGCCATCTATCAGCGATCCATATCCCAGGTGTAGAGAACTGGGAGGCGGATTTTCTAAGTCGTCTAAGTCTAAGTCTTAGACGACTTAAGTCTAAGTCTTAGACGACTTAAGTCTAAGTTTTCATCCAGGGGAGTGGGAACTCCATCCGGAGGTGTTTGCTCAATTGGTTCATCGTTGGGGCACACCAGAATTGGATCTCATGGCATCTCGCCAGAACGCCAAGCTTCCTTGTTACGGATCCAGGTCCAGTAACCCAGAAGCGACGCTGATAGATGCTCTAGCAGCACCGTGGTTCTTCAACCTGGCTTATGTGTTTCCACCGTTTCCTCTGCTCCCTCGACTGATTGCCAAAATCAAACAGGAGAGAGCATCGGTGATCTTGATCGCGCCTGCGTGGCCACGCAGGACCTGGTATGCAGACCTGGTGGACATGTCATCCTTTCCACCTTGGCCTCTGCCTCTGAGACAAGACCTTCTACTACAAGGTCCTTTCAATCATCCAAATCTAATTTCTCTGAGACTGACTGCCTGGAGATTGAACGCTTGATTTTATCAAGGTGTGGCTTCTCCGAGTCAGTCATTGATACCTTAATACAGGCACGAAAGCCTGTAACCAGGAAAATCTATCATAAGATATGGCGCAAATATCTTCATTGGTGTGAATCCAAGAATTACTCATGGAGTAAGGTTAGGATTCCTAGGATATTGTCCTTTCTCCAAGAGGGTTTGGATAAAGGATTATCAGCTAGTTCTTTAAAGGGACAGATTTCTGCTCTGTCTATCCTTTTGCACAAGCGTCTGGCAGAGGTTCCAGACGTCCAGGCATTTTGTCAGGCTTTGGTTAGAATTAAGCCTGTGTTTAAACCTGTTGCTCCTCCATGGAGCTTAAACTTGGTTCTTAAGGTTCTTCAAGGAGTTCTGTTTGAACCCCTTCATTCCATTGATATCAAACTTTTATCTTGGAAAGTTCTGTTTTTGATGGCTATTTCCTCGGCTCGTAGAGTCTCTGAGTTATCAGCTTTACAATGTGATTCTCCTTATCTGATTTTCCATACAGATAAAGTAGTTCTGCGTACAAAACCTGGGATTTTACCTAAGGTAGTTTCCAACAAGAATATCAATCAAGAGATTGTTGTTCCATCATTGTGTCCTAATCCTTCTTCAAAGAAGGAACGTCTTTTACATAATTTGGACGTAGTCCGTGCTTTAAAGTTTTTCTTACAAGCGACTAAAGATTTTCGTCAAACATCTTCCCTGTTTGTTGTTTACTCTGGACAGAGGAGAGGTCAAAAGGCTTCGGCAACCTCTCTTTCTTTTTGGCTTCGGAGCGTAATATGCTTAGACTATGAGACTGCTGGAAAGCAGCCCCCTGAAAGGATTACAGCTCATTCTACTAGAGCTGTGGCTTCCACCTGGGCCTTTAAAAATGAGGCTTCTGTTGAACAGATTTGCAAAGCGGCGACTTGGTCTTCGCTTCATACCTTTTCAAAATTTTACAAATTTGATACTTTTGCTTCTTCGGAGGCTATTTTTGGGAGAAAGGTTCTACAGGCAGTGGTCCCTTCCATTTAAGTACCTGCCTTTTCCCTCCCTTCATCCGTGTACTTTAGCTTTGGTATTGGTATCCAACAAGTAATGGATGATCCGTGGACTGGATACACCTAACAAAAGAAAACATAATTTATGCTTACCTGATAAATTTATTTCTCTTGTGGTGTATCCAGTCCACGGCCCGCCCTGTCCTTTTAAGGCAGGTCTAAATTTTAAACTACAGTCACCACTGCACCCTATGGTTTCTCCTTTCTCTGCTAGTTTCGGTCGAATGACTGGATATGGCAGTTAGGGGAGGAGCTATATAGCAGCTCTGCTGTGGGTGATCCTCTTGCAACTTCCTGTTGGGAAGGAGAATATCCCACAAGTAATGGATGATCCGTGGACTGGATACACCACAAGAGAAATACATTTATCAGGTAAGCATAAATTATGTTTTTGAGTTGAAAACCCCATGAAAGATAATCTAGCATTTTAAAAAAATGTCACAATGATTGAAATAATAAGAAGTTTATCCTTTAAAGGAACACTAAAGACAGTAGAATTGCATAATGCATAATACATACAAAATCACTTATTTCAAATGAGTAGTAGATTTCTTTCTGACAAATTTTGAAGTTAGTTATACTTTCTCTCCCACTGCATCATGTGACAGCCATTAGCCAATCACAAAATGCATATATGTATATTCTGTGGATCTTGCACATGCTCAGTAGAAGCTGGTGCCTCAGAAAGTATGCACATTTACATAATTGAAGTGAATTGGAAAGTTGAATAAAATTGTGTACTCTATCTGAGTAATGAAAGTTTAATTGTGACTTGAGTGTCAATAAAGTACTTTTTCCCTCTGTATTTGGAGAGTACAGCTCTCCTTCTTATTATTTGCGTTTGAAATTGAGCATTGGGGATGATGTGTAAGCTGGCACCCATGTGAACTCCGAGTCTTAAAGTGTGCTGGTCTTACACTGAGGATCTGATGTCAGTGTGCCAGGGTAATTAATATTTAATACCAGGCTTTCTATGGTATTTGATTAATGATAAATACTATTGTGTTCACCTAAACTAAAGCAAAGGGGAGAATCGAATATCTTGATTTAAAGCTAATGGTTGATGGGAATAAGTTACAAAGGGAGGTTTACAGGAAGCTAGTCTCTCATAATACTCAAAATGTAATCTTGTCGTCCTCCACCCTTGCAGGAAGGCGTTGCTAAGTGTTAGTTGATAAGCTTAAAGGGACATGAAACCCCAACATGTTCTTTGTTGATTCAGATAGAGAATATAATTATAAAAAAGTTTTTCAATCTACTTTCATTGACAAATTGGCCTTGTTCTCATGTTATCATTTGTTAAAGAGATATCCAGATAGGTAGTGTGCACATGTCTGCAGCACTACACGGCAGGAAATAGTGCTGCCATCTAGTTTTATCTCCATTTAAGGAGAAACTGTTCCACAGTGAAGTATTTCAGTCAACATGCTCAGGAATAGTCAGACGGACCTATACTGAGGAAATATAGAAAAATATAAAGGCCTAGATTACAAGTGAAGCTCTAAATTATCGCACTCCCATAAACAGCAAATGTGCCCGTTTGCAGGAACGAGATAATTACCAGCCGTTACAAGTACTTTTTTAAGTAGCTTACAGATTGATGTTAATGTATCAATTCTCAAGTTACATTTTTATTTTATATGTATATCTAACAGCAGGGCCAGACAGGGAATAAAAAGCAGCCCCATTTGTAGACCAGCCCTATTTTTCTTGCGTCATTACAATGTACATGCTCCGTTTTTCTCAAATAGGATTACTGGGATACTCTTTCCCCCAATATTTTTTTCAGAATTATATTAAATTAGGTTTATTAAAAAAAAAAAAAGCCAGATTGTTGTTATATAGGCACCCTACAACCCAAATGGATCCATTAATCACCCCTTTCAATTGTAGCTTTCCAGCCCAAGCTGTTGCAGCCCACCGGGAAATCTCCCGGTATCTTGTTAGGCCAATCTAGCCTTGTATAACAGTCCCAGAAGCATACAAGTAATACTACTACAAATAATATCTATATTGCTTTTTTTACTGTTGTCTTTGATGAAGTTTGTCTTCAAAGTCATGATCAGCAGAGCACACTGTGTGCTGTACAACCCACTGCTTTTAAAAATGGATTAGTAATAAAAGTGATATTTTATCTTCTGACTCCTCTCCCACTTGCTGCTGTTAAATAGCATTCTGAGCATTTTACAATATGTACCCGACATATATAAAGAAAGACTGAAAAGTAAATCAATCTAATAAATGTTATTTGCTTCAAATAAGTCAGATAAAAAGAAAGATTTGCACTCATTTGAAAGATATATTTATCAACACGATAAATTCCACCTGTATTGAATTACAAAAGGTTTATAGTTTAGTCTCACCAACTGTATGAAAGTCTACCCCCTGCCTTGTAGGTTCTTTTGTGAAACAAGTAAAAGGAAGTAACCATCACAAAAGGACATATGATATATGTTTAAACCTGTAAAAAAAAAACCTAAAAGACATAGTATAATATACATGACGTCTATTTGGCATTACATTTCAATATTATTATCAGTAAGAGTTTTCCCAGGATAGACTTAAAAACAAGATGTACAGTACATCTCCATGAATCTGTGTCAGCACAATATGCATATGTCATAGATGTTACAAGGAAAAAATATTAATGAAATAAAAGTTCTTTCAACCTTGGAGTTTTTCACTTTATTAATTTATTAATGAGGGATTCGATAGATTTGTTTTTCTATTTTCAGTTACATTTGCTATTCTCAGCTGTATTATGATAACTATAATTGTTGTACTATGATATACTTTGTTCTCTACTGCTTATACTTTAATTGTTTTAAAATGAATATGCCTACCATTCATTAACTGCTTAATTGGTTTCAGATGCGTACATTGGGCTCCATTATTCAAGCTGCAGATGCAGCTTTGGAGCTCATTCAGTGCAGCATACAGTCAATCACGGACTAGTCCAACTAGGATGATTGACAGCCACGCAAGAGCAGGGAGCTTTGTTGCACAAGCAGCCACTTGTGCTATGATAAATGTGGGCAGAACGATGCTATCCAGATCAGATTACATTGTCTTTGCGTCCCTCATATCATTGGTTAATGTTTATTCACGTCAACATATTTCATATTTGTCTCATACCGCTTGCATTATTGAACTGGTATTAGTCCATGGTTAATATTTATCATACGTTTGGAATATATAGTGTTTGCTACACCATTCATGTCAGATAGCGCAGGTGCATCATTTCACTCACGTAACAGATTTCTATGCGGGACTGTACTAAAATTAATGTTGAACATTGTACAAGCACAAAGACATAGGAGCTCAAAAATTCTGCTCAAGTTCTTTGCTATGCTCCTTCAATGTGTTTAAATGCTCAATATCAAGCAATTACTGCTAACACCTGTCTTTTAAAACTAATAATATGAGCACAATGAGCAAGTTACCATTGCTACCTTTTGAATATATAAGGTGCATACATAAATATTGGGTGTGTTTAAAATGGTTTGGTTAAAAGACAAAATAAGGCGCCCGAGTCAACAATTGCATGCGACTAGTAATCTAGCCCTATGTATTGTCCATTAACAGCATAAAAAATGGAAATTCTTTTTTTTTTAATTTGCATTCTGAAATTCAACTTCTTTATTCTTTATTCTATAATATTTTAAAGCTGACAATAAAATTAAAAAACAACAACAACTGGCTAAAGAAATTTTTTTACTCCAGTAAAATCTGGTTCTCCTCACACATTTTCATCGTTCAGCTTCCTTATTCAAACCAGAAATCAGGAATAGTTTCCACTGCCTCAATCAGATGTTCCCCAGATGTAATCAAAAACATGACAGACTTTATCTGAGCAGAAATGTATAAATGCTTCATAAATTACATCTTAAAAACAATAACTGTACTCAACAAACACATTGTCTGTGAGTTACTACACAGGTAAAACATAATGGCCTAGGTTACGAGTGGAGCACAATACTGCAATTTCGCAAGCGCGGTATTTGCACTCCACTCAGTAATACCAGCACATGTAAATGTGCACTGGTATTGCAAGTAAGGCCCAATGCAAATGCAACCTCGTTTTTGCATTGCCTGGAAGCCTTGCGCTCACAAGAGACACGGCAAAGCACCTAGCTTAGCTCATGGGGCAATTTGCACAGGGTCGGGCAGCAAAATAAAAATATATATGTATATGAATATATTCATATATATCTATGTGTTTATATGTGTATATATACATATTAACACATAACTATATATGTATATCAGAAATGAAATCTGCTCTTAACATTATTCCATTCTCTCACCCCCTCAAATGCTCTCAACCAACCACAACCCACATAACCTTAAACTTAGCTCATTCTCCCCTGTTACTGAGGAAGAAGTTTCGGCACTTATAGTGCGCTCTCACCTCACTACCTGTCCCCTTGACCCTACCCCCTCATAGCTAATCCCCTCCCTCTCTGCTACCCTTACCCCTATACTAATACACATTTTTAACCTCTCCCACAGCACCGCTATGTTTCCCTCATTTCTGAAACATGCACTGGTCACATCTATCCTCAAAAAACCTTCCCTTGATCCTACCTCCCCATCCAACTACAGCCCTATTTCCCTCCTCCCTCTTGCCTCAAAGCTTCTCGAAAAACTAGTAAATGCACGCCTATCCCATTTCCGTACGTTAAACTCCCTTCTTGACCCACTGCAATCTGGTTGTCGTCCCCATCACTCCACAGAGACAGCAATTGCTAAGGTTACCAACGACCTACTTACAGCAAAATCAAAAGTCAACTTCTCTCTGCTTATCCACCCTCTTTTTCTCCAAACCCTCCAATCTTTCGGCATCTCTCGTGGCTCTCTTCCTACCTGTCAAACCGTACCTTTAGTGTAGCCTTCTCTGGGGCCTTCAGTCCCGTCACCACTTTCTGACAGAGTACCGCAAGTCTCTGTCCTTGGTCCCCTTCTCTTCTCAATCTACACTTCATCACTAGGTTCCCTAATAAAGTCCCACGGTTTCTAATATCATTTATATGCCGATGACACCCAAATCTACAGTATTTCTCTGCACCATACCTATCTCCTTCCTTGCTAACCCGTGTCACTAGCTGTTTTTCTCACATCTCTTCCTGGATGTCCTCTCACTACCTCAAGCTAAATCTCTCCAAAACTGAGCTACTCATTTCCCCCCCTTCTTCCAAAATCTCCACCCCCAATCTCTCTATTACTGTCGACAACTCCATCATTATCCCTACCCCGCATGCCCGATGTCTCGGGGATCACATTTGACTCAGATCTTTCTTTCAATCCTCACATTCAGTCCTTGGCTAAAGCCTGCCACTTCCACCTTAAAAACATCTCTAAAATTAGACACTTCCTTACACAAGACACAACTAAGATTTTAATCCACTTTCCCGCCTCGATTACTGCAACTCTGTCCTCTCTGGTCTCCCCACCTGCCGCCTAGCTCCTTTACAATCCATAATGAATGCCTCTGCCAGACTCATCTTCCTTACACGTTGCTCTTCATCTGCTGCACCTCTCTGCCAATCCCTTCACTGGCTTCCTAATGCTCTAGGATCAAACACAAAATTCTCACTCTGACATACAAAGCCCTGAACTGCACTGCTCCCCCTATATCTCAGACTTTGTCTCCACATACTCTCCCTTCCATCCCCTTCGCTCTGCTTATGACCTCCTACTCCCCTCCTCTCTTGTTACCTCCTCACATTCCCGTTTACAGGACTTCTCCAGACTGACTCCCATCTTGTGGAACTCTCGGCCTTGCTCCCCTCCCCTAGCTTCAAGCGCTCCCTAAAGACTCTACTGATCAGGGATGCATACAACCGACACTAATCTTTCTTTATACCAGTTCCTCTCCTCCATTGCTTTCCCCTGAACCCCCTTAGCATGTAAGTCTAAGAGTCCAGCTCTTTGTAGATCACCTTCTTAAGAGCTGACTACAACAGTGCAACTCTTGGCAGGGCCCTTTACCCATTTGATCCCTATAATTGTTTTGTTGTACTCCGCATTTGTTTATAGCACTGCGGAATCTGTTGGCGCTCTACAAATAACCGAGAATAATAATAATAATAATAATAATAATATATAAGCATATACATAACAGTAAAAACACAGTGTAAAAGCAGTTTCAGTGCCATTTATTTTCCAAACACCCCACATCCCCTCACTTTAACCCCTTATAACTGCTTTGTGCAGTTTTTTATTTATAAAAAAAATGCTCATATTTTTTATTTATATTAAGGAATTGTCCACTTTATTTGGGGGGCAATTAAAGCAAATTGTTATCATTAACTAGAGATCTGACCTCTGGTTAATTGTACTTAGCGCAAGATGAAACAGCAAGCTCACAGAAGCATTAAAGGGACAGTCTATACCTTAGTAATCTTAAAGTCTTACCTTAGATTAAAGGGACAGTGTACTTGAAAATTGTTATTGTTTAAAAAAGATAGATAATCCCTTTATTACTCATTCCCCAGTTTTGCATAACCAACACAGTTATATTAATACACGTATTACCTCTGTTATTACCTTGTATCTAAGCCTCTGCAGACTGCCCCCTTATCTCAGTGCTTTTGGCAGACATGTAGTTTAGCCAATCAGTACAGACTCCTTAAAGGGACATTAAACCCAATTTGTTTCTTTCACGATTTCGAAAGAACATGCAATTTTAAACATCTTTCTAATTTACTTCTATTATCTAATTTGCTTTATTATCATGATAATCTTTTGCTGAAAAGCATATCTAGATAGGCTCAGTAGCTGCTTATTGGTGGCTGCACATAGATGCCACGTGTGATTGGCTCATCCATGTGCATTGCTATTTTTTCAACAAAGGATATCATAAAGAATGAAGCAAATTAGAAAATAAAAGGAAATTGGAATGTTGTTTAAAATTTTAATTTAGATCTGATTCATGAAAGAAAAACGTTAGGTTTAATGTCCCTTTAATAACTATACGGGAGTGAGCACAATGTAATCTATATGGCAAACACACATGAACTAGTACTGTCTTACTGTGAAAAACTTTCAAACTGTTCTGAGCTAAGAGACGGTTTTTAACGGTTTAGAAATCAGTTTGAACCTACCTAGGCTTAGCTTTTCAAAAATAATACCAAGGGAGCAAAGCAAATTTGATGATAAAAGTAAATTGGAAAGTTGTTTAAAATTGTATGCATTATCTGAATCAAGAAAGTTTAATTTTGACTAGACTGTCGTTTTAAGCTCCTCCTGCACCCCTTTCTATATCATGCAGCAAGAACATTAAAAATGTTATTTTAAAATTAATATTGTTTCTTGCCACTTTGAAATAGCAGCCAAGCTCTGCCCACTGATGACATGATCTGGGCTGCATAATAGGTTCATTAGTTACAAAAGACTCACTAGTTAGATTTAACAGACTGTCAATGCTGTAAAGCAGAATGTCTAGATGCAGCCCCGGTTCTGATGTCACCAGTGGGCAGAGCTAGGCAGTCATATCAAAGTGGTCAGAAACAATATTCATTTTGAAATAACTTTTTTACTGTTCCTGCTGCATGAAAGGGGTGTAGAAGGCTATTTGCAGCTTAATCTAAGGTAAGACTTTAAGATGACTAAGGTGTAGACTGTGCCTTAAACCAACCACTTGTAATGGCTGGTAATTTAACGTGTACCCATAAACAGGCAGATTTGCCCTTTTACGGGTGCTAGCTAAAATAGCGTTCCACTTGTAATTTAGCCCAATACATTTAATTTACCCAGATTGCTATTAAACTGTTTAATAAATCCTAAATATAGTGATAAGTTTGCTATAAAAATGTGTTGTATTTGAAATATTTAGAATGAATTATTACATGGAAAAAGAAGAATTTCAGAGATTTTCTACTAAAATGAATCTCTAATATTTAAGACACGGTACAACCTGTACAGCGTAGGATCTGTAATTGCCTGAAGGCTGAATAACATAGAAAACTAGATAAAGGAAGTATTTAAGTAATATGAATGCTAGTTTATGAACAACCATAGACACTACAGTAAATACCCTAAAGCTATATAGAGTATAAAAGTGAAACAAAATAAAATAAGAGCACTGCTAATCTGTTTAAAGCAATCACGCACATTCTTAAACTGAATGCATCTGTGAAACATACTAATAAGAATTCTTTGTTAAAAAAAAAACCCAGAGGTTCCTTGAAATGCAGTTCTTAAAAAGATAGAGTTACAAGTACTTCTGGTCCAATAACTAATTCTGATGGATGTTTGTGAAAGTAAGGCAGGAGCACATCAAACGTAACTAAAGCATAAGAAATGTGTATATAGAACTTTTAACCTGGGGCTAAGCTTACAATGTGCATACCATGATGCGGTTAGCATTTCTAAGAAATAAGGTAAATGAAGCTAAGGGTCAAGTGCCAGGAATGAAAATAGACATGATTAGGCAGATTTATATTCCCATAAAACACAAACGACATCATGTAATTAGAAGTTTAAAGTTATTTTGTCACACTGCTCCGTGCTCTCCTTGCGCCGCTCTGGCTGTTGCCAGGTATGCGGCGGTTGCTGTGAGCGTGCAGCAATGACGTCAGCACTGCACGTCTATTCCCCTCTCAAGCCAGATTCTTTGAAGTCCTCCTTGGCGTGATTCAGCGCCTATGTAAGTACCTGAACAACTTACATTCACTGCCCAAGTATAGGTGTTACTGTGTGTGCTCCTAGGTGCTTTATTACTTGAATTGCTGGATTGCCTTATCATTGCTTAACTCTGCCTGTCTGACTGCTCTGCCTGTTTCCCTTGAATTGCTGGACTGCCTTATCATTGCTGAACTCCGCCTGTCTGACTACTCTGCCTGTTTAACCCTTGAATTGCTGGACTGCCTTATAATTGCTGAACTCTGCCTGTCTCACTACTTTGCCTGAATTGCTGGATTGCCGTAGATGAACTGCACTAGCAAATGTAGATAGTGAAGCCAACAGTAGATCAAATGAGTGTGCTCTAAAATAGAATAGAAACAATTTGAATAGAATAGAAACACTAAATACTACTATATGGCCAATATAATATAAAAATCAAATTGATAATATACTAATATTTAATATACGTTGCATAAACCACAACAAGTGAATAAAAAGTAAATAAAAATTCAGTGTACACAGCACAACAGGAATCAAATAGTCTGTTTAAAACAATTCATACAAACATATTAAAAACGGTAGCATATATCTTGAAACATAGACTGGCTACTTAAAGATCTATAGCACAGTCTAAAGCAGCAGTTGAAAGCAGCGGACGATACAAGTGTCACAAGCACTTTGACTCCCAAATGACCGATAATAAATAAGACCGTTTTCTAGCACTTTTTGCACCACAAGATATAATTCCTAAAGATGAAAAAGACAGAACACTTGTCACCAGCAGAACATAGTTTACACTTGAGATTTCTAATTTTACTTACACCGGGAGGTGTTTAAAGGTGAATCGTCTTTGTAGAGCAGGGATGTGGGATGAGAGTTCCTCGCTCCAGTGTTGTCCACAACAATCATTTTGCATATACAACGGCCGGCAGCTTTGCTAGGCCTAAGGAATCCGGATTTTCAACTATGGATCCTCAGCATGATGAAACTAGTACAAGAGTCAGGAGCAACGCGTTTCGGCTTTTGCAGCCTTTGTCAAGCTCTGGCTCCTTATATAGGTGTATTGTGTTAATATCTTAAAAGGCCAAATTGGACGTAACTGATGATTGGTCATAGTGTATACCTTATCATCAAATAAAAAAATATAGTTTTGTCTCTAATTTTTATTACCTATATATAGTAAACCTATTGCAACCGCTTTCAATCTACCTTCAATTGTCACAATCATAATGTTATAAAAATATGCTCTCTGAAAAGGAGAAATTATATTAACTAAAAAAACACTTGCAATCGGGGGCGGTAGAGGAAAAAGAAAGAGAAAAGAAAAGAAACGGTTCTCTCACAATAAAATATTAAAAAACTGCCACTAGGTTGCTATTTTGATTTTTTCACATTATGATGTTACCACTATTTTACTGGGGCATATTTTACATTAAAAAACAATGGTATTATTGTAACAGGAATTTTGTATTATTATCAAAAAAATTTTTTTTTTTTTTTAAATCCTTTATATGTGGAGGAGGGAGATTTGACCAAAAATTGTATAAATTAATTAATTCTTGGGCCAAGTTCAAAACAGTTAATATTATTCTAAAAGAAAACAGCCTTTCTCGAATTCCTGATTTAAACCCTTAGGGGTTAGGGTTTTCATTTTGAAGATCCATTTACTCTCTTACTTCAGGAGACTGTTGTGTGTATCTGTGCCCCTCCAATTCTTTTTAGCCTTCGCTATACCTGTGTATGTTATATGCTTTTCATTGGCATTGTTACAACTGAGGAAATGTTTTGGAATTGGGAGGTCCTTATTTCTCTCCTGGTCGTGGTTCTTTATAGATAAAATGTGTTCCCTGATTCTGTCCCTCATGGGTCTTTCTGATTCGCCTATGTATTTTTGGCTACACTTGCATTCTAAAAGATTGACCACATTCTTGATTGAATTTATAATTTGTTTATTTATCTTATAGGTTTTCCCTGTTACATTTGCTTTGATTTATTTTCTTTTTTCTGCATGTTGACACGCCTTACATGTAAGGCATGGATAAAAGCCTTTGATTAGCGTCTGACTACTCTGCTTGGTTTACCCCTTAACTTCTAAACTGCTGGATTACCTTTTGCTGCTGACCTCTGCCTGTTCCTGACCATTCTATTGGTTTACCCCTGAACTGCTAAACTGCTGGATTACTTTTTGCTGCTGACTTTTGCCTGTTCCTGACTATTCTATTGGTTTACCCCTGAACTGCTAAACTGCTGGATCACCTTTTTGTTGCCGAACTCTGCCTGTCTCTGACCATTCTCTGCCTTAATCTTATTGCCGTGAAGGACTACCCTGTCTACCACGAGTACTGCTTACCTCATTTCTTACACTCACTTTGTTCTGGGATATTTCCTTATCCTTCCTCTTGACGCCGGGATATAAAGACTAATGGTCAAGTTTGGTTTGATAGGGAAATATCCCATGAGCATTACATTATACTTGGGCCATGGACCCAAATGAGGTAGTAAGAGCAGTCTCTCTTCAGGGACAGACCCTGGGAACCCATACCATACACTTACAGAATAAGGATTCTAAACTTGAGGCTATATTGGCTATGCTCTCCTCACTGGTTGCAGAAAAGAATGCTACTACTGTTGTCACACAGCCGGCCCCTGCTGCTAGTGCTGCAACTCGCCCCCCCCCCTTGTTATTGTAAGTATACCCCGGATACCGTTGCCTGACAAGTACGATGGTACTACCGACTGTAGGGGTTTTCTCAACTAGTGCAGGCTACACTTTCGCAATGATCCTCACACCTTCCAGTCTCATCAGTCAAAGGTCACATTTATCATTGCTTTATTGAAAGAAAGGCTCACCGTTTCATGATTCTTGCAGGGTTGCCTCTTCTTCAGAAAAAACAATGTCTTAAAATAACTACTCTGGATGGCACTCCCCTTGGATCAGGTTTAATCCATTTTGAATCAGCACCCTAACCATGACTGTGGGAGTCCTCCATACCGAACAATTGCAGTTTGATGTCATTCATTCTCCTACACAGCCAGTTGTCCTTGGTCTTCCTTGGCTATGTATACACAATCCTCAGTTCCACTGGACAGAGGGACAGTTGGCTCCCTTAAATCTTGTTTTCATTCCTGCCTGGCTAAAGTTACTCCGCTGCATCACATCCCTATAGCCAGCCTTCAGACCCCTTCTAATCTTCCCTCAGTATATGCATAATTTACAGATGGTTTTGAAAAGAAAGCAGCTAATGTGTTGTTACCTCATCGTCTTTACAACCGCAAAATAAACCTTTTTCCTGGAGCCCCACTTCCCAAAGGGGGGACTTATCCGCTCTCCAATGCTGAACCAAGGCCATGGAGGAATACATCTAAGAAAACCTAGCTAAAGGCTTTATTTTCCCATCCTCCTCTACTGCCCGGGCTGGCTTCTTTTTTGGCAGTAAAAAGAATGGTGGTCTCAGACCCTGTATCGATTACAGAGCCCTAAACAACATTACTATCAAGAATTGTTATCCTATTCCTTTGATCACTGAACTATATGATTTGCTCCAAGATGCTTGCTCTTTACAAAGATGGACCTACATTGGGCGTACAATCTGATTTGTATCTTCCCGGACATGAATAGAAGACTGGCTTCAACAAAAAATCAGGGCATTACAAATACCTCGTAATGCCTTTTGGGCTGTGTAATGCCCCTGCTGTCTTCCAAGCATTTGTCAATGATGTCTTCCATGACCTCCTTAATCGCACTGTCATTGTCTATTTGGATGACATCCTCATATTCTCCTCCACTCTTGAGGAGCATCAAGAGCATGTAAAACAGGTACTTCTTCACCTCAGAAACAATTCTCTGTTAGCCAAACTGGAGAAATGTGAGTTTGATCAAGTTCAGATCTAGTTCCTTGGCTATGTCATATCGAAGGAAGGTTTTGTCATGGATCCTACAAAGCTAACCGCAGTTCTGGAATGGCCTCAACCCACCTTATTGAAGGAACTATAAAGATTCTTGGGATTTTCCAACTATTATCGCAAGTTTATAAAGAACTTTTCTCAAATCATTACTACACTCACTGAGCTGACTAAATGAAACAGAGCAAGTTTTCTCTGTGAAAAAATCACAAAAAGACAAAGGCGCCTCCTGGTGTAATACAGTTGGTGAAAGAGACTTGTTAGGTTATCAAAAAGGTACTCACAAGTGGAGCAGCACCCAATTGTGCTAAATCAAACAGACTGGGATCTCACAGTGTCCCAGCTCACTGACACTGCAAGGAAACTGGTTTCTTAAACGTCTTGCCAGACTGACAGAGCTCAGACTCTCACAAAGAGGTTTACATAAAACCAAATTTTATTAATAAAATAAAAATCTCAGTGTCTCATAACACTAGATATTAAAAGAACAAGCAACGCGTTTCTCAGACTGCTGTCTGTTTCATCAGGCTTCTAATGATAGAATGAGAGTACTGGCTTAAATAAAAACATATGACAAATCCCAGTTCATTAACACCTGACACACCCAACCAGGTGTACTAAGACCTAATTGGTCTCAATATAACCACTGACATAATAAACAAAATAGAGTGACAATCTCTAAACATCTAAAAACATTTTAAAAATGTATCATGAGAATCAGTATATATATATATATATATATATATATATATATATATATATACACATATATATACATATATACACATAAGGGTTAACATAATGAGTCTATCCAATCTTGTGAACAAGGTCTTATCATTGACATATATATTCCTTTAAAATATAATTACTAAAACATGACCCACATTACCTCTGTATTAAAACTGTAAAAACAAGAGGGGGGGCGGAGCTGGCCGCAGCTAAGATGGCTGCTTAACTCCATAGCTCCGGTAACCGGCTCCATTAGCACTGCCATATAAAGTCACATTTTGGCCAATATGTACTTTTAGCTATGAGGATACTTGCCCAGGGAAGCTGGAGGCTGAATCTGAGACCTCGGAATGCCATTTCAGCGGTAAGATCAGCAATACACACAGTGTCCGTGACACACGTTGCAACCCCTGAGACGCCGCAACACAACAGACAGTGAAGAGCCTCAGCTGTGAAGGGAGAGAGGCGCCCAGACTTACCGGACTCGGATGATCTCAGGTAAATAGTGGAGACAGAAGGGAGCCCTCCCATACCCTTCCCGCGAGAGATATCTTGCCTGCGGGCTGCCGGACCTAGAGGTCCTTCCGCAACAGGCCGCCATCTTGCCTACATCACACACAGTCAGAGGCCGCAAGTGGCAAATAGAAAGTTTTCTCTTTAGGCGGAATTGAGTGCTTAACTTTGATGTCATAAAACTACCTAGTGGCAAGGAGCTGGGGAGAGACATAAGAGAAGTAGTGAAGACTGGAATAGCGGGGACTTGTTTGATTCACAGCAAGGCACAGGATAGTGCATTGTGACAACCCAGGCCATTAAAACAGTTGCGAGTCATAGCCCCTCCATTACTCGATATTACATTGTTATTGAGGAGAGCTGCTTTATAAATATAAATACTGGACTGACCTTTTACTACTGAAGTTCACACCTAGGTCAGCCCTGCCCCGCAACTGTGATTATACATCTAACTTTTAATTTTTTTTCTTTCTTCCTGTAAGGGGTCAATCCGGGACTGTTACCTCTTATCCCCACCCCATCTCTGCAACGGGGTTACTAAAGGTGTCCACTACACACTTGCTGAGCTCTCTACAAAATCTTAATTATGAATCCTAAACGTTCAGCAAAGCTCAACAAACCACAGAAAATAAACAGCCAAAGGGATAGTGTGGTGGACCAGTTTTTCTCCCCCACGGGAACTAAAGCAACAATGATCTCTGAAAAGATCAGGTCGCCCATACAAAAAGCAACAACACTACAAAAAATGGGGGAAACCCCTGAGGAAAGCACCTCCGTGCCAAACACTATCCTCTCCACACTGGCGTCCAAACAGGACATTGCGGACATAATCCGCTCATGTATCCGTGAGGAAATAGCAGAATTGAAACAGGACCTGCACTCTATGGGTAATAGAGTAGAAGCATTAGAGGAATTTACAGACCACCTACAGGGAGAAATCAATACGGCTCAGGATGCCACAAAACATCATACTGAACTGCTCTCTGAATTGCATGACAAGATAGAGGATCTTGAGAATCGCAGCCGCAGGAAAAATATCAGAATAAGAGGTATTCCTGAGTCGGTGCTTCCGAAAGACTTCCCGACTTATTTTCCAGCCCTCTTTGCACATCTTAGGAGCACTTCACCGACTACAGACATCCCTTGGGTTAGAGCCCACAGAGCCCTGAGGCCCAAACCTCCCGACACAGCACCCCCAAGGGATGTCATTATGAAGTTTAAGGACTTCAGAGAAAAAGAGGAGCTTTTGAACCTCTCCCGCAAGAACCAGCCGGTCAAGTTTAGAGGTGTTGTTCTACAATTTTTTCAAGACCTATCACAAAGGACATTGCAAAGACGAAGGGAATTAGCTCCACTAACCACACTCTTACGACAAAAGAGGATTCTATACAGATGGGGCTTTCCTTTCCACTTATACGTTCTGCACGGAAACAGGAAGCTAAACTGTAAATCTATGGAGGATATTGGGGATTTCTGCTCAGCCTTAGAGATTGAAGCACCCACCGGATCACCTGCAGAAGACTCTCAGGAGCCCCCAAAGAAAAGAACGGCTAGGACAGATCGAGGAGGCTGGCAAAAGGTTGCCCCTAAGCACAGTGCCCGCCCATCGGTCAGGTCTCCAAGCTCCTCTCCTTGATATGCCTTTCAGTGTCCTAATCTGAGAGACTGGGACGATTGCCTGGGTCAATGACCTAGTAAAATTTGCCTGAACATTAACACCGTGGGTGTTATCCTTGTTTGACTTCCTGAATCCTGACCTGCTGGATGCCGATAAGTATTCTTTTTGTTTGGTCTTTTCTCTCTTCTGTTCTTATTACTATAATTATTGCAGTCCTCCCACTGGGCAGATTAGTACAACTTGAATCTTAAGCATAATGTTCTAGATTAGCATGTTTATTTTTACTACTGTTATGTAAATGTGAACTATGGGCATTTGTTAGAACTTATTGTATATCTTTAAGTGGAGCCGGCCATCGCCTCCTCCTAATTAACAAACGTTTTATGGCGTTATTTCTACTAAGATATTCTTTGTTGAAATGTAAATTATACTACTCACTTTTTTGTTACCATTTGTTTATGATGTTAATGTTACGTATGAGAAATGTAGATTTTGAGTTGCAGTTGAAATGGAGTAAGCACACACTAACTACTAATGAGACATTGCTGCCTAGACACTTATACAAAATGACAGATATTCCCTCACCGACTAATCATGACTACTAACAGCAAGAACATTACATTAATAAGCCAGAACACGAGAGGTCTCAATTCAGCACAGAAGCGCTCCATGGCTATGCTAGACCTCCGTCGGAAAGGAGGTGACATTTTATTCTTACAGGAGACGCACTTTTTAAAACTTAAAGAACCGAAATATTTTGGGGGACATTATACACAACAATTCCATAGCTCATTCGATCATAAAAGGAATGGAGTGAGCATCCTTATAAGCAGGCACATCTCTTTCACCCCGATCCAAACACATACAGACACGGAGGGGAGGTTTCTGTGTGTGACTGGTTTATTATTTGGCTCACCAGTTACGCTAGTTAATTTATATGCCCCGAATAAGAAGCAGTTCCCTTTTTTCAAAAAATATTTTGCACAGATCTTAGATCATACCATAGGAACACTCTACATAGGAGGCGACTTTAATATGCCCATACACCCAGATATGGATACCACAAATCCCAAGCCCTCTACATCCAAACATGCACTTAAACAATTTTGGAAACTCATGTACGAACAGACGTTATTTGATATATGGAGATTTAAACATCCAACTAGAAGGGATTACACCTTTTTTTCCTCCCCACACCGTTCATACAGTAGAATTGATTACCTCCTGACAAATCAAAAAGGCTTATCATATGTTCTCACCTCTAAGCTCTCCCACACAGTCTGGTCAGACCATTCTGCAGTGTTGACACAATTAATATGGCCCTCAGCACCAAAGACCACTTTTCAGTGGAAGTTAGACGACAACTTATTAAATAATCCTGACTTTAAAAATAAAATAGAGAAAATGCTACCGGAATATTTTCAGCTAAACTCATTACCAGAGACGGACCCCTTTATAGTTTGGGAGGCCCATAAATGCTACATTAGAGGAGAATTCATTAAGTATAAGGCGTATGTTAGGCAAAAAGCACGGTTGCATTACAAATCATCCACTGATCTCTTAGCCAAATTAGAACACCAACATAAATTGAACCCTACAGATACTCACACCCTAGAAGATCTAGACAAGGCTAGGAAAAGGGTACAAGAACAGCTAATGCAAGAGGCTAACACACTAGCGCTAAAAACAAAACAAAAATTTTATTTTGAGAGTAATAGAGCGGGAAAACTCCTCGCACGTTCCCTAAAACTTAAAAAATTGAAAACCTTTGTTAATGAAATTAAAACACCAACAAATAAGACGGTCAATACGACCCCAGAGATACTCTCCCAATTCCTAGCTTATTACTCAAAACTTTACAACCTCCCGAGACCCAACACCTCGGGCGACGATGAAAACATCATCAAAACATACCTATCAAGCACCCCCTTACCCCAGCTAACAGAAGCGCAGGCAGCTGATCTAGAGGCACCTTTCTCAGTAGCAGAAATTGCGGCGGCTCTTAAACAGTTACCGTCGGGAAAGAGCCCAGGCCCTGACGGGTTCACAGCCTCCTATTATAAAAAATTTGCACCCTTCCTGATCCCCCACCTATGCACATTATTTAACACAGCCGACCAAGCACACCCTTTTCTCTCCTCAATGTTAGAAGCCCACATCACAGTTATCCCTAAACCGGGCAAACCCACTGATTCCCCTGCCAATTTTCGCCCTATTTCGCTCTTAAATGTTGACATCAAACTGTTTGCAAAACTCATCGCCTTAAGAATCAACAAACTGCTGCCCCAATTGATCCACCTAAATCAAGTGGGATTTGTACCTCGCCGAGAGGCGAGGGATAACACTACTAAGTTTCTGAATCTCCTTGAATATGCCCAAACTCATACTATCCCCTCTATCTTCCTGGCCATCGATGCCGAAAAGGCGTTCGATAGACTAGATTGGCAATTTCTAAAATTTACATTAACACGATTTGGATTCGGAGACAAACTTATAGGGAACATTTTTGCCTTATATCATTCACCTAAAGCCCGTATTAGATTAAATGATTCCATATCAGACCCATTCCCCATCCTTAATGGCACAAGACAGGGCTGCCCGCTTTCCCCCCTGCTATTCGTATTGGCCATGGAGGTTCTAGCTGCTAACGTTAGGAATAATTCAGGAGTTAAGGGGATTCAAATAGGCGACACTCAATACAAAACAACGATGTATGCAGACGATGTCCTCTTTACTCTAACCTCACCCTTAGAATCGCTTTCTTTCTTAATACCTGAAATAGAGAGATATAGCTCCCTATCTAATTTTAAAATTAATATGTTAAAGTCGGAGTTTTTAAGTGTGGGACTTCCAGATCAAAGCGCTACCCAAATTACAGAGCAATATCTGTTCCGACAGGAGCACACCTCTATCAAATACTTGGGAATTCAAATTTCACACGCACACGACTCCTTATACCAATTGAATTATCAGACCCTATTTGACTCAGTGAAGGCAGAATTGAAAGGTTGGCAGAAGAAATGCTTATCTTGGCTCGGCAGAGCGCATGCTTTTAAGATGAGCATCTTGCCTCGCTTCCTTTATCTGTTCCAGACGGTCCCTATCTACCTCCCCCAGCATTACATCAGTTCAGCACAAAAATTAGTCAACGCTTTTTTGTGGGCACATCAACGCCCCAGGATAGCAAAAGCTACACTATACAGGCCACGCCATAGAGGAGGACTTGGAATACCCAATCTCTTGTTTTATCAACAAGCGACCTTTCTCACTAGACTAATAGACTGGTGCAAAAATGTGCAAGACAAAGAGTGGGTGAAGCTTGAACACGATCTAGCTGGCTCAAAAAGTCTAGGCACGCAATGCTGGCTCCACAAACGTGACAGAGCCACGTTGACATCCCCCACCTCCCTGATAAAAGACACCTTTTCAACGTGGGACTGTCTTACAAAATCCCTAAAGGGGGTGTCTACAATACCTTCTCCGCTAACCCCTCTATGCCACAATAAGGTCTTCCCCCCATGCCAGCAGGTGTGGGCAGATGGGACATATGGCATTGCAGCGGGACTACCCTGCTTTTCTCTGCTGGAGGAGGGCAGTGTATTACCTAGATCCACTATAGTAGAGAGAAGTATTCCATACTTCAACAAGTGGCTTGAATACTTTCAATTGTCACATTTTATCTCACACCATATGGACAGGGCTAACATAGTTAGGAGTTTAAACCCCTTTGAAACACTTTGCTGGTCCACTCAATCAACGAAAGGTGCCCTATCAATGACATATAAAATTTTAACAACTATACACTCTAGAAACCTCCCATCATACACCCGAGCCTGGGAAATAGAACTGGGTTTCAGTGTCTCCCCTGAGACATGGGACTGCATTTTTCAACACATGGGGAAAGCGCCATCCTCAATGAGCATAACTGAGACAAACATGAAATTATTATGTAGATGGTATTTATACCCGAGTAGGCTGGCCAAAATTCACGGACTCTCTGACCCTTTGTGCTGGAGAGGCTGTGAACAGGTAGGTTCATTATACCACATATGGTGGGACTGTCCAGTCCTCCAGCCCTTCTGGAGAAGCATGCACTCTGAGATTCAAAAAGCCCTCGCACACGAGATCCCTTTTGACCCCCTGACTCTGCTATTCAACAAACCCCCACGACTTAAATGTAAATACAAATCCAAGTTATTATACATCATGCTTAGCAGTGCAAAACAACTAGTGCCGAGACTATGGAAACAGAGAGCTGTCCCGACTACAAAGGATTGGATACAAAATGTTTCACTCCTACTATCCCTTGAAAAATACCACTATATTCAAACCAACAGACTCGACTTTTATTGTGCAATGTCTCTCTACTGGGAGACCTATATTCATGGGGTTGAGGGGACTACTTACTGAGTACCTAGCCCCTCTATAATCCCTACCAGGGAGTGGATCCTGAAGGATATTTAGACTTCTGGGTCACGCTCAAGAGGGCGCCCTATCCCTGTGCTACTCTAGGATTTTAGACGACACTATATACCACGACCCATGACTTATACTATACCTTATACTGCAACTCTCATCTCATAAAATATTACTATAAGTTTACGAGTTACGTAACATGTTTTATTTTGTTTTCCCTTTTCCTTCTTATTTTTCCCTTTGTTCCTTGTTATTTGATTGGTTGTGTAAAGAAAAACCACAAGCTTTGGATTATGCAGATAGCCTGTCTTTCTTCTCCTGGACATTCTGACTTGCTGACACACCTAAAAGCTGGTGATAGATGTATTAAGATATAAATATTAATGCCCGGAGGTATTGTTTGTATTTTTGATGTTCCACTACCAAGCATGGCATGACTGTATGTTATCACAATTTTTTTTGTCAATAAAGCTTGTTTTAAAAAAAACAAAAAAAAAAAAACTGTAAAAACAAAAGTCAAAATAAAATGTTAAAATACAATATATTTGTCAAAACAGGACCTATGTGCATTCTATGCTCTTTATGCTTAATTACAGATATGTATATAAATAGAAAGATATTTAGCAATGTGTGCATTATAATAATCTTGTTTCCATTATTGCCTCTAATTATGACTTTTGACATATGATGTTTTTAAAAATACCCTTTTTCATTCAGATCAGCAATGTACAATTTGCTCTAAGTTTGTCTGATCCTTACTTCCTGACACATGGTTTACTTCCTTATACATCATAAGTCACAGGGCCACTGAGAACCTATCATCAATTGTTAAGGGATTACTACAAAGCCAATCAGGGCTAGGCTAATACAGCCCACATGCACAGCATAGTTGTTATGTTTAGAAGGTGAGAGCCTAATATGGGAAGAGTCCACAACCTGAGCCTACAATAAAATGTTAATAAAAAATTGATTATACTATGTTCTTATTTATACAAATATGCGGCTGCTAGTGAGATACTGTTAGACTCTAATATACATGCTGTTCTAAAAATAAGAGCAAAAAGTGAAAGAAATGTGATAATAGTACAAGGCAATAAACTATAATGTGTGCAAATAACAGAGTAGATTTGCAACTTATAGAACTGTGATTTGTAATGTGTGAGATTCAGTGCTAATAAATGTAACTAGACTTACTGAAAAATAGTCTAAATGTGTAAATGTGTTAACATGTGAAAAAAAAAATTAAAAAAAAATACTCACATGAGAAGTATACGATACATCCATACCTAAGAGCATATACAATAACTCACATGGAACATTTACAAAACATCCATACCTACGTATATATACACATACATACATATAAACATACACACATACATTTACACAACATGCGGATGTATATGTAGATGAAGAACCTGAATATGACATGTATAAATAGTGTGAATATTATTTCTTGCAAGGTTGTTGTATGCAATAAAGAAAATAATAAGGCACATGTTCACAAGATGTACAATGTATCTCATATAGATGAATACTAAAAATCAGACATATCTATATTCTCATTGAGACCTGCTGGAAACATTGTGTAAAATTTATAAATCCAGTAGGTCTCTCTCTGACAGAGATTTTTGAACCTATTAACACCTTTTTTTGTAATGAATCCTCTCAAGTGGTGTTATTCGAAACTGGCATTTCTTTCCTATATGGCATTTGTTGTGGTGTCTAGATACACTATATTTAGGGTATTTTTTGACTATCGGCTAGATTTAGAGTTCTGTCGATAACGACCCGCGTAGCTAACGCTGGCTTTTTTTTCCCCGCACCTTTTAAATACCGCTGGTATTTAGAGTTCACAGAAGGGCTGCGTTAGGCTCCAAAAAGGGAGCGTATAGCAAATTTACAGCCACTGCAACTCTCAATACCAGCGGTACACCCTAACATGTACCCCGAGTCTAAACACCCCTAACCTTACACTTATTAACCCCTAATCTGCTTCCCCCGCTATCACTGACCCCTGCATATTTTTTTAACCCCTAATCTGCCGCTCCGTACACCGCCGCAACCTACATTATCCCTATGAACCCCTAATCTGCTGCCCCTAACACCGCCGACCCCTATATTATATTTATTAACCCCTAATCTGCCGCCCCCAACGTCGCCTCCACCTACCTACACTTATTAACCCCTAATCTGCCGACCGGACCTCACCGCTACTATAATAAATGTATTAACCCCTAATCTGCCTCACTCCCGCCTCAATAACCCTATAATAAATAGTATTAACCCCTAATCTGACCTCCCTAACATCACTGACACCTAACTTCAAGTATTAACCGCTAATCTGCCAACCGGACCTCACCGCTACTCTAATAAATTTATTAACCCCTAAAGCTAAGTCTAACCCTAACACCCCCCTAAATTAAATATAATTTAAATCTAACGAAATAAATTAACTCTTATTAAATAAATTATTCCTATTTAAAGCTAAATACTTACCTGTAAAATAAATCCTAATATAGCTACAATATAAATTATAATTATATTGTAGCTATTTTAGGATTTATTTTTATTTTACAGGCAACTTTCAATTTATTTTAACTAGGTACAATAACTATTAAATAGTTATTAACTATTTAATAGCTACCTAGCTAAAATAAAGAGAAATTTACCTGTAAAATAAAAACTAACCTAAGTTACAATTACACCTAACACTACACTATACTTTAATAAATTATTTCTATTTAAAACTAAATACTTACCTGTAAAATAAACCCTAAGATAGCTACAATGTAATTAATAATTACATTGTAGCTATTTAAGGGTTTATATTTATTTTACAGGTAACTTTGTATTTATTTTAGCTAGTTAGAATAGTTATTAAATAGTTATTAACTATTTAATAACTACCTAGCTAAAAGAAATACAAAATTACCTGCAAAATAAATCCTAACCTAAGTAAAAATTAAACCTAACACTACACTATCATTAAATTAATAAAATAAATTAACTACAAATAACTACAATTAAATACAATTACATAAACTAACTAAAGTACAAAAATTAAAAAAAGCTAAGTTACAAAAAATAAAAAAAATAAGTTACAAACATTTTAAAAATATTGCAACAATTTTAAGCTAATTACACCTAATCTAAGCCCCCTAATAAAATAACAAATCCCCCCAAAATAAAAAAATTTCCCTACCCTATTCTACATTAAAAAAGTTCAAAGCTCTTTTACCTTACCAGCCCTTAAAAGGGCCTTTTGTGGGGCATGCCCCAAAGAAAACTGCTCTTTTGCCTGTAAAAGAAAAATACAACCCCCCCAACATTAAAACCCACCACCCACATACCCCTAATCTAACCCAAACCCCCCATAAAAAAACCTAACACTACCCCCCTGAAGATCATCCTACCTTGAGTCGTCTTCACTCAGCCGAGCCACCGATGGAACCGAAGAGGAGATCCGGAGCGGCAGAAGTGATCCTCCAAGGGGCGCTGAAGAAGTCTTCCATCAGATGAAGTGATCCTCCAGGCGGCGCTGAAGAAGTCTTCCATCCGGGCGATGTCATCTTCCAAGCCTTCCAAGCGGGGTCTTCAATCTTCTTCTTCAGGATCCATCTTCATTCCGCCGACACGGAACATCCTTCTTCCCCGACGGACTACCGACGAATGAAGGCTCCTTTAAGGGATGTCATCAAAGATGGCGTCCCTCGAATTCCGATTGGCTGATAGGATTCTATCAGCCAATTGGAATAAGGTAGGAAAAATCTAATTGGCTGATGAAATCAGCCAATCAGATTCAAGTTCAATCTGATTGGCTGATCCAATCAGCCAATCAGATTGAGCTTGCATTCTATTGGCTGTTCCGATCAGCCAATAGAATGCGAGCTCAATCTGATTGGCTGATTGGATCAGCCAATCGGATTGAACTTGAATCTGATTGGCTGATTCAATCAGCCAATCAGATTTTTCCTACCTTAATTCCGATTGGCTGATAGAATCCTATCAGCCAATCGGAATTCGAGGGACGCCATCTTGGATGACGTCCCTTAAAGGAGCATTCATTCATCGGTAGTCCGTCGGGGAAGAAGGATGTTCCGCGTCAGCGGAATGAAGATGGATCCTGAAGAAGAAGATTGAAGACCCCGCTTTGAAGATGACATTGCCCGGATGGAAGACTTCTTCAGAGTCGCCTGGAGGATCACTTCATCGGATGGAAGACTTCTTCAGCGCCCCTTGGAGGATCACTTCTGCCACTCCGGATCGCCTCTTCAGTTCCATCGGTGGCTCGGCTGAGTGAAGACGACTCAAGGTAGGATGATCTTCAGGGGGGTAGTGTTAGGTTTTTTAAGGGGGGTTTGGGTTAGATTAGGGGTATGTGGGTGGTGGGTTTTAATGTTGGGGGGGTTGTATTTTTCTTTTACAGGCAAAAGAGCAGTTTTCTTTGGGGCATGCCCCACAAAAGGCCCTTTTAAGGGCTGGTAAGGTAAAAGAGCTTTGAACTTTTTTAATGTAGAATAAGGTAGGGAAATTTTTTATTTTGGGGGGCTTTGTTATTTTATTAGGGGGCTTAGATTAGGTGTAATTAGCTTAAAATTGTTGTAATAGTTTTAAAATGTTTGTAACTTATTTTTTTATTTTTTGTAACTTAGCTTTTTTTATTTTTGGTACTTTATTTAGTTTATGTAATTGTATGTAATTGTAGTTATTTGTAGTTAATTTATTTTATTAATTTAATGATAGTGTAGTGTTAGGTTTAATTGTAACTTAGGTTAGGATTTATTTTACAGGTAATTTTGTATTATTAATTACATTGTAGCTATCTTAGGGTTTATTTTACAGGTAAGTATTTAGTTTTAAATAGAAATAATTTATTAAAGTATAGTGTAGTGTTAGGTGTAATTGTAACTTAGGTTAGTTTTTATTTTACAGGTAAATTTCTCTTTATTTTAGCTAGGTAGCTATTAAATAGTTAATAACTATTTAATAGCTATTGTACCTAGTTAAAATAAATTGAAAGTTGCCTGTATAATAAAAATAAATCCTAAGATAGCTACAATATAATTTTCTCCAACATTGGTGTGTCCGGTCCACGGCGTCATCCTTACTTGTGGAAATATCTCTTCCCCAACAGGAAATGGCAAAGAGTCCCAGCAAAGCTGGCCATATAGTCCCTCCTAGGCTCCGCCCACCCCAGTCATTCTCTTTGCCGTTGCACAGGCAACAGCTCCACGGAGATGGTTAAGAGTATGTGGTGTTTAGTTGTAGTTTTTTTATTCTACTATCAAGAGTTTGTTATTTTAAAATAGTGCTGGTATGTACTATTTACTCTGAAACAGAAAAAGATGAAGATTTCTGTTTGTGAGAGGAAGATGATTTTAGCAGACAGTAACTAAAATCGATTGCTGTTTCCACATAGGACTGTTGAGATGAAGTAACTTCAGTTGGGGGAAACAGTTAGCAGACTTTTCTGCTTAAGGTATGACTAGCCATATTTCTAACAAGACTGTGTAATGCTGTCATTTCCCCTCATGGGGACCGGTAAGCCATTTTCTTAGTCTCAAACAGAATAAAGGGCTTAATATGGGCTATAAAACTGGTAGACACTTTTATGGGCTAAATCGATTGCTTTATTTGGACATTTTATACATGTTTATGCTGATAATTCACACTTATAAACTTGGGGAACGTTTTTTTTTTTTTTGTAAATATATTTTTTATTGAGGTTTCCACAACATACATAAATTATATGAGCGACAGCTCAACATTGCATTATACAATTTGGTGATGAAACAGGATGGAGAGATAAACCGCTAAGAGCAAACAATACAGATCAACAATATATGTAACATAGGCAGCATATTGGCTCGCATCTACAAGGGGAATCTATGTTCAATCTATGCTGCAGGATGAGCTTAAGTTAATAGGTAATACTCTACAAACAAAGTTACATAGAAAGACTATGGACAATGTGTTACCCAATGTTGAGTTGTATTAGTAGTAACCTCATTTTTAATATATAATAGATTATGGTAGCTAAGGCTCAGATAAAATAAAAATTGTCTAGTATAATGGAGAAGGCTTACATATTAGTAGATTAGTAGGAACCTATCTTGTGATTTCTATGGAACAATAGTTAATATACAGTTACCTCGTATTAAGTTTATTGCGTATAGATAGTGAGCTTAGCTAGTTAGCTAGAAAGTGGGTGTGGGATGCAGCGGGCAAGAGCCGCTTAAAATAAGGTAAGGAGGAGGGTGGGGATGGAACGGAGCTAGATAAAATGTTACAATCATGGGCATGTTTAGGTCTCAGGTTTTTTTTTTTTTTTTTTTTTAAAGTAAGGGTAAAAAACTATGTTTACAGTGACTAAAGTGATTACACACACAGCCAACAGCAAGCACGTAGGGTACTCTGTATGAAGAAGGGGCTGTTCTGGAGGGTATTAAATGAATGGGTGAATGGGTACTGAAGCACCAGACGCGCTGCAGTAAGATGAATACAATATGTTCACCAGTTATACTTAGTCAGGGGAATGTCACCAGGCACTAGCTCAGCTAGGGCGTAATGACTGTTTCTTAAGTTTAACCTGGTTGATTAAACATGTCATATATACAAGTTATCATGAGAAGAACACACTCCTATGCACAAACTAAATAGCAACCCATCTCGCCTCAGATAAAGTAGGTATATGAGAAAAAATATAACAGTGTAAAATACTCATGGGAAGAATAAACAGTAAGATCTGACAACTGTAAAACAAACATTTCACAACTCAATATTTAAAACATAATGGAACTGAGAGGTCTACCCTTTTCAAACTTTCAGAAGACTTAAGTAGGTTGGGGGTGTGATATAGACTAAAGGTTGTATTCAGGCTAAAGTAAAAATTATACTAGATGTTTATAGTAATTATCCCTTATCTAGAACTATATACTCATGTTTGCAGAGTGAATGGGCTGCAGTTATAAATCACCTAAATGATACTCATTAAGTGACAATAAAAATGTATAGAGACTAATAAAACATGAGTGTATCAGCCATAACTATAAAAGCTCCACTGGCATGAAGTTGTAATATTGGGGCAAAATAAGGGCAGGGGCAACATGATGTGACATAAAACTGATGTGTAGCTGTACTATGTTACTGCATATATATTCACCAAAAGTGGCAGAACTGACACATGTATAAACATCATTTGTAAGGGAGTAAAATTCTCCTATCTAAATCAGTTGAATTGCTCTAAGTTTAAGCTGTGTATGAGGCCATGAAGGGTTGGGGCGTATATATCTTTAGAAGGAACTACACTCAAACAGGCTATGAGGTAAAAACTATAAATAAAGCATGAGCGAGGAGAAACAAATAAAAAATTAAGAAAATAACAACACAATAACCCTATCTGGGTATGTGATGGATATATACTCTCCGCAGGGAGGACGTATAAATTAACTCAAACAGGATGTTAGGTATATTTGGGAGTCTGAGACTTACATAGCGAATATAGTGTATGCAACCATAATGAGCCCAATAATTATATCAGCATTAATATACAATTGACTCCTACTATATTCCTCCATGTCCCGCCTAACATAAAACCACATTGTTGATAGCTACAGCTGAGAAATGTAAAGAAGTAAGACAGCAATGTCACTTGTATAAGCTATATCCCATGAACCTGCATAAGCGAACAGTAAAACATAAATATAAGGGCAGATAAACAAAGTCTCAAGTACGCATATTAGATAATGTAAGAAAACGGTACAAGTGTTTCAGACTGTTAGGTCGTCATTTAAACATGAGCAGTCCCTACATTATAGGAGTATATCCCATTACAGTCAGAGGAAAAATAGATTACACATCACCCAATCCCACATCTGATGTCGGCAAATCCATGAGAAAGAGATTGACATGTTAGGAACTGAGGGGAATTGGCCTCCATGAAATTGCCTGCAGACCCCCATAAACGGAATTTCAGCGCCACAGTTAATTGCACCTCCGGATACTCATAGAGCAAATCTGATGTCCCGATCTTCTCCAGCTTATATAAAAAATCCAGGTTTCGAGTCGGGTGATCGGTCGCACTCACCCAATCCAGCAGTGGGGCCTCTTCAAGTGCGTCTGCAGACCTGAGCAATAATGGCGTCGGAAGGATGTTTGGGTTCACGTAACTCCGGTTACATATAATGGTGCTCTGCAGGTCTGCCCGGAAATCTTCAAGTAGCGTCTTGTGTCCTCGAGCAGTCTCCTTGTCAGCTGCTGTAGGCTGTAAGACGTGATGATGCTCACTGATAGTGCTTTGCTGAACAAGCCCCAGAGCTGCTGGTATCCGCGAGTGGGACAGGAACTCTGCCTGTGTTAGCACCGCCATTGCTGCTTCAGAAGCCTCAGCAAGTGCAGAGCCGCATCTGATGGTGTCTCTCAGGCTGATAAAATGGCCGGTCATGCGAGAGCTAAGTTCCAACAAGCAGGCTCTTATGTCAGAGATTGCCGCGTAGTGTTCATCCATTGTTGATAGCAGAGCTTGTGAACCTTGATAAGGCAGATTTACTTATAGTTGGGAGAGGAGATCCCTGTCTAAAATGGCGTTGCTTCCCGCATGGCATCAGACCGCTTGGCAGCGCATAATATCCATGAAACCTCTCAAATGATTAGATTTCTGAGTGATCCATATCTTGAGGGTCTTAACTAGGGTTCTCCAGACAAAAAAAGGAAAAAGTTGCAGGATTCATTCTTCATAATATAGCATAAAAATCAGGAGCTGTATAGAAATACGTCTGTTCCCCACAGTAGTTGGCTCCGCCCCCCCCGGGGAACGTTTTTTAACGTTAGGCACTATGTTAGACACCTTTTCCAGTCAGGAAGGGCCTTCCCAGTTGTAGGCTGAGCCTCATTTTCGCGCCATTACTGCGCAGTTGTTTTTGAGTGCAAGACATGCAGATGCATGTGTGAGGACCTGAAAGTAGTTGGAAAAGTTCCTAGAAGGCGTCATTTGGTATCGTATTCCCCTCTGGGCTTGGTAAAGTCACAGCAAAGGCTGTAGCTGGGACTGTATAGGGGTTAAATCTGTAACTGGCTCCGGTTTCGTTATTTTAAGGGTTAAAGCTCTGAAAATTGGTGTGCAATACTTTTAATGCTTTAAGACACTGTTGTGAAATTTTGGTAAATTTTGAACAATTCCTTCATATATTTTCACATATTCAGTAATAAAGTGTGCTCTGTTTAAAATTTAAAGAGACAGTAACGGTTTTGTTTTAAAACGGTTTTTGTGCTTTATTGACAAGTTTAAGCCTGTTTAACATGTCTGTGCCTTCAGATAAGCTATGTTCTATATGTATGAAAGCCAATGTGTCTCCCCCTTCAAAATTGTGTGATAATTGTGCCATAGCGTCCAAACAAAGTAAGGACAGTACTGCCACAGATAATAAAATTGCCCAAGATGATTCCTCAGATGAAGGGAGTAGACATGGTTCTACATCATCTCCTTCTGTGTCTACGCCAGTTTTGCCCACGCAGGAGGCCCCTAGTACTTCTAGCGCGCCAATGCTTATTACCATGCAACAATTGACGGCTGTAATGGATAACTCCATAGCAAATATTTTATCCAAAATGCCTGCATATCAGAGAAAGCGCGATTGCTCTGTTTTAAACACTGAAGAGCAGGAGGGCGCTGATGATAATTGTTCTGTCATACCCTCACACCAATCTGAAGGGGCCATGAGGGAGGTTTTGTCAGATGGGGAAATTTCAGATTCAGGAAAAATTTCTCAACAGGCTTAACCTGATGTTGTGACATTTAAATTGAAATTAGAACATCTCCGCACACTGCTTAAGGAGGTGTTATCTACTCTGGATGATTGTGACAACTTGGTCATTCCAGAAAAATTATGCAAGATGGACAAGTTCCTAGAGGTTGCGGTGCACCCCGACGCTTTTCCTATACCCAAGCGGGTGGCGGACATAGTGAATAAGGAGTGGGAGAAGCCCGGCATACCTTTTGTTCCCCCTCCTATATTTAAGAAATTATTTCCTATGGTCGACCCCAGAAAGGACTTATGGCAGACAGTCCCTAAGGTCGAGGGGGCAGTTTCTACCCTAAACAAGAGCACTACTATTCCTATCGAAGATAGTTGTGCTTTCAAAGATCCTATGGATAAAAAATTGGAAGGTTTGCTTAAAAAGATTTTTGTACAGGAAGGTTACCTTCTACAACCCATTTTGTGCATTGTTCCTGTCACTACAGCAGCGTGGTTCTGGTTCGAGGAACTAGAAAAGTCGCTCAGTAGAGAGACTCCATATGAGGAGGTTATGGACAGAGTTCACGCACTTAAGTTGGCTAACTCTTTTATTTTAGATGCCGCTTTGCAATTAGCTAGATTAGCGGCGAAAAATTCAGGGTTTGCAATTGTGGCGCGCAGAGCGCTTTGGCTAAAGTCTTGGTCAGCGGATGTATCATCCAAGACAAAATTGCTTAACATCCCCTTCAAGGGTAAAACTCTCTTTGGACCAGAATTGAAGGAGATTATCTCAGACATCACTGGGGGAAAGGGCCACGCCCTCCCACAAGATAGGCCTTTCAAGGCCAAGAATAAGTCTAATTTTCGTTCCTTTCGTAATTTCAGGAACGGACCGGCCTCTAATTTTGCATCCTCTAAGAAAGAGGGTAATGCCTCACAGTCCAAACCAGCCTGGAAACCGATGCAAGGCTGGAACAAGGGTAAGCAGACCAAGAAGCCTGCTACCGCTAACAAAACAGCATGAAGGAGTAGCCCCCGATCCTGGACCGGATCTAGTGGGGGGCAGACTCTCTCTCTTTGCTCAGGCTTGGGCAAGAGATGTTCAGGATCCCTGGACGCTAGAAATAGTTTCTCAGGGTTATCTTCTGGAATTCAAGGAACTACCCCCAAGGGGAAGGTTCCACATGTCTCACTTATCCTCAAACCAAATAAAGAGACAGGCGTTCTTACATTGTGTAGAAGACCTGCTAAAGATGGGAGTGATACACCCTGTTCCAATGACGGAACAAGGAATGGGATTTTACTCAAATCTGTTCGTAGTTCCCAAAAAAGAGGGAACCTTCAGACCAATTCTGGATTTAAAGATCCTAAACAAATTTCTCAGGGTACCATCGTTCAAAATGGAAACCATTCGAACGATTCTACCCACTATCCAGGAAGGTCAATTTATGACTACCGTGGATCTAAAGGATGCGTACCTACATATTCCTATCCACAAAGAACAACATCAGTTCCTAAGGTTCGCCTTTCTGGACAAACATTACCAGTTTGTGGCCCTCCCATTCGGATTAGCCACTGCTCCAAGAATTTTCACAAAGGTACTCGGGTCCCTTCTAGCGGTTCTAAGACCGAGGGGCATTGCAGTAGTACCATACTTGGACGACATTCTAATACAAGCGTCGTCCCTTTCAAAAGCAAAGGCTCATACAGACATCGTTCTGGCCTTTCTCAGATCTCACGGATGGAAGGTGAACATAGAAAAAAGTTCTCTGTCTCCGTCAACAAGAGTTCCCTTCCTGGGAACAATAATAGATTCCTTAGAAATGAGGATCTTTCTGACAGATGTCAGAAAGTCAAAACTTCTAAGCGCTTGTCAAGTTCTTCATTCTGTTAAAACGTCCTTCCATAGCTCAGTGCATGGAAGTAGTAGGGTTGATGGTTGCAGCAATGGACATAGTTCCTTTTGCGCGAATTCATCTAAGACCATTACAACTGTGCATGCTGAAACAGTGGAATGGGGACTATACAGACTTGTCTCCAGTGATTCAAGTAGATCAGAAGACCAGAGATTCACTCCGTTGGTGGATATCCCTGGACCACCTATCCCAGGGAATGAGCTTCCGCAGACCAGAGTGGGTCATCGTCATGACCGATGCCAGTCTAGTGGGCTGGGGTGTGGTCTGGGAATCCCTGAAAGCTCAGGGACTATGGTCTCGGGAAGAGTCTTTTCTCCCGATAAACATTCTGGAACTAAGAGCGATATTCAATGCTCTCAGGGCTTGGCCTCAGCTTGCAAAGGCCAGATTCATAAGATTCCAATCAGACAACATGACGACTGTTGCATATATCAATCATCAGGGGGGAACAAGGAGTTCCCTGGCGATGAAAGAAGTAACCAAAATAATACAATGGGCGGAGAATCACTCCTGCCATCTATCTGCGATCCACATCCCAGGTGTGGAAAACTGGGAAGCGGATTATCTGAGTCGTCAGACATTCCATCCGGGGGAGTGGGAACTCCACCAAGAGATTTTTGCCCAGTTGACTCAATTATGGGGCATTCCAGACATGGATCTGATGGCGTCTCGTCAGAACTTCAAGGTTCCTTGCTACGGGTCCAGATCCAGGGATCACAAGGCGACTCTAGTGGATGCACTAGTAGCGCCTTGGACCTTCAACCTAGCTTATGTGTTCCCACCGTTTCCTCTCATTCCCAGGCTGGTAGCCAGGATCAAACAGGAGAGGGTCTCGGTGATCTTGATAGCTCCTGCGTTGCCATGCAGGACTTGGTATGCAGACCTGGTGAATATGTCATCGGTTCCACCATGTAAGCTACCTTTGAGACAGGACCTTCTTGTTCAGGGTCCATTCGAACATCCAAATCTGGTCTCCCTCCAGCTGATGGCTTGGAGATTGAACGCTTGATTCTATCAAAGCGTGGGTTTTCAGATTCGGTGATTGATACTCTGGTTCAGGCCAGAAAACCGGTAACTAGAAAGATTTACCATAAAATATGGAAAAGATATATCTGTTGGTGTGAATCCAAGGGATTCCCTTGGAATAAGGTAAAAATTCCTAAAATTCTTTCCTTTCTGCAAGAAGGTTTTGATAAAGGATTATCTGCGAGTTCTCTAAAGGGACAGATTTCTGCTTTATCTGTCTTACTACAAAAATGTTCAAGCATTTGTTCAGGCTCTGGTTAGGATCAAGCCTGTTTACAGACCTTTGACTCCTCCCTGGAGTTTAAATCTAGTTCTTTCAGTTCTTCAAGGGGTTCCGTTTGAACCTCTACATTCCATAGATATTAAGTTGTTATCTTGGAAAGTTTTGTTTTTGGTTGCTATTTCTTCTGCTAGAAGAGTTTCAGAGTTATCTGCTCTGCAGTGTTCTCCGCCCTATCTGGTGTTCCATGCAGATAAGGTGGTTTTGCGTACTAAGCCTGGTTTTCTTCCAAAGGTTGTTTCTAACAAAAATATTAACCAGGAGATAGTTGTACCTTCTTTGTGTCTGAATCCAGTTTCAAAGAAGGAACGTTTGTTACACAATTTGGACGTAGTCCGTGCTCTAAAATTCTATTTAGAAGCTACAAAAGATTTCAGACAAACATCTTCTCTGCTTGTCGTCTATTCTGGTAAAAGGAGAGGTCAAAAAGCGACTTCTACCTCTCTTTCCTTTTGGCTTAAAAGCATCATCCGATTGGCTTAAGACACTGCCGGACGGCAGCCTCCTGAAAGAATCACAGCTCACTCCACTAGGGCTGTGGCTTCCACATGGGACTTCAAGAACGAGGCTTCTGTTGATCAGATATGTAAGGCAGCGACTTGGTCTTCACTGCACACTTTTGCCAAATTTTACAAATTTGATACTTTTGCTTCTTCGGAGGCTATTTTTGGGAGAAAGGTTTTGCAAGCCGTGGTGCCTTCCGTTTAGGTAACCTGATTTGCTCCCTCCCTTCATCCATGTCCTAAAGCTTTGGTATTGGTTCCCACAAGTAAGGATGACGCCGTGGACCGGACACACCAATGTTGGAGAAAACAGAATTTATGCTTACCTGATAAATTACTTTCTCCAACGGTGTGTCCGGTCCACGGCCCGCCCTGGTTTTTTAATCAGGTCTGATGAATTATTTTCTCTAACTACAGTCACCACAGTACCATATGGTTTCTCCTATATTTTTCCTCCTGTCCGTCGGTCGAATGACTGGGGTGGGCAGAGCCTAGGAGGGACTATATGGCCAGCTTTGCTGGGACTCTTTGCCATTTCCTGTTGGGGAAGAGATATTCCCACAAGTAAGGATGACGCCGTGGACCGGACACACAGTTGGAGAAAGTAATTTATCAGGTAAGCATAAATTCTGTTATTATTTATATTGTAGTTATATTAGGGTTTATTTTACAGGTAAGTATTTAGCTTTAAATAGGAATAATTTATTTAATAAGAGTTAATTTATTTCGTTAGATTTAAATTATATTTAACTTAGGGGGGTGTTAGGGTTAGGGTTAGACTTAGCTTTAGGGGTTAATAAATTTATTAGAGTAGCGGTGAGGTCTGGTTGGCAGATTAGGGGTTAATACTTGAAGTTAGGTGTCGGTGATGTTAGGGAGGGCAGATTAGGGGTTAATACTATTTATTATAGGGTTATTGAGGCGGGAGTGAGGCGGATTAGGGGTTAATACATTTATTATAGTAGCGGTGAGGCCCGGTCAGCAGATTAGGGGTTAATAATTGTAGGTATGTTGCAGCAATGTTGGTGGCGGCAGATTAGGGGTTAATAAATATAATATAGGGGTCGGCGGTGTTAGGGGCAGCAGATTAGGGGTACATAGGGATAACATAGGTGGCGGCGATGTGCGGTCGGCAGATTAGGGGTTAAAATTTTTTATTAGAGTGGCGGCGATGTGGGGGGCCTCGGTTTAGGGGTACATAGGTAGTTTATGGGTGTTAGTGTACTTTAGAGCACAGTAGTTAAGAGCTTTATGAACCGGCGTTAGCCCATAAAGCTCTTAACTCCTGACTTTTTCTGCGGCTGGAGTTTTGTCGTTAGATTTCTAACGCTCACTTCAGCCAAGACTCTAAATACCAGCGTTAGAAAGATCCCATTGAAAAGATAGGATACGCAAATGGCGTAGGGGGATCTGCGGTATGGAAAAGTCGCGGCTGGAAAGTAAGCATTAGACCCTTTCCTGACTGACTCTAAATACCAGTGGTAGCCCAAAACCAGCATGAGGAGCCTCTAACGCTGGTTTTGACGGCTAACGCCAAACTCTAAATCTAGCCGTATATTTCTATAGTGTTCACCCCATCTGCTTCTGATATTACATATGGTCCTGCCTAAATATTGTGCCCCACAAATGCAAGTAAGAAGATATATTACATAGTTAGAACCACAATCTAACCTTTCTCTTAGTTGATACGTATAACCCGAGGTAGAAGAGGTGGCACTAGTGGTCCCATGGGTCACATATTTGCACAGATAGCATCGTTTCTTCCCACATCTAAAGGATCCTTTACTATAGTTATTATTAACCGCAGTTCCAATTTTGGATACTCTTTTTGACATTATTATTTTGCTTGGAGCTATCTTTTGCTTAATTGTAGGGGCTCTTCTGAACGTTACACTAGGTGAGTCAGCTAGTATCCCTTTAAGGATAGGATCCTTTTTAAGCAGGTACCAGTGTTTGTTGATTATCCTTTTTATAACTTTATAGTTGGAATTGTAATTGGTAATAAATGAGATGGTTTTTCATTGGCTAGTATTTTTACTGCATTTAGTTTTGGGGGAGAGGGGATTTAGAATATCTTCTCTCTCTAGTTCTCTAGCTCTCATATAGATTTCTTCAATGAGTGATAATGGATATCCCTTTTCCAGAAATCTTTTTTTCAAAACCAGTAATTGTTCATAATAAGTTTCCAAAAGTGTGCAGTTGCGCTTAATGCGCCTAAACTGGCTGAAAGGTATATTCTTCTTCCAGCTGCTAAGGTGATCCAAAAAATTATTACTATCCACTTGTTTAAAATAAGTTTTTGATTGAACCCTATTATTAATGTCCCATGTAAGGACTATATCCAAATACTCAATTTCATCTGGATGAATTTTGTGGGTGAAGGAAAAACCAAATGAATTTGTGTTTAAATTTAAAGCAAAATTTGTCGCCGAGGCAATGGACCCTTTCCAGATGATAATAAGGTTGTCTATATATCTGCCATAGAAGACCAGGTTCTGCTCCCAGTCCTCGCAATAGATATAAATATCCTCAAATCTTCCCATAACCAAATTGGCGAAGCTGGGAGCGAACCTGGTCCCCATGGCAGTACCCTTAGTTTGTATGCAATAATTGTCCAAATATTTAAAATAATTATGCTTCAAAATAAATTCTATCAAATCCAGAAGGTATTTCTTCTGTATCCCTGGCATATATATATCATCACTGAGATAATCCGATACATAGTGTAGCCCTATTTCATGTGATATATTGGAGTACAATGCGTTGACCTCGCAATTCATCCAAAGGTATTGATCCCCCTTTTTAATATTAGACAATTTATGAAGTAAATCTGTGGTGTCCCTTATGTATGAAGGCAATTGCTTAACATATTTTTGTAGAAAATAATCTATGTAGGCCGATAAGTGATCCGTAATGCTATTCATCCCTGCTATAATTGGCCTCCCAGGAGGCGAGTGTAGGTCCTTATGGATTTTGGGAAGGTGGTAGAAATAAGGGATTGTTTCTCTTTCAGGGATAAGATACCCTCTTCTGATCCAAATTGGATCAGTGAATTCCGCTTTCTAGTAAACGATATTGTGGGGTCTTGATCTAAAAGTCTATAATATTCTGTATCTCTTATTATCCTATCAGCTTCCTTTATATAGTCTTGGTAATCTTGTACAACCACTCCACCTCCCTCTTCTGCCTGACGTATCACTATTGAGTTATTTGATGATAAATTTGAAAGAGCCTTCTTTTCATTAGGCCATAAGTTATGTCCACCTCTTATGTGTTTGGGAATATGTGCTATATCTTCTAAAACCAAGTTTTGAAATAAATCAATAAAGGAACCCTCCTCTCTAGGGGCTCCATGTACTAAGCCGTCAATTAATCCGTCATTGTAGACGCGGATAAACTCGCTGTTACTTGCCGCGGGCAAGTTTTTAAATAAATCAGTGAAGGAACCCTCCTCTCTAGGGGCTCCATGTACTAAGCCGTCAATTAATCCGTCATTGTAGACGCGGATAAACTCGCTGTTACTTGCCGCGGGTGAAATGGTGTCCGCTGTCGCTATGTACTAATAATCCCCCAATAAATAGACACGTCTAGCCCGCCGCAAGCAGTGGCGGATTATTGATAAATTTGACACCTTGCTCGCCGCGACTAAGCAAATGTACTTAACTTTCAGTCGAATTGTCTGGCCAATTATTAACACGTGACATGCAAGGTGTCAGAAACGTCATAGTAGTCGCCATTCTGTACATGAGTAGCCTCCATCTCCTAAAAGAACATATAATAAATATTAATATAAAAATAATTATAAAGATTGACAAATATACGATACAATTTAAAAAAATACATATTACTCTTTAATTACAGTCGACAAATTGGGCGCAATTTATGTACATGGAAATGAGAGACAAATTAGACGCCAATTATGCTTACCTAGAAGCCATCCTTCAGGCATATCTCCGTCCTCGAAATTCCGGTATAAGCCAGTCTGCCTTAAGATGTAAGAATCATGACATGAGCCTGGGAAGTTTGAACGGACACTGATAATCCTCATGTTGGGGTTACAGACCATCTGGACATTCAAGGAATGGAAATGCTTTCTATTCCTATAGATCTCCTCACGAGCTTGAAGTGGTCTTACAGCAACATGGGTACATTCTATGGCACCTAGGACATTGGGCATCCCAGCCATCCTATAGAAATTGGACTTTATAGATTGCCATTCTTCAGGGGTAGATGGCAAACAAACATATCGAGGAAAAATAACCATCATAGCCCCTATGACTTTTGATAAGTGGCATGAAAAAGCAGATTGACTCATTCCAATAATGAAGCTAGAAACTGCCTGAAAGGAGCCTGTTGCCATAAAATGCAATGCAGCTAATAGTTTCAGAAGTCCCAGAATACCTTGTGAACGAGCCGTCATCGGCTCCAAATGATCTTCAATCTCTCGATACAGGTGTAATATGGATTCACGATCAAGCCTGAATCTTCGTATGATCTCTCGGTCAGAAAAGCCGTGCAAACCAACCCGTGGAAGGAATACACGGGGGACACAAACTCTCCTTCTTCGAACCAATCGATTAGCAACATTTCCAGTATTCAGTCTTCTAGACCGCATTTGCATCACACGGAGAATAAACAAATACAGAAGTGTCTCCATAGCTGCCGAAATTAACAATGTAAGTACAATGCTGATATTACTGCCTTTTATATATGTCTAGACTGGCGTCTAGAATGACTTTCCTATTGAAAAAATAACGAGGTGGGAGCGGAAATTGTCGCGAGCGGAGAAATAGATTTTTTAGTACATTCGTTTTTGGCGAGTTGGTGGTCAAATGTGTCTAATTACAGTGAAAAATGGAGAGGTAGCGAGGTTTGGCGGGTAAGTACGCTCGCAATTTTAAAGATGCGAGTTTGAACATAGTTAACGACTTTGTACATATAAGTTTGCGAGTTTTGACGCGAGATTTTTTGCGGGTAGCTCACTGACTGCTTAGTACATGGAGCCCTAGGTGGCATAAAGGAGGATGGGAGACATTTATCAGAATTAAGATAGTTGTCATATAGTTCATCTACTATATAGTCTATGTCGCTGTGTACAACTAATTGTGGGGACCTTTTGGCCATTGAATCTGTCAAAATTGGAAAACCTTCAATATCTTTATTTCTCAATACTTTTTTGGCGAAATACTTCTGTAAAGATAACTTACGTGTGAATCTATTTAAGTCAACAAATAAATTAAATACATTGTGAGTGCTAGAGGGACAGTAAGAGAGGCCTTTACTTAGAACTCTAATTTCATCATTATCTAATGTGTGACTAGAAAGATTAAATATGCCTTTGCTTAATTTCTCCAATTTTGCCTTTTTTGCGGAGTACCCTCTACCTCTTCTCCCTCTTGGCCGTGTGTTCTGAACCTCACATATTACAAATCACAGTTCTATATGTTGCTAATCTACTTTGTTATTTGCACACATTATAGTTTATTGCCCTGTACTATTATCACATTACTTTATTTTTTAAGTCTTATTTTTAGAACAACATGTATATTAGTTTATAATAGTATCTCACTAGCAGCCGCAATGTAGGTCCAGGTTATGGACTCTACCCAGATTATTATTATTATTATTATTATTTTTTCACATGTTAACACATTTACACATTCAGACTATTTTTCAGTAAGTCTAGTTACATTTATTAGCACTGAATCTCACACATTACAAATCACAGTTCTATAAGTTGCAAATCTACTCTGTTATTTGCACACATTATAGTTTATTGCCCTGTACTATTATCACATTTCTTTCACTTTTTGGTCTTATTTTTAGAACAGCATGTATATTAGAGTCTAATAGTATCTCACTAGCAGCCGCATATTTGTATAAATAAGAACATAGTATAATCATTTTTTTATTAATTTACATGTTATTGTAGGCTCAGGTTGTCGACTCTTCCCATATTAGGCTCTCACCTTCTAAACATAACAACTATCCTATGCATGTGGGCTGTATTAGCCTAGCCCTGATTGGCTTTGTGGTCATCCCTTAACAATTGATGATGATAGGTCCTCAGTGGCCCTGTGACTTATGATGTATAAGGAAGTAAACCATGTGTCAGGAAGTAAATCACTCTTAGGATCAGACAAACTTAGAGCAAATTGTACATTGCTGATCTGAATGGAGCCCCTGGGAGTTCGAAGTAATGGGGAGGGGACTTGACCGTTGGAGGAATTAGGCCTAGTGTGTGATTGGTTGGGAGCCTGTAAGGGGGCGGGCTTAGCACGCGCTGTTACGCTTTTAAGGAAAAGAGCGGGAGAATCTGTCATCAGATTATTTATCAAACTTATGTGGAAAGTGCTTGTTCTTTGTAGAATTATTTGTGATGGCGCAGTTTGATGCAATTTTCGACAAACTTAAGTTGGAAGCTGCTAAAATGGGCCCTACCTGGCTCGAAGAGAAGTTACGTCCCTTGTTTGGATCTGATATCGAACCGAAGGATGATAAGGAGGACGCTGCTTCGAGACCGGTGAGGCGTTCTAGGACCCCGGTTCGTTTGGATCCGGATTCGGAGGGGAGTAATGGCGGACGGAGGAGACCCAGCCCCAGTTCGGGGTTAAAGGCGGCCGTGAGGAAGAAGTCAAATTTTGGTTCCGGGAGTCGGCAGGCCGGAGCTGAGGTTGTGGATCCCGCTATGCTGTCTGGGAGCATTTGTTCTCTACTGGAGCAAGTTAAATTGCCTGTAAAGAAGGGTGATTCTTTGCCTAAGGGTAAGACGGCCAATTTAGGCCAAAAAGTGGTATTTAAGGGGAAGAGGCAAGTTAGTAAAGGTGACGGTCTGCCGAGGCCTAGTTTATCAAGTGGTAGTAAGGAGCAGGTGAGTGGTGGTAGGTTAGGAAGTGTTTTAGTGAGAAAGAGGGGTGAGGAATTGAAGGTGTAAGGCCCGACTGTGCTGTCTCAGGCGGTTGAGGAGAAGTTACATAATGTTTCAAAAACGGCCCAGATTTTAAGGCCTAGTAGCAATTTTGAGGAACAGGATTATCGAGTGTTAGATGAGAGGGTGGAAGGGGTCGAAGTCAGTGAGAGTCAGTATGATACAGAGGTTGATAACGGCGTTGGGGGATTAGCCTTATATTTAGATTCTTCTGAGGAGGATTTTATTCCTCCTTCTCCCAGTGTAGTTAACCCCCTACGCCAGTTTAGACTGGCAGTCAGGGCATCGAGTGATTTAGTTTTAAGGGGTGAGTTAAGAAATTTGAGAGGTAGGAATGTTGATGTGGTTGAAAATTTACCTGTTTCTAATAATGTTTTTCTTTTAGAAGGGAATAAGATTGGGTCACGGCCAGAGAATTCTCCGGGTTTCTTGGTGGTGGGAAATGACGGCCTAAGTTGGGAAGCTTATGGCCTTCAGGAATCCTGGACGGATAATATCAGGCTTGATATGGAGGACGGCGTTCCGGGGGCGGAACGTTCTAATGCAAGGGGAGAAGAAGCAGGCGTTAGTACGGCCAACAATTTTAATTTTGGTCATCAGGGGATGATGGGACGGAGGCATAACAATACATTTCATAGCTCGGTTAATTCTGTTCAACGTCCAAACAGGTCTGGGATTGGGAGAATACAAGGTAGAGGTAGACAATACAAGAGGTATGGGGATTTAAGGGGTGAAGGGTTTGAGGTTACATCTGCTAAGAGGGGTAAGGGTGTTTTAGTGGACAGTAGGTTGGGTATGTCTACGGCTAGTAGGGGCATTGGAGTTTGGGCACCTTCAGGGGGTTTGTCACATGTTTCTGTTTTGCAGGCTGAAAGAGGTCAACAATTGATGGCTAATACGGAACCTAGGACTCCTGGGTTCCAGAATATAGAGAAGGTCACGGGTGCATCTCAAGGGGATCAGTCTGCAGCGGCTCAGGATCTTAGGACAGGTAATGAGGGATCTGGGGCTGTGAATTTGAATGTGGGGGTTGAAACAGTTGGTGTGAATGCTGATCCTTAACTGTTGTAGCGGGTTTAAGGGACTTGTTAGCCAAGTTAGAAGGTGCTAACGTTTTGGGGGGAGTCGCCAATTCGTGGGTTCCTCCTGGATCTGCACCTCAAACAAAAGATGTAGGGTCGGCACCCCAATCTCAAGTGGTTGGTTTGTCTCAGTCAAAAGTGGCCAATGTTGATAATAAAGGGTCTGGGGGTTCTGAGCTTAAAATTGCTGACACGGCTTTGGCCAGGTCTTGTTTGGGTTCTATTGGGCCTTTGGGTATGCACTTGACGGTTGAGTTAAGGGAAAAGATATGTAAGAGAGAGTTTATTGAATTATTTTCTCTCCTCCCTCTTGACCAGTATTTTGAGATACCTGAAGACTCAAAAAGGATGCGTCTAAGAAGGAAGAGGAGGAGAGGAAAAAACGATACAGAAAATTACCGAAAACATTTACTAACTGGTTTCAGGCTTTTGTTATTTATGCCAGTGTATTTGCTGGTAAGTTCCCTGATCAAGGCGCGGCACTTTTTTGTTATTTAGATGAAGTAGCCGCTGCTCAGAGAACATATGGGGGTATGGCTTGGTGGGTTTATGATGAACAATTTAGACAATGTTTGTCGGTTAAGCCTGAGATGAAGTGGGATGATCGTGATATGGGCCTTTGGCTAAAAGTGATGACCCCATTAAGGTCTTCGCAGCCCTTTCGTGGGGGTGCCGGCGGGTCACTTCAAAGTGGGTCGTCGGCAACAGTCGAAAAAGGTTTCTGTTTTGCTTTCAATGAAAAGTTTTGCAAATGGTGATCGACTTGTAAATTCAGGCATGAATGCTCAGGGTGTGGGGATCTCACCCTTCCATCGAGTGTTTCAAAAAGAACAAATTGGGAGGAACCCAGGAGCTGTCTGAAAAAGGGATTAACTTCGGTGAGGTTAAGCGGGATGGAGCTGTGGCTCGTACTCTATGCTAAGCAGAAGGGCTTTGGTGAAAAAGCTTTGTTATTACTGCATGGTTTTGAGTTTGGTTTTAGAATCCCATCTTCAGGGGGCATTGTTCATTACAGGGGTAACCTTAAGTCTTCTAGGGAATGGCCAGATGTTGTTAGGAGTAAGCTCGAGAAGGAGGTTTCTTTGGGTCGAATGGCAGGTCCTTTTAAAGTTTCTCCTATTCCCCATTTGCGTATTTCTCCCTTGGGAGTTGTTCCTAAGAAGGAACCTGGTAAATTTCGACTTATTCACCACTTATCTTTTCCAAAGGGTGGGTCTGTGAATGATGATATTCCGGAGGAATTATCGTCTGTGTCTTATACATCGTTTGATATGGCAGTTAATCTGGTTAGGGAGGCCGGTCAATTTGCTTTAATGGCTAAAGTGGACATTGAGGCAGCCTTTTGGTTACTTCTGGTTCATCCTTCTTCCCATTATCTCTTGGGTTGTTGTTTTGATGGTTTTTTCTACATCGACCTTTGCCTCCCAATGGGTTGTTCTATTTCTTGTTCATTGTTTGAGTGTTTTAGTTCTTTTTTAGAATGGGTTGTTAAATTTAAGTCAGGATTCTCTTCTATAGTTCATTATTTGGATGATTTTCTTTTTGTTGGTCCTCCTGAATCGGACGTTTGTTTGAAGTTAAGGGATTGTTTTTATTCAATGGCATCTAAATTTGGGGTTGCTATTGCAATGGAAAAGTCTGAGGGTCCAGTTACGGCCCTTAAATTTTTGGGTATTACAATTGATTCCGAAAAAATGGAATGTAGGTTACCTTTGGAAAAGATTGTGGATTTGTCAGAAATGATTCAACATTTTTTGGGGGTCCGTAAGGTGACTCTGAGGGAAATGCAATCTCTGCTGGGAAAATTGAATTTTGCTTGCAGAATCATTCCCATTGGTAGAGTTTTTTCTAGAAGAATGTCATTGGCTATGGCTGGTGTTAGTAAACCTCATCATTTTGTAAGGATTAAAAAAGGCCACAAGGATGATTTGAAAGTTTGGTTGGAGTTCCTTAAAATTTTTAATGGGTTCGCAATCTTTATGGAAGCTAGGATCTCTAATGTTGATTTGGATTTGATAACAGATGCAGCTGGTGGTGTCGGTTTCGGGGCTTATTTTCAGGGTCATTGGTGTGCAGAGGTGTGGCCTCAAAAATGGGTGGGGTCGGGTTTAACTCGGAACCTAGTCTTCCTTGAATTATTTCTGGTGGCATTGTTTGTGTGGGAAGTTGATTTGGTGAATAAATCCATATTGTTCCACACGGATAATATGGGTGTTGTTTCTGCTATCAATTCATTATCTGCGTCATCATTGCCAGTTTTGCGTTTATTGAGAGTACTGGTCTTGAAATGTTTAAGTATGAATGTTTTTGTCAGGGCAAAGCATATCCCTGGTAAGCTTAATTTGATAGCAGATTCTTTATCTCGTTCACAGTGGTGTCGCTTTCGGGAGCTGGCTCCTCAGGCGGATGTAGCTGGAGCGAAGTTTCCGGCCCAACTTTGGAAGCTTGGGATGGAGGATTGGCTGAATTAATTAAGAAGTCTTTGGCTCCAGGTACTTGGGTGTCTTATGTATCAGTCTGGAGGGAATGGGAAATGTGGTTAGGTCAGGCTGAAATAAAAGAAGGGTCTGATGATGTCACGGGCTGCTTATTGGAATGGATGTGGCATTGGGGAACCTTGGGTTTGTCAGCATCTAATATGGAGAAAGATTGGCGGCCCTAGCTTTTAGATTCTGTTTATTAGGCCTTCCTGACATTACAAAGGTTTTTTGGATACGTCAGGTCCTTAAAGGTTTGAAGAAAAAGGCGAAGGGTAGAGACAAGAGAAGGCCTTTTACATTTACTTTGCTTAAAAAAAATTGGGTAGTATTGGCTGATATTTGTGTATCAGCATTTGAAGTAATATTGTTTAGAACGGCCTTTGTATTGGCCTTTTTTGGGGCTTTTAGGCTTTCTGAATTGGTAAGCCCTAGCAGGAAAGTTTCTGGAGGTTTACAAAAAGAGGTTGTAATATGGAATGAGAGCAGGGTTGAAATCTTACTGAGAAGTAGTAAAACAGATATTTATGGAAAAGGCAAGAATATAGTGCTGTTCCCTAGCGGTGCAGAAATATGTCCTTGTCAGGTAATGATGCTTTATGGGTCCATACGGCCTTTGCAGGATGGCCCTTTGTTGGTTCACTCAGATGGTTCATTTTTGTCACAATATCAATTTAGAGCCATTCTGAAGGGTTCAATTGTTTTATTTGGGTTTTAATCCATTAGAGTTTGGATCCCACTCATTCCGTATAGGAGCTGCTACTGAAGCTGTTATGCTTGGTCTCAGAGAGGATATAGTCAAAAAGATTGGTAGATGGGGTTCAAGTCGTTATAAATCTTATGTTAGACCTGATTTGAAGGTTTAAAAAAAAAATTAATTTTTTTTTTTAGATTGGGGTGAATGTTTGGGAATGTTTGAGCTGAAATCATCCTGAATGTTCTCTTTCATTTCTTTTATTTCAGGTGTGAGGATCGTATGGGTGATGGGGCATTCATTTATATATTGGGCCAATGCTGAGGCCAGTAAGAAAATGGGCGGCCTTCAGCTCGGGTGTCCAGTTGGTCAATGGGAGGTCAAATGGTTTGGTATTAGGGGTATGTGCTGGGAACTTCTGTTTCCTGTGTTTCTCGATTACAGCAAGGTTTTCCATCACCCGGATGTTTTGATATTGCATTTGGGAGGGAATGATTTGGGTATGATTCCTCAAAAAGAATTAGTAAGAAGAATTAAAAGGGATTTGGGCGATATAAAAGAGCTTTATCCCGGAATTAAAATAGTCTGGTCACAGATTACTCCTCGACTGGTTTGGAGCTCAGCGTGGGATTATGATAGGTTGGAAAAGAGCCGCAAGAAAGTTAACAAAATAGTTAGCTCTTTTGTAAGAAGGTTGGGGGGGTGTTGTTTTCCACCCAGATTTTGAAGTGGAAGGGGCTGAGGAATTCTATCTAAAAGATGGTGTACACTTTAATCAATTTGGGCTGCAGCTATTTCTTTTTTATATAAAAGAAGCGTTGGGCAAAATTTTGGGTTTGGCGGGACTGGGCTGTTCGGTCAGTCCAGTCGGTGGCGGGGGTGCTAGTTCCCAGACAAATATGTTAAGCAATATGGCCAAGTGATTTGGAGGATTTTAAGTAGTTGCCTCTCCATGGGGTGAGCGGGCAACTGGTTTTATAGGGGCAAATTTATTGCACACTACCTTTGAAGTGCAGACATATTACACGAGAACAGCATATCAATACTCTTGATTGTTCTTTTTCTTGCTCATAGAAGTTCAAATAAGTTATATATGCATTTGGGATAGAGCTACAGTTTACTAAGCAAATTTACTATATATGAACTCATTACATAGACCTAACTAATACCCATGTTATATATGTCAGACATGGTCTTAGCCTTTATTACTATGTTTTAATTGTAAAGTTCTCCCCCATGTACAGCATTAGCTTATCCCTCATGTTGCTCATTTTAAGTGGGGTAATTCTCGAATGTACCTATTTGCTCTATGGACCTAACTAACACACTTATTCTAGGTGCAATGCCTTATTTTAGCTATTGTTTACATGTTGTTGAATGCATAACGTAATATATACTTGCAAAATGTTTGCGCTAGTTTGGCAGAGGCTTCCAATTGCTATGCAGATGCCACATAGTACTAGAAATAGAGATGTATTTAGTGGTGAGTTGAGTAATGCTTTGGAAAGGCATTCAGAAGAGCTAGTACAATATATTTTGTCTGATCCCCGATGAAACATTTAACTTTTTTGGCTTATTATTAACATATCCAGTTATATACCCCCAATATGCTTATGCATGGCCAATAGCAAATGGATAGATAACCCAACTTTATGGCTTATTTTTATTTCTACACTGGCAAGGATAATAGCCCCTACCAAGTTCACTAAAATACTTTTATATATCTTTGGCTCCGGCCTCCACCTTTTCCCCCCTATATATAGCGGTGCTTACCCGCTGAATTTCCCCCTCTCCCCTTCTCTATATACGCATTTACGCGCTTTTTGAAGCTCTTAAAGAGCTGGACATCTGGCCAACAGATATCTTTTGTCTTATATACTTTTGGCCCATTCGGCCTTAACCTATATTTCTAACTGGTCAGTCATTCATGTTATATTATTAAAAAACTGAGGTTTCATTAGCCTTTCACCAATGTATTATATAGTTGCCGAATTGCTTCGGTCAATCTTGTATGTGTTTCGCTTTTCTGACAAAAAGGTGTACTATGTTTTATGTTTGTTATGCAAAAAACCTCAATAAAAAATTATTTAAAAAAAAAAAAGTGTAGGTGTCCTTGGACGGACTCAACGGGGATATAGTTGAGTCCAGTTTTTGAATAACGGCCATCTTGTTTTTGTGGGTTTGGGAACTAGCACCGCTGTGGGGAATTGACAGTTTGTTTGATTTGGAATGTTATTTATGAACATCAGGTATGTTCTGTTAAATGTTTGGAAATATTTTATTATACAATATTTAACTTATGTTATTAATAAAATGGCTGCGGCCAATTTTTATACCAAAGTTGTGTGTAACTCTTATTTATAGCAATTAAGTTATTTAATAAATGTTAGAAGGTTAGGCCGGGGATTAACGACTTTAAAGGTCATGGAGCCCCTGGGAGTTTGAAGTAACGGGAAGGGGACTTGACCATTGGAGGAATTAGGCCTAGTGTGTGATTGGTTGGGAGCCTGTAAGGGGGCGGGCTTAGCACGCGCTGTTACGCTTTTAAGGAAAAAAGCGGGAGAATCTGTCATCAGATTATTTATCAAACTTATGTGGAAAGTGCTCCCTCCCTAATTTTGGTGTCTCTTCCTTGTTTTGTGTTCGTTGCAGCAAGGAGGGGGTGCTAGTTCCCAGACAAATATGTTAAGCAATATGGCCAAGTGATTTGGAGGATTTTAAGTAGTTGCCTCTCCATGGGGTGAGCGGGCAACTGGTTTTATAGGGGCAAGGGGTTCCCTATTAAAGTGTAGGTGTCCTTGGACGGACTCAACGGGGATATAGTTGAGTTCAGTTTTTGAATAACGGCCATCTTGTTTTTGTGGGTTTGGGAACTAGCACCGCTGTGGGGAATTGACAGTTTGTTTGATTTGGAATGTTATTTATGAACATCAGGTATGTTCTGTTAAATGTTTGGAAATATTTTATTATTCAATATTTAACTTATGTTATTAATAAAATGGCTGCGGCCAATTTTTATACCAAAGTTGTGTGTAACTCTTATTTATAGCAATTAAGTTATTTAATAAATGTTAGAAGGTTAGGCCGGGGATTGACGACTTTAAAGGTCATGATAAAAGGTATTTTTAAAAACATCATATGTCAAAAGTCATAATTTGAGGCAATAATGGAAACAAGATTATTATAATGCACACATTGCTAAATATCTTTCTATTTATATACATATCTGTAATTAAGCATAAAGAGCATAGAATGCACATAGGTCCCGTTTTTACAAATATATTGTATTTTAACATTTTATTTTGACTTTTGTTTTTACAGTTTTAATACAGAGGTAATGTGGGTCATGTTTTAGTAATTATATTTTAAAGGAATATATATGTCAATGATAAGACCTTGTTCACAAGATTGGATAGACTCATTATGTTAACCCTTATGTGTATATATGTATGTATATGTGTATATATATATATATATATATATATACACTCATTCTCATGATACATTTTTAAAATGTTTTTAGATGTTTAGAGATTGACATTCTATTTTGTTTATTATGTCAGTGGTTATATTGAGACCAATTAGGTCTTAGTACACCTGGTTGGGTGTGTCAGGTGTTATTGAACTGGGATTGGTCATATGTTTTTATTTAAGCCAGTACTCTCATTGTATCATTAGAAGCCTGATGAAACAGACAGCAGTCTGAGAAACGCGTTGTTTGTTCTTTTAATATCTAGTGTCAAGAGACACTGAGATTTTTATTTTATTAATAAAATTTGGTTTTATGTAAACCTCTTTGTGAGAGTCTGAGCTCTGTCAGTCCGGCAAGACGTTTAAGAAACCAGTTTCCTTGCAGTGTCAGTGAGCTGGGACATTGTGAGATCCCAGTCTGTTTGATTTAGCACAATTGGGTGCTGCTCCACTTGTGAGTACGTTTTTGATAACCTAACAAATCTCTTTCACCAACTGTATTACACCAGGAGGCGCCTTTGTCTGTTTGTGATTTTTTCACAGAGAAAACTTGCTCTTAGATCCTGATTTCCCTGACAAAGCAGCTGACTCCAGTCATCATCTGTGTTCCTGATCATTGATCATCCTGGTATTTGATCACATTCATCATTTGGGACTATTCCCACCCCAATTGGGACATTTAACATCTATATAACATTGCAGAAGAAGACAGCATTTCCAGATAAGAACCTTTCAGGAACTTCTAATTACTGTATTTGTTATTATTTGTGTTGTATCCTATGTTTCTCATAGTCCCATATTTATAAGAATTGTTTCTTATTTGTTTACATTATTTCGTATAGTATATTTGATTATAGTTATTACATGTAATTTCTTGTTCTCTTCTCTCTTAGCCTATTTACATAGTAATCATATAGGGTCCTGTGCGCCCCCTAGTAGTAACACACCCTTAGTGTTACTGATTGTTTCTAAACGAAACAGAGACTGCAAGAATTGGCCTCCTGTGGCTGTGGATTCTTTCTCTGTTCTGAAAAAAGTATTTTCTTCTGCTCCTGTGCTCTGCCATCCAGAACCTGACCTGCAGTTCACTTTAAAGGTTGATGCCTCAGAGATAGGAGTTGATGCAGTCTTAACCCAAAGAGACTCTTTAACCTCCAAGTTGCACCCTGTAGCCTTTTTCTCCAAACGCTTCACTCCTGCAGAAAGAAATTACAATGTGGGTAATTGTGAACTCTTAGCCATTAAGATGGCCCTGACTGAATGGTGTCATTGGCTAGAGCGTACCCCCAACCCCATTTAGATTCTCACGGACCACAAGAATCTGACGTACCTAGAGACTGCTCATCGACTCAATCCTTGACGGGCCAGGTGGGCCCTATTCTTTTCTTGTTTTAACGTTAAAGTCTCTTACCTTCCTGGGACCAATAATAAAAAGGCTGATGCCCTTTCCCATCAGTTTCCTTAGTGTAGTGACTCTTCTGAAGCTCCTATCAAACACATCACCCACCCCCCCCTCCTTTGTGGTTGCTCAGCTCAACAACTCTTCTTCAAAGAAGAAGTCCAGAAAACTTTCTGAAGCCCCTGCGGCTTCTGAGATCCTTTATGTTCCTCTAAACCTTTGCCCTCCTAAACCTGAACAACTTACATTCACTTCCCAAGTATAGGTGTTACTGTGTGGTCCTAGGTGCTTTATTACTTGAATTGCTGGATTGCATTATCATTGCTGAACTCTGCTTGTCTGACTACTCTGCCTGTTTAACTCTTGAATTGTTGGAATCCCTTATCATTGCTGAACTCTGCCTGTCTGACTACTCTGCCTGTTTAACCCTTGAATTGCTGGACTGCCTTATCATTGCTAAACTATGCCTGTCTCACTACTCTGCTTGTTTAACCCTTGAATTGCTGGATTGCCTTATCATTGTTGAGCTCTGCCTGTCTGACTACTCTGCTTGGTTTACCCCTGAACTGCTAATCTGCTGGATTACTTTTTACTGCTGAGCTCTGCCTGTTCCTGACCATTCTATTGGTTTACGCCTGAACTGCTAAACTGCTGGATTACCTTTTGTTGCTGAATTCTGCTTGTTCCTGACCATTCTATTGGTTTACCCTTGAACTGCTAAACTGGATTGCATTTCTGTTACAGAACCCTGTCTACCGTTAGTACTGCTTACCTCTAGTGATGTCGCAAATAGTTCCCGACGAACATAGCATGTTCGCGTTCGCCGCAAAGGGCGAACATATGCAATGTTCGGTCCACCCCCTATTCATCATCATTGAGTAAACTTTGACCCTGTACCTCACAGTCAGCAGACACATTCCAGCCAATCAGCAGCAGACCCTCCCTCCCAGACCCTCCCACCTCCTGGATAGCATCCGTTTTAGATTCATTTGGAAGCTGCATTCTTAGTGAGAGGAGGGACAGTGTAGCTGCTGCTGATTTAATAGGGAAATCGATAGCTAGGCTAGTGTATTCAGTGTCCACTACAGTCCTGAAGGACTCATCTGATCTCTGCTGTAAGGACAGCACCCCAAAAAGCCCTTTTTAGGGCTAGAACATCAGTCTGCTTTTTTTTTTTTTCCTGTGTAATCTAATTGCAGTTGCCTGCCTGTCAGCGTTTGTGTCAGGCTCACAGCGTATACTGTGCCCACTTGCCCAGTGCCACTACTCATATCTGGTGTAACAGTAGTGTACATTTAAAAAAAAACAACACTTTTTTGACTGTGAAATAATAGCAGTCAGTTTCCTTCACACGTGTGCGTTTCAGGGCCTGCCAGGGCACAGTGTCACACCAGTTGAACTCATATCTGGTGTAACAGTAGTGTACATTTAAAAAAAAACAACACTTTTTTGACTGTGAAATAATAGCAGTCAGTTTCCTTCACACGTGTGCATTTCAGGGCCTGCCAAGGCACAGTCTCACACCAGTGCAACTCATATCTGGTGTAACAGTAGTGTACATTAACCCCTTAATGACCACAGCACTTTTCCATTTTCTGTCCGTTTGGGACCAGGGCTATTTTTACATTTCTGCTGTGTTTGTGTTTAGCTGTAATTTTCCTCTTACTCCTTTACTGTACCCACACATATTATATACCGTTTTTCTCACCATTAAATGGACTTTCTAAAGATACCATTATTTTCATCATATCCTATAATTTACTATAAAAAATTATAAAATATGAGGAAAAAATGGAAAAAAACACACTTTTTCTAACTTTGACCCCCAAAATCTGTTACTCATCTACAACCACCAAAAAACACCCATGCTAAATAGTTTCTAAATTTTGTCCTGAGTTTAGAAATACCCAATGTTTACATGTTCTTTGCTCTTTTTGCAAGTTATAGGGCCATAAATACAAGTAGCACTTTGCTATTTCCAAACCATTTTTTTCTTCAAAATTAGCGCTAGTTACATTTGAACACTGATATCTTTCAGGAATCCCTGAATAGCCATTGACATGTATATATTTTTTTAGAAGACATCCCAAAGTATTGATCTAGGCTCATTTTGGTATATTTCATGCCACCATTTCACCACCAAATGCGATCAAATAAAAAAAAATTGTTCACTTTTTCACAAATTTTTTCACAAACTTTAGGTTTCTCACTGAAATTATTTCCAAATAGCTTGTGCAATTATGGCATAAATGGTTGTACATTTTTCTCTGGGATCCCCTTTGTTCAGAAATAGCAGACATATATGGCTTTGACGTTGCTTTTTGATAATTAGAAGGCCGCTAAATGCCACCTCGCACCACACGTGTATTATGTCCAGCAGTGAAGAGGTTAATTAGGGAGCATGTAGGGAGCTTTTAGGGGTAATTTTAGCTTTAGTGTAGTGTAGTAGACAACCCAAAGTATTGATCTAGGCCCATCTTGGTAGTTTCATGCCACCATTTCACCGCCAAATGCAATCAAATTAAAAAAAAAACATTAAATTTTTCCAAATTTTAGGTTTCTCACTGAAATCATTTACAAACATTTTGTGCAATTATGGCACAAATGGTTGTAAATGCTTCTCTTGGATCCCCTTTTTTTCAGAAATAGCAGACATATATGGCTTTGGCATTGCTTTTTGGTAATTAGAAGGCCGCTAAATGCCGCTGCGCACCACACATGTATTATGCTCAGCAGTGCAGGGGTTAATTAGGGAGCTTGTAGGGAGCTTGTAGGGTTAATTTTAGCTTTAGTGTAGTGTAGTAGACAACCCCAAGTATTGATCTAAGCCCATTTTAGTATATTTCATGCCACCATTTCACCGCCAAATGCAATCAAATTAAAAAAAATAGTCAACTTTTTCACAAACTTTAGGTTTCTCACTGAAATTATTTACAAACAGCTTGTGCAATTATGGCACAAATGGTTGTAAATGCTTCTCTGGAATCCCCTTTGTTCAGAAATAGCAGACATATATGGCTTTGGCGTTGCTTTTTGGTAGTTAGCAGGCCACTAAATGCAACTGTGCATAACACATTAACCCCTTAACGACTGAGGAAGTGCAGGGTACGTCCTCAGAAAAAAGGCAGTTAACGCCTGAGAACGTACCCTGCACGTCCTCAGTGTGGAAAGCAGCTGGAAGCGATCCTGCTCGCTTCCAGCTGCTTTCCGGTTATTGCAGTGATGCCTCGATATGGAGGCATCCTGCAATAACCTTTTTAAGCCATCCGGTGCAGAGAGAGCCACTCTGTGGCCCTCTCTGCACCGGAGATCTGTGGCTTACTGCGTTGGTGGGTGGGAGCCGGACTGGGAGGCGGGTGGCGGCCATCGATGGCCCTGGTGATGTGAAGGGGGGCGGGTTTGTGGGCGGGGGTGGCTGGGGGTGCGCACGGGCGCGCGCGCGTGCATGGGAGGGTGGGGGCGGGCGCGTGTACGGGGAGGGAGCGGGTGGGAACCGCTACACTACAGAAAATGCTGAAATAAAAAATGTTAAAAAAAATGTAAAAAAAAAAAAATGATCAGCAAGGTGGTGGGGGCTTGTCTGTGTGTGGGGGGGGAAGCTACACTACAGAAAAAAACAAACAAACAAAAAAAAGCACTTTTTATTGCAAACTGGGTACTGGCAGACAGCTGCCAGTACCCAAGATGGCCCCCAATAAGGCAGAGGGGAGGGTTAGAGAGCGGTTTTGGGGGGATCAGGGAGGTTGGGGGCTAAGGGGGGATCCTACACAGTAGCATATGTAAATATGCTAAAAAAAATATTTATTTTTTTTTAAACCCTTTTATTTTAGTACTGGCAGACTTTCTGCCAGTACTTAAGATGGCGGGGACAATTGTGGGGTGGGGGAGGGAAGGGAGCTGTTTGGGAGGGATCAGGGGATGGGATGTGTCAGATGGGAGGCTGATTTCTACACTAAAGCTAAAATTAATCCTGCAAGCTCCCTACAAACTCCCTAATTAACCCCTTCACTGCTAGCCATAATACACGTGTGAGGCGCAGCAGGATTTAGCGGCCTTCTAATTACCAGAAAGCAATGCCAAAGTCATATATGTCTGCTATTTCTGAACAAAGGGGATCCCAGACAAGCATTTACAACCATTTGTGCCATAATTTCACAAGCTGTTTGTAAATGATTTCAGTGAGAAACCTAAAATTGTGAAAAATTTTACGTTTTTTTTTAATTTAATCGCATTTGGCGGTGAAATGGTGGCATGAAATATACCAAAATGTGCCTAGATCAATACTTGGGGTTGTCTACTACACTACACTAAAGCTAATATTAACCCTACAAGCTCCCTAAAAGCTCCCTAATTAACCCCTTAACTGCTAGGCATAATACACTTGTGGGGGGCAGTGGCATTTAGCGGCCTTCTAATTACCAAAAAGCAACGCCAAAGCCATATATGTCTGCTATTTCTGAACAAAGGGGATCCCAGAGAAGAATTTACAACCATTTATGCCATAATTGCACAAGTTGTTTGTAAATAATTTCAGTGAGAAAAAGAAAGTTTGTGAAAAAATTTGTGAAAAAGTGAACGATTTTTTGTATTTGATCGCATTTGGCGGTGAAATGGTGGTATGAAATATACCAAAATTGGCCTAGATCAATACTTTGGGATGTCTACTAAAAAAAATATGTATACATGTCAAGGGATATTCAGGGATTCCTGAAAGATATCAGTGTTCTAATGTAACTAGCGCTAATTTTGGAAAAAAATGGTTTGGAAATAGCAAAGTGCTACTTGTATTTATGGCCCTATAACTTGCAAAAAAAGCAAAAAACATGTAAACATTGGGTATTTCTAAACTCAGGACAAAATTTAGAAACTATTTAGCATGGGTGTTTTTTGGTGGTTTTAGATATGTAACAGATTTTGGTGGTCAAAGTTAGAAAAAGTGTGTTTTTTTCCATTTTTCCTCATATTTTATCATTTTTTTATAGTAAATTATAAGATATGATGAAAATAATGGTATCTTTAGAAAGTCCATTTAATGGTGAGAAAAACGGTATATAATATGTGTGGGTACAGTAAATGAGTAAGAAGAAAATTACAGCTAAACACAAACACCGCAAAAATGTAAAAATAGCCTTGGTCCCAAACGGACAGAAAATGGAAAAGTGCTGTGGTCATTAAGGGGTTAATTATGCCCAGCAGTGAAGGGGTTAATTAGGTAGCTTGTAGGGAGCTTGCAGGGTTAATTTTAGCTTTAGTGTAGAGATCAGCTTCCCACCTGACACATCAGACCCCCTGATCCGTCCCAAAGAGCTCTCTTCACTCCCCCACCCCACAATTGTCCCCGCCATCTTAAGTACTGGCAGAAAGTCTGCCAGTACTAAAATAAAAGGTATCTTTTTTTAATATATATATATATATATATATATATATATATATATATATATATATCATATTTACATATGCTGTTGTGTAGGATCCCCCCCTTAGCCCCCAACCTCCCTGATCCCCCCAAAACAGCTTCCTAACCCTCCCCCTCTGCCTTATTGGGGGCCATATTTGGTACTGGCAGCTGTCTGCCAGTACCCAGTTTGCAAATAAAATGTTTTTTTTATTTTTATTTCATTTTTCTGTAGTGTAGCTTCCCCCCCCCCCCAAGACCAATCCCCCACCCGCTCCCAGATCACTTACGTCTAGATTTAGAGTTCTGCGGCCAAAGGGGTGCGTTAGCTACGCGTGCTTTTTTCCCCCCGCACCTTTTAAATACCACTGGTATTTAGAGTTCACAGAATGGCTGGGTTTTCAGTGCGTTAGGCTCCAAAAAGGGAGCGTAGAGCATAATTTAACGCCACTGCAACTCTAGATACCAGCGGTGCTTACGGAAGCGGCCAGCTTCAAAAACGTGCTCGTGCACGATTCCCCCATAGAAAACAATGGGGCCATTTGAGCTGAAAAAAAACCTAACACCTGCAAAAAAGCCGCGTTCAGCTCCTAACGCAGCCCCATTGTTTTCTATGGGGAAACACTTCCTACGTCTGCACCTAACACCCTAACATGTACCCCGAGTCTAAACACCCCTAACCTTACACTTATTAACCCCTAATCTGCCGCCCCCGCTATCGCTGACCCCTGCATATTTTTTTTAACCCCTAATCTGCCGCTCCGTAAACCGGCGCTACTTACATTATCCCTATGTACCCCTAATCTGCTGCCCCTAACACCGCCGACCCCTATATTATATTTATTAACCCCTAATCTGCCCCCCACAACATCACCTCCACCTGACTACACTTATTAACCCCTAATCTGCCGAGTGGACCGCACCGCTATTATAATAAAGTTATTAACCCCTAATCCGCCTCACTCCCGCCTCAATAACCCTATAATAAATAGTATTAACCCCTAATCTGCCCTCCCTAACATCGCTGACACCTAACTTCAAGTATTAACCCCTAATCTGCCGATCGGAGCTCACCGCTACTCTAATAAAATTTTTTAACCCCTAAAGCTAATTTTAACCCTAACACCCCCCTAAATTAAATATAATTTTATTCTAACTAAATAAATTAACCCTTATTAAATAAATTATTCCTATTTAAATCTAAATACTTACCTGTAAAATAAATCCTAATATAGCTACAATATAAATTATAATTATATTGTAGCTATTTTAGGGTTAATATTTATTTTACAGGCAACTTTGTATTTATTTTAACCAGGTACAATAGCTATTAAATAGTTAAGAACTATTTAATAGCTAAAATAGTTAAAATAATTACAAAATTACCTGTAAAATAAATCCTAACCTAAGTTACAATTAAACCTAGCACTACACTATCAATAAATTAATTAAATACAATACCTACAATTATCTACAATTAAACCTAACACGACACTATCAATTGAACTTGATTCTGATTGGCTGATTCCATCAGCCAATCAGAATATTCCTACCTTAATTCCGATTGGCTGATAGAATCCTATCAGCCAATCGGAATTCGAGGGACGCCATCTTGGATGACGTCATTTAAAGGAACCGTCATTCGGCGAGTAGGCGTCGGTTGAAGAGGTTGGGTCCGCGTCGGTTGGAAATAAGATGGCTCCGCTCCGCTCCAGAAGAAAGAAGACTGAAGATGCGGCTTGATAGAAGACTTCATCCGGATGATGGACTTCCGACTTCAGCCAATGATGGATTTCTTCAGCCGCCGCTTGGATCCAGACTTCAGCCCGAAGATGGACGTCACTCTTCAGCCCCCCGCTTGGGCTTGGATCAAGACATTGGAGGCTCTTCTGAACAGATCGGGACCCGGTGAGGTGAAGATAAGGTAGGAAGATCTTCAGGGGCTTAGTGTTAGGTTTATTTAAGGGGGGTTTGGGTTAGATTAGGGGTATGTGGGTGGTGGGTTGTAATGTTGGGGGGGGGGTATTGTATGTTTTATTTTTACAGGCAAAAGAGCTGAATTCTTTGGGGCATGCCCCGCAAAGGGCCCTGTTCAGGGCTGGTAAGGTAAAAGAGCTTTGAACTTTTTTAATTTAGAATAGGGTAGGACATTTTTTTATTTTGGGGGGCTTTGTTATTTTATTAGGGGGCTTAGAGTAGGTGTAATTAGTTTAAAATTGTTGTAATATTTTTCTAATGTTTGTAAATATTTTTTTATTTTTTGTAACTTAGTTCTTTTTTATTTTTTGTACTTTAGTTAGTTTATTTAATTGTATTTATTTGTAGGTATTTTATTTAAATAATTTATTGATAGTGCAGTGTTAGGTTTAATTGTAGATAATTGTAGATATTGTATTTAATTAATTTATTGATAGTGTAGTGTTAGGTTTAATTGTAACTTAGGTTAGGATTTATTTTACAGGTAATTTTGTAATTATTTTAACTATTTTAGCTATTAAATAGTTCTTAACTATTTAATAGCTATTGTACCTGGTTAAAATAAATACAAAGTTACCTGTGAAATAAATATTAATCCTAAAATAGCTATAATATAATTATAATTTATATTGTAGCTATATTAGGATTTATTTTACAGGTAAGTATTTAGATTTAAATAGGAATAATTAATTTAATAAGAGTTAATTTATTTTGTTAGAATAAAATTATATTTAACTTAGGGGGTGTTAGGGTTAGGGTTAAAATTAGCTTTAGGGGTTAAAAAATTTATTAGAGTAGCGGTGAGCTCCGATCGGCAGATTAGGGGTTAATACTTGAAGTTAGGTGTCGGCGATGTTAGGGAGGGCAGATTAGGGGTTAATACTATTTATTATAGGGTTATTGAGGTGGGGTGAGGCGGATTAGGGGTTAATAACTTTATTATAATAGCGGTGCAGTCCGCTCGGCAGATTAGGGATTAATAAGTGTAGGCAGGTGGAGGCGACGTTGTGGGGGGCAGATTAGGGGTTAATAAATATACTATAGGGGTCAGCGGAGTTAGGGGCAGCAGATTAGGGGTACATAGGGATAACGTAGTTGGCAGCAGTGTACGGAGCGGAAGATTAGGATACGCAATTGACGTAAGTGGATCTGCGGTTATGGAAAAGTCACAGCTGCAAAGTGAGCGTTAGACCCTTTACTGACTGACTCCAAATACCGGCGGTAGCCTAAAACCAGCGTTAGGAGCCTCTCTAAATCTAGGCCTTAGATTTCCAAGTACTAAATATTTTGCACCCCTTTCTCCCACTTATAAAAACATTTTTTCTGTAGTGTAGCGGTTCCCACCCGCTCCCTCCCCGCTCACGTGCCCGGCCGCCTTCTCCCGTGCACGCACACGCGCCCCCGGCGATCCCGCCCCCTATCCCGCCCCCTCTCTGACAAGGACTGCATCGATGGCCGCCCACCCGCCTCCCACTTCAGCTCCCACCCACCAACGAATGCGGCCATCGATGCCCGGTGCAGAGAGGGCCACAGAGTGGCTCTCTATGCACCGGAGGGGTAAAATTTGTTATTGAAGGATGCCTCGATATCGAGGCATCCTGCAATAACTGGAAAGCAGCTGGAAGCAATCAGGATCGCTTCTAGCTGCTTTCCAAACCGAGGACGTACGCCATACGTCCTCAGGCGTTAACTGTATTTTTTCTGAGGACGTATGGCATACATCCTCGGTCATTAAGGGGTTAAAAAAAACTAGAAATTTGACTGTGAAATAATATCAGTCAGTTTCCTTCACACGTGTGCGTTTCAGGGCCTGCCAGGGCACAGTGTCACACCAGTGCAACTCATATCTGGTGTAACAGTAGTGTACATTAAAAAAAAAAAAAACTAGAAATTTGACTGTGAAATAATAGCAGTCAGTTTCCTTCACACGTGTGCGTTTCAGGGCCTGCCAGGGCACAGTGTCACACCAGTGCAACTCATATCTGGTGTAACAGTAGTGTACATTTAATAAAAAAAACACTTTTTTGACTGTGAAATTTTAGCTTTAGTGTAGAGATCAGCTTCCCACCTGACACATCAGACCCCCTGATCCGTCCCAAAGAGCTCTCTTCCCTCCCCCACCCCACAATTGTCCCCGCCATCTTAAGTACTGGCAGAAAGTCTGCCAGTACTAAAATAAAAGGTATCTTTTTTTAATATATATATATATATATATATATCATATTTACATATGCTGTTGTGTAGGATCCCCCCCTTAGCCCCCAACCTCCCTGATCCCCACAAAACAGCTTCCTAACCCTCCCCCTCTGCCTTATTGGGGGCCATATTTGGTACTGGCAGCTGTCTGCCAGTACCCAGTTTGCAAATAAAATGTTTTTTTTATTTTTATTTCATTTTTCTGTAGTGTAGCTTCCCCCCCCCCCCAAGACCAATCCCCCACCCGATCCCAGATCACTTACGCCTAGATTTAGAGTTCTGCGGCCAAAGGGGTGCGTTAGCTACGTGTGCTTTTTTCCCCCCGCACCTTTTAAATACCACTGGTATTTAGAGTTCACAGAATGGCTGGGTTTTCAGTGCGTTAGGCTCCAAAAAGGGAGCGTAGAGCATAATTTAACGCCACTGCAACTCTAGATACCAGCGGTGCTTACGGAAGCAGCCAGCTTCAAAAACGTGCTCGTGCCCGATTCCCCCATAGAAAACAATGGGGCCATTTGAGCTGAAAAAAACCTAACACCTGCAAAAAAGCCGCGTTCAGCTCCTAACGCAGCCCCATTGTTTTCTATGGGAAAACACTTCCTACGTCTGCACCTAACACCCTAACATGTACCCCGAGTCTAAACACCCCTAACCTTACACTTATTAACCCCTAATCTGCCGCCCCCGCTATCGCTGACCCCTGCTTATTTTTTTTAACCCCTAATCTGCCGCTCCGTAAACCGGCACTACTTACATTATCCCTATGTACCCCTAATCTGCTGCCCCTAACACCGCCGACCCCTATATTATATTTATTAACCCCTAATCTGCCCCCCACAACGTCACCTCCACCTGACTACACTTATTAACCCCTAATCTGCCGAGTGGACCGCACCGCTATTATAATAAAGTTATTAACCCCTAATCCGCCTCACTCCCGCCTCAATAACCCTATAATAAATAGTATTAACCCCTAATCTGCCCTCCCTAACATCGCCGACACCTAACTTCAAGTATTAACCCCTAATCTGCCGATCGGAGCTCACCGCTACTCTAATAAATTTTTTAACCCCAAAAGCTAATTTTAACCCTAACACCCCCCTAAATTAAATATAATTTTATTCTAACTAAATAAATTAACCCTTATTAAATAAATTATTCCTATTTAAATCTAAATACTTACCTGTAAAATAAATCCTAATATAGCTACAATATAAATTATAATTATATTGTAGCTATTTTAGGGTTAATATTTATTTTACAGGCAACTTTGTATTTATTTTAACCAGGTACAATAGCTATTAAATAGTTAAGAACTATTTAATAGCTAAAATAGTTAAAATAATTACAAAATTACCTGTAAAATAAATCCTAACCTAAGTTACAATTAAACCTAGCACTACACTATCAATAAATTAATTAAATACAATACCTACAATTATCTACAATTAAACCTAACACGACACTATCAATTGAACTTGATTCTGATTGGCTGATTCCATCAGCCAATCAGAATATTCCTACCTTAATTCCGATTGGCTGATAGAATCCTATCAGCCAATCGGAATTCGAGGGACGCCATCTTGGATGACGTCATTTAAAGGAACCGTCATTCGGCGAGTAGGCGTCGGTTGAAGAGGTTGGGTCCGCGTCGGTTGGAAAGAAGATGGCTCCGCTCCGCTCCAGAAGAAAGAAGACTGAAGATGCGGCTTGATAGAAGACTTCATCCGGATGATGGACTTCCGACTTCAGCCAATGATGGATTTCTTCAGCCGCCGCTTGGATCCAGACTTCAGCCCGAAGATGGACGTCACTCTTCAGCCCCCCGCTTGGGCTTGGATCAAGACATTGGAGGCTCTTCTGAACAGATCGGGACCCGGTGAGGTGAAGATAAGGTAGGAAGATCTTCAGGGGCTTAGTGTTAGGTTTATTTAAGGGGGCTTTGGGTTAGATTAGGGGTATGTGGGTGGTGGGTTGTAATGTTGGGGGGGGGTATTGTATGTTTTATTTTTACAGGCAAAAGAGCTGAATTCTTTGGGGCATGCCCCGCAAAGGGCCCTGTTCAGGGCTGGTAAGGTAAAAGAGCTTTGAACTTTTTTAATTTAGAATAGGGTAGGACATTTTTTTATTTTGGGGGGCTTTGTTATTTTATTAGGGGGCTTAGAGTAGGTGTAATTAGTTTAAAATTGTTGTAATATTTTTCTAATGTTTGTAAATATTTTTAGTTAGTTTATTTAATTGTATTTATTTGTAGGTATTTTATTTAAATAATTTATTGATAGTGCAGTGTTAGGTTTAATTGTAGATAATTGTAGATATTGTATTTAATTAATTTATTGATAGTGTAGTGTTAGGTTTAATTGTAACTTAGGTTAGGATTTATTTTACAGGTAATTTTGTAATTATTTTAACTATTTTAGCTATTAAATAGTTCTTAACTATTTAATAGCTATTGTACCTGGTTAAAATAAATACAAAGTTACCTGTGAAATAAATATTAATCCTAAAATAGCTATAATATAATTATAATTTATATTGTAGCTATATTAGGATTTATTTTACAGGTAAGTATTTAGGAATAATTAATTTAATAAGAGTTAATTTATTTTGTTAGAATAAAATTATATTTAACTTAGGGGGTGTTAGGGTTAGGGTTAAAATTAGCTTTAGGGGTTAAAAAATTTATTAGAGTAGCGGTGAGCTCCGATCGGCAGATTAGGGGTTAATACTTGAAGTTAGGTGTCGGCGATGTTAGGGAGGGCAGATTAGGGGTTAATACTATTTATTATAGGGTTATTGAGGTGGGGTGAGGCGGATTAGGGGTTAATAACTTTATTATAATAGCGGTGCGGTCCGCTCGGCAGATTAGGGATTAATAAGTGTAGGCAGGTGGAGGCGACGTTGTGGGGGGCAGATTAGGGGTTAATAAATATACTATAGGGGTCAGCGGAGTTAGGGGCAGCAGATTAGGGGTACATAGGGATAACGTAGTTGGCAGCAGTGTACGGAGCGGAAGATTAGGATACGCAATTGACGTAAGTGGATCTGCGGTTATGGAAAAGTCACAGCTGCAAAGTGAGCGTTAGACCCTTTACTGACTGACTCCAAATACCGGCGGTAGCCTAAAACCAGCGTTAGGAGCCTCTAACGCTGGTTTTCACGGCTACCGCCCAACTCTAAATCTAGGCCTTAGATTTCCAAGTACTAAATATTTTGCACCCCTTTCTCCCACTTATAAAAACATTTTTTTCTGTAGTGTAGCGGTTCCCACCCGCTCCCTCCCCGCTCACGTGCCCGGCCGCCTCCTCCCGTGCACGCACATGCGCCCCCGGCGATCCCGCCCCCGATCCCGCCCCCTCTCTGACAAGGACTGCATCGATGGCCGCCCACCCGCCTCCCACTTCAGCTCCCACCCACCAACGAATGCGGCCATCGATGCCCAGTGCAGAGAGGGCCACAGAGTGGCTCTTTATGCACCGGAGGGGTAAAATTTGTTATTGAAGGATGCCTCGATATCGAGGCATCCTGTAATAACTGGAAAGCAGCTGGAAGCGATCAGGATCGCTTCTAGCTGCTTTCCAAACCGAGGACGTACGCCATACGTCCTCAGGCGTTAACTGTATTTTTTCTGAGGACGTATGGCATACATCCTCGGTCATTAAGGGGTTAAAAAAAACTAGAAATTTGACTGTGAAATAATATCAGTCAGTTTCCTTCACACGTGTGCGTTTCAGGGCCTGCCAGGGCACAGTGTCACACCAGTGCAACTCATATCTGGTGTAACAGTAGTGTACATTAAAAAAAAAAAAACTAGAAATTTGACTGTGAAATAATAGCAGTCAGTTTCCTTCACACGTGTGCGTTTCAGGGCCTGCCAGGGCACAGTGTCACACCAGTGCAACTCATATCTGGTGTAACAGTAGTGTACATTTAATAAAAAAAACACTTTTTTGACTGTGAAATAATAGCATTCAATTTCCTTCACACGTGTGCATTTCAGGGCCTGCCAGGGCACAGTGTCACACCAGTGCAACTCATATCTGGTGTAACAGTAGTGTACATTAAAAAAAAAATACAATTTTGACTGTAATAGATTGAATAGCAGTTAGTTGTCTGCAAGCATGTGTGTCAGGCCTACAGCGTCTACTCTGCCAACTTCTGCCAGTGCACAGTGCCACTCACAGTACCTTTCACGCATAGTACCACTAATCGAAAAAAAATGTCAGGCAGAGGCAGGCCACCCCTCGGGGGCCATCGTGGTCGTGGTGCTGTGATTCCCTTTGGCCCTAGAATAATGCCCTGTGTTCAGAGGCCACGTACCCTGAACTCGAAAAGTTCTGAGGACATAGTTGACTGGCTAACACAGGACACCCAATCTTCTACAGCTTCCGCTCGGAATCTTGGTGCACCATCCTCCTCCAGCTTAGCTTCGGGCACCTCTCAAGTTACCACTCGCCCGCCTGCCGCAACCACCAACACTAGCACCACAGCCGCTTCACTTGATCTGTCAGAGGAGTTATTTACACATCAGTTTGAAGAAATGAGTGATGCGTAACCATTATTGCCAGAGGATGTAGATAACAGGCATATGTCTCAGTCAGGCAGCATTACACACATGGACGTACGGTGTGATGATGATGATGTTGTACCCGCTGCTGCTTCCTTTGCTGAGTTGTCAGATACAAGTGAAGCGGTTGATGATGACGATGCATCCATGGATGTCATGTGGGTGCCCGCTAGAAGAGAAGAAGAACAGGGGGAAAGTTCAGATGGGGAGACAGAGAGGAGGAGGAGACGAGTTGGAAGCAGGGGGAGGTCGTCGCAAGGAGCTAGTGGCACAGTCAGACAGCATGCATCAGCACCCAGGGTCAGCCAGACAGCACGCCAATCAATGCATGCTGTTGCCACCACCAGAATGCCGTCATTGCAGAGCTCAGGTCCAACCTTGTGCAAATGGGGAGTTTGCGGTTGTGCGCGGTGCGTTAAACGGGGCGTTTGGTCTGTCACTGTGATCGATACCTGATCGATACAACATAATTTGGCAAAAAGGGATAAAGGATGCACCGGTAGTCGATCATGCGTTTTAAGAAAGATTTATTTGAAGAAAATTTAAAAGTTCATAAATGGACAATACTTTCTTGGACAAGTGTGAGGGGTTTGTTCCACCCCAAGGACTGCTTGCTGATGCGTTTTGGCATCAGTAAGCAGTCCTTGAGGTGGAACAAACCCCTCACACTTGTCCAAGAAAGTATTGTCCATTTATGAACTTTTAAATTTTCTTCAAATAAATCTTTCCTAAAACGCCTGATCGACTACAGGTGCATCCTTTATCCCTTTTTGCCAATTGATTCCTTGAAACAAAGGATTTGCACGGAGGTGAAGACGTTTTTTTTCCTGGAAGCATAGCCCACTCACCTCTCGCGAGAACTGGAATGCCGGGGGAACTGATCCTGTGACGTCAGACGCCGAGATTCCCCGATACCAGGAAGATGGAGCTCAACTAAACGGAGCAGTGTGACCTGCAGCCCACGTCCAAGAACGCATCAGCGGACAGTGGTACCGTATAGCCGGAGAGCTCTGCAGGTATTGGGAGAAAAGGCTGTATCTATCGAGTACGTCATTTCTTGATCCCTGGAGCGGAGGTGAGTGGTGAAGGAGCGGACTAAGTCAGCTTTGTTACACCGGGTATATATTGAGATACCGGTGACATTATCTACTGAGATATATGTATGCAAAGAGACCTTTTGGGGAGTAATTTGGTACCTGATGTTTAAAAGCACGCTATTCCAAACAATTTAGGAATGTTAGGTGATTTATGCCCTTTATGGATTAAAACCAGACTCATCAACTATATAATTTTCCATGGGAGTTTTGCCATGGATCCCCCTCCGGCATGCCACAGTCCAGGTGTTAGTCACCTTGAAACAACTTTTCCATCACTATTGTAGCCAGAAAGAGTCCCTGTGGGTTTTAAAATTCGCCTGCCTATTGAATTCTATGGCGGTTCGCGAACATTTGCGGAAGTTCGCGTTCGCCGTTCGCGAACTGAAAATTTTAGGTTTGCGACATCACTACTTACCTCATTTCTTACACTCACTTTGTTCTGGGATTTTTCCTTATCCTTCCGCTTTACCCCCTGGGATAAGAAGACTACTGGCCAAGTTTGGTCTGATAGGGAAATATCCCACGAGCATTACACATTTCTCATAAATAGCTACTGATAAAGTGAAGACAAATTGCATTTCATTTTTAGTGTCATGGGGTATTGTTCTCTTTTTAAGACTTTAGACAAATTTTACCACATTTATTTTTTTGCTGCATGTGGAAAATGTGTAAGCTATTTTAAAAATGACTGTAAACTGATTCTTATTTCCTAGAAAGATGATATTGTGTGTAGTCTTCTGGAACATTATTTACTCAACGTGTTTTCTAAAGCACACTTGTAATGGAACAAAACATATGGCTCACTGATCAGATCTGCAAGGTGTGTTTTCTTTACAGTGATTCACACCAGTGAACAGGAGCCAATTTTTATTTGTTTTCTGTTTTTAACCAAACAGGTAAAAATGGTCTCTTTTAAAAAAAATATATGTAGTTGATTGAAAATAAAGCAACATGATTGGTATAAAAAAATAATGCTCCAAAAATAACCCAAAAATAATATGAAAGGAAATAAGAGGCTGCAGTTATAAATACATAGTTCATCTGGGCACTATGATAACATAATTATGATACGTCAGGACTCCAGGAACATATGTTGTCTCCTTCAAAGCTGTGACCCAGAAAGGTTGCAAGTTTCAGCATAAGATGAATAAGTCATCACTGACCACATTCTCACTCAGATAGCAAAAGCTAAATAGGAAAATAGTAAGAAACCTCTTTAAAGATGTATTGTAGACAACTGTTTTCTTTGTTTCATCTAAAAGAGGTAATTTAAAAATGAATACTGCAGTATTAGTTTCAATATGGCATGTTACATCTTTAACTCAACATTTTTCATATATATATATATATAAATATATATATCTAGAACAGAAGAGGGAAGGGCGCACAGCAGAAAAGACCTCCTGGTGTAGTATGTCAAAACACTTGCTATATATTCTATGATGCAGTGTCAAATGCAAATGTTTACTACATCAACCTTATGAGGTATAGATAAGACTCTGAATGATGAATGTCCACTAAGGAAGGCAATTCAATCCCCTTATGCTCCCAGCTTCCTTCTCTCTCCTTAGACAGTGTGTGCACCTCTCCAGCACAGTCCTTATAGGTAGAAGTACCGGTTTGCACAGGGGGTGGCCAAAAAACGATTATGCACACAAATAGAGCTTTATATATAAAAGTGTGCTTTTATTAAATAAACAAATTCATGCATGTACTGTTGCTTTAAAAACGTGATGAAAACGTAATTGAAACTTAGTGCAATGCTGCAATGTTCCAAACAATGTATCTTGCTTTTGTACAATGGTTACTTGGGCTGAATCAATTGCCCCAAAATATAAAACGTCTTGTGCATATATATCATGTAAGAATATCAAACATTCACAGCAGTTCTTATGCCTAAGTTCAATAAAACGATAAAAAGATAAAATACTTCCAGCAGGCCTGGAGATATATCAAACCGTGCCGTAGCACTGCGTTCTCAAATTTCGGCTAGTGAGGGGGCGTAGCCTGACACATTTCGCAACTCGATTGGTTGCTTCAGCAGAGGTAGGGTATGCCCCCCCCTAAGCCTCCTATTTATACAGTTAAATGTCATCCCTTGTTAACTGACTCCATCTTTGTTTTGGGAAAGATGGAGTCTTTTTACTGCTCAGTGTATCTCTTCTAAGGGCAAGTTCAGCTTGCTTAGATATCGATCTCACTTTTGTCCCCTCAAAACATTTACCTAAAACCTATGTTTTAAAATTTTTTACAAACAGACTTTAAAAATGTATGCCCTTATCTGTAATTAAAATCCTATTTCTTGTTTGCACATTCACAGTTATATTTGCAGCCGTTTTCCTTATGCAAGTGTGCACCTTTTCATCAAAGTCCTCTATAACCTATATATTACTCTTTATATCTATGTAAATGTATATGTATCTACACTTCTCACATGTGTTTCCATACCCCTATATTCATTTCTAACCATTGTGTTTATTTTCACAGTGAATTGTTCCTATATGGGTCTCTCTCACTTATTTCTCCTATGTGTTTAAGCCTTGCGTATATGCACATTTCTCTACAAAAAAGCAGCCAGGTCAATGTCTTTGTTCGAACCTTGTGGATCCAAGTTTTTCAAAGCGTGGATCCAAAAGGTCTCTCTTCTCCTGAGCTCCAATAGTCTACTCCCACCTCTGGGTCCCACCTGTACCTGCTCAATAGCTTTGATGTAAAACTGTGAGGGATCTTTATTGTGTATATTCGTGAAGTGTTTAATTAGTGGACTTTGTAAAATTCCAGCCTCTATATTTTTTATATGTTCGAGGCATCTCACTTTCAAAATTCTTTTTGTTCTTCCTATATATTTCAATAGGGTCTTGCATTTGCACTCTTACATATATACAACATGGTCCGATTTGCAATTCAGCTTCCCTTTGATTTGATTTAATTTGTCTTCCCCTTCTATACCAGTGCTTTTATTATAGTTTTTGGAGGGGTGTGTGTGACTGCAGCATACACAATTTTTTCTAAAGCATTTGAAAAAACCTTGTACTTGGGGCATACCCATGTTATTTGTCTCCCTACTTGGCTCCCTGATAATACTGGGAGCTAGAATATTCTTAATACATTTGTTCTTCTTAAAGATAACATCTGGATGTTTACCCAGGGTTTCTTTAAATAGGGTGGTCTTTCAAAAGTATATTCCAATGCATTTTAAAAATATTTTTAAATAACCTGTGTGTAGCCTGTGTTAAACGTGGTAACAAAGCTGAGGCATCTCTTATTCTCCTTCCTTGCATTCCTAACCTCCTTGTTGGATTGCCCTTGTGTCTCTATATTTGTAATACTTCTTGAATCTTTCTTACGCATAACTAAATTCCTTCTATTTCGATTTTTTGCTTTTTTGTAGGCTTTCTCAATGTTATCTGATCCGAAATGTTTAGCCTCAAACCGTGCTTTCAACCTACTAGCTTCATCCTCAAAATCTTCAAGGCGGCTGCAATTTCTTCTTATCCTCTGAAATTGCCCGAAGGGTACATTTTCAATCCACCTAGGGTGATGACCACTTTGGGCATCCAGAAACCCATTGGTGTCTGTCTCTTTCCTATATCCTCTTGTGCCTACCTTGTCACCTTCTTTAAAGAGGACAAGATCCAAAAAATTAATCTCCTCTTCATTAGATTCACCAGTAAATCTCAGATTCATAGAGGATACTCCCCATATTTCTCCAGGAAGTATCTCACAGCGTCTATACCACCGCCATGGGGAATGGATGTGTAGAGGGCGGATACGTCTAGTGTAGCCCACCTATAAGTTGATTTCCAGCTTATCTCTTGTATGATTTGTAATAGTTGGGGTGTATCCCGTAGGTGAGATCTGAGGCCAATTACCATTGACCTCAAAAACCCATCTATATACTCAGACAGTCTTGCTGTCAATGAATCAATGCCCAATATGATAGGTCTCCCAGGTGGGCATTTTTGATCCTTGTGAATTTTTGGCAAGTGATAGAATATAGCTATATGCGGCTCATCACTTGCCAAAAACGTCCACTCTTTTTTATTCAGTACTTTATTTTTGTATCCTTGATCAATGTGTAATTTATATTCCTCTAAATATCGGTGGGTGGGATCGCCATTCAGTATCTCATATGTGTTGACATCAGGCAATATGTTAAATGCCTCTTTTAGGTAGTCAACTTTGTCCTGGATGACGATACCACCCCCCTTGTCTGCGGCTCTAAAAATTATATGATCCTTGAAGGTCTTGGTCTGAACCTGTTTCCTGTTCCCTGTTCTAAAAAATGGGACTGGACATATGGTCCCTGATTGTTTCTTGTTGTTTCTATAGGCCCAGAGTGGAAAGTCTCTAAATCTTCCCATTCTGCTTCCTCATACTCTTGTTGGTCCCTAAATTCCCTCCATCTCTGTGGGGTGCCCTCATTATATTGTTGACTTCTTTCCCTATATCTATCTGTGTTGTTATGTCTGTAGCTATTACTTGCTTCATCAGAGGTAGGGTACGCCCCCCTAAGCCTCCTATTTATACAGTTAAACGTCATCCCTTGTTAACTGACTCCATCTTTGATTTGGGAAAGATGGAGTCTTTTTACTGCTCAGTGTATCTCTTCTAAGGGCAAGATCAGCTTGCTTAGATGTCAATCTCACTTTTGTCAGATAACATCAAACAGACTTATAGACCACAATACCAAAGAAATAATGCCCAATTCAATAACAAAAACAAGAACAAGAACTTCAAAAGGGATAACAAAAGTAATTATGCTACTAGAAATAATAGTAACAACAACATACAAGAGAAACAACAATCCCTTAAAATTAGAAGAGATAGGGGATACCAAAATCAAAAGTATGGAAAGCCTAATCCTAATTACTCCCAGGGGTCAGTAAGTAATAACTACAGACATAACAACACGGATAGATATAGGAAAAGAAGTCAACACTATAATGAGGGCACCCCACAGAGATGGAGGGAATTTAGGGACCAACAAGAGTATGAGGAAGCAGAATGGGAAGATTTAGAGACTTTCCACTCTGGACCTATAGAAACAACAAGAAACAATCAGGGACCATATGTCCAGCCCCATTTTTTAGAACAGGGAACAGGAAACAGGTTCAGACCAAGAACTTCAATAGAAGGAGCAAGACCCAAGCAGGTAGATTGGGATCTAGAATGGAGGCCCAATCACGGACAAAATCAAGCAAGGGGAAGAAAAAGAACCATAGAAATAGAAGAAGAGGATGTAGGGCAGGTAGAAGGATTCAACACAAAAAGAAGGAAACCACAATAAGTACAGTCGAGGAAACAATAAAAATATTCAACATTTCCTCATATACACTCAATACAATAGAAGAGAGGGTCCTGAAAAGGGGTCTTTCATTTGCACCTACACAAGTTCCCAATTCCTTTGATTTATTTGTGGATATCAATAAGTTCATTAGGAAATTAACACTTACTAGGCACTTCAACAAGGGCAAAACTAATGAAAATGGAGGTATCTTAACAGAAGATAATAAAGAAACCCTACAAGCATTAGCTGACCTAGAAAGGGAATTTAATAATCACACACAGATTGACCAGGAATTATGGTCTATACATGAGGATGATGATCCAGAAATGGAAAGTTGTAGTCACAGAAAATTAAAACCGAAATCAATATGTTTCCCTGTGCATTCACAGGGAAAGTATATTTCCCAATTCAAGGATGTAGTCATCCAGGAATGTTCAGAATTATATAAAGATTTTAATATAAGAAAACATAATTTAAGTTTAAAAGAAAAGGCAGCACTCAAAAATCTGAAAGGGAATGATCATATAATTTTTAGAGCTTCAGACAAGGGGGGTGGTATCGTCATCCAGGACAAAGTTGACTACCTAAAAGAGGCATTTAACCTATTGTCTGATGTCAACACATATGGGATACTGAATGGCGATCCCACCCACCGATATTTAGAGGAATATAAATTACACATTGATCAAGGATACAAAAATAAAGTACTGAATCAAAAAGAGTGGAAGTTTTTGGCAAGTGATGAGCCGAATATAGCTCTATTCTATTACTTGCCAAAAATTCACAAGGATCAAAAATGCCCACCTGGCAGACCTATCATATTGGGCATTGATTCATTGACAGCAAGACTGTCTAAGTATATAGATGGGTTTTTGAGGTCAATGGTAATTGGCCTCAGATCTCACCTAAGGGATACACCCCAACTATTACAAATCATACAAGAGATAAGCTGGAAATCAACTTATAGGTGGGCTACACTAGACGTATCAGTCCTCTACACATCCATTCCCCATGGTGGTGGTATAGACGCTGTGAGATACTTCCTGGAGAAATATGGGGAGTATCCTCTAATCCAGCAGAACTTTCTGGCAGAGTCTATAAGATTTGTTCTGGAAAATAATTATTTTCTTTTTCAGGGCAAGTTTTACTTACAAAAGAAGGGCACCGCCATGGGGATAAAATTCGCACCAAATTTTGCAAATTTGTATGTGGGGTGTTTAGAGGAGCGAATGATCTATGAGAATGACAATTTCAGAAATGAGCATCTCATATTTTGGAAGAGATATATAGATGACGTGTTGGTCATCTGGGATGGGGACTCAGTAAGCATGTCAACATTTATGGAAGAGCTAAATTCAAATAATATGAATCTGAGATTTACTGGTGAATCTAATGAAGAGGAGATTAATTTTTTGGATCTTGTCCTCTTTAAAGAAGGTGACAAGGTAGGCACAAGAGGGTATAGGAAAGAGACAGACACCAATGGGTTTCTGGATGCCCAAAGTGGTCATCACCCTAGGTGGATTGAAAATGTACCCTTCGGGCAATTTCAGAGGATAAGAAGAAATTGCAGCCGCCTTGAAGATTTTGAGGATGAAGCTAGTAGGTTGAAAGCACGGTTTGAGGCTAAACATTTCGGATCAGATAACATTGAGAAAGCCTACAAAAAAGCAAAAAATCGAAATAGAAGTGATTTAGTTATGGGTAAGAAAGATTCAAGAAGTATTACAAATATGGAGACCCAAGGGCAATCCAACAAGGAGGTTAGGAATGCAAGGAAGGAGAATAAGAGATGCCTCAGCTTTGTTACTACGTTTAACACAGGCTAAACACAGGTTAAAAATATTTTTAAAGAGCATTGGAATATACTTTTGAAAGACTCCCCTATTAAAAGAAACCCTGGGTAAACATCCAGAGGTTATCTTTAAGAAGAACAAATGTATTAAGAATATTCTAGCTCCCAGTATTATCAGGGAGCCAAGTAGGGAGAAAAATAACATGGGTATGCCCCAAGTACAAGGTTTTTTCAAATGCTTTAGAAAAAATTGTGTATGCTGCAGTCACACACACCCCTCCAAAAACTATAATAAAAGCACTGGTATAGAAGGGGAAGACAAATTAAATCAAATCAAAGGGAAGCTGAATTGCAAATCGGACCATGTTGTATATATGTTAGAGTGCAAATGCAAGACCCCATTGAAATATATAGGAAGAACAAAAAGAATTTTGAAAGTGAGATGCCTCGAACATATAAAAAATATAGAGGCTGGAATATTACAAAGTCCACTAATTAAACACTTCACGAATATACACAATAAAGATCCCTCACAGTTTTACATCAAAGCTATTGAGCACGTACAGGTGGGACCCAGAGGTGGGAGTAGACTATTGGAGCTCAGGAGAAGAGAGACCTTTTGGCTCCACGCTTTGAAAAGCTTGGATCCACAAGGTTCGAACAAAGACATTGACCTGGCTGCTTTTTTGTAGAGAAATGTGCATATACGCAAGGGTTAAACACATAGGAGAAATAAGTGAGAGAGACCCATATAGGAACAATTCACTGTGAAAATAAACACAATGGTTAGAAATGAATATAGGGGTATGGAAACACATGTGAGAAGTGTAGATACATATACATTTACATAGTTATAAAGAGTAATATATAGGTTATAGAGGACTTTGATGAAAGGGTGCACATTTGCATAAAGAAAACGGCTGCAAATATAACTGTGAATGTGCAAACAAGAAATAGGATTTTAATTACAGATAAGGGCATTTTTAAAGTCTGTTTGCAAAATGTTTTAAAACATAGGTTTTAGGTAAATGTTTTGAGGGGACAAAAGTGAGATCGATATCTAAGCAAGCTGAACTTGCCCTTAGAAGAGATACACTGAGCAGTAAAAAGACTCCATCTTTCCCAAAACAAAGATGGAGTCAGTTAACAAGGGATGACGTTTAACTGTATAAATAGGAGGCTTAGGGGGCCGTACCCTACCTCTGATGAAGCGACCAATCGAGCCGTGAAACGTGTCAGGCCACGCCCCCTCACTAGCCGAAATTTGAGAACGGAGTGCTACGGCACAGTTTGATATATCTCCAGGGCTGCTGGAAGTATTTTATCTTTTTATCGTTTTATTGAACTTAGGCCTCAGGGGACATTCATCATTCAGAGTCTTATCTATACCTCATAAGGTTGAGGTAGTAACATGTGAGTTGACATTTGACACTGCATCATAGAATATAAAGCAAGTGTTTTGACATACTACACCCGGAGGTCTTTTCTGCTGTGCGTCCTTCCCTTTTCTGTTCTAGATTTGTTCCAAGGAGCTTTCCTGTTCGCAGGGGGACTTCGTTTCCTTTTGGGATTAGGCTGCAGGTAGAAGATAAGAACCTTTCTCTCCCTCCGGACAGCAACAATTTGGTGTGATTGGAATAAAACAGGGAGACCTACATACATAGGACATTACTGGTACCTTTTGATTGTGACTTTCTGTATTTATAGCGCTGTATTACTCTGTTTGTTGTATGTATATATATATATATATATATATATATATATATATATATATGAGTCAACCACCTGTAGGTTCTGTGAAATAAATAACCTTCTGCAATAACAGCAACCAGACAGGATTTCTTCTAAAAACAGGGGTCAAATTTATTGACGTTTCGGGGAGTAAACCCCGAAAACGTCAATAAATTTGACCCCTGTTTTTTGAAGAAATCCTATCTGGTTGCCGTTATTGCAGAAGGTTATTTATTTCACAGAACCTACAGGTGGTTGACTCACGGAGGGCAGATTCGCATTGAGAGATATGTATTTATATATATCCATTGCCTGTAAACCCTGCTCTTTAATATTCATGAGAATGAGAACAAATTTCCTTTAATTGAACTATATAATAGATTCCTCCCACAACCTCCTAAAATATTTTACACACATAAAAATAGAGACAATAAATGACCATTATAACCAATTTAAAGCAACTCTAGAGGATGCATGTCTTAGGCACTGGTTTTCAAACCTGTCCTAAAGCCTCCCCAACAGGTCAGGTTTTCAAGATTACCTTGGTTTTGAGCAAGTAAAATAATCATGTTTATTAATCAGCTGATTATTTTACCTGTGCTCCAGTTCAGATATCCTCAAAATGTGACCTGTTAGGGAGGCTTGAGGGCAACTACAATTTTTACCCTGTGTGGTACAGGATCAAATCCCACATTGCTTTAAAATCATGAGCCCAAAGGATGAGATCATAATGAATGCAGATCTACCTACAGTTTTGTGCATAACTGAAAATATATACTTCACAATGTCCTACTTGTAACAGGGCCAGCAAGTTGTATGTTCCTACATTGTTTTTGTTTTTTTCAAAATGAACTTTATTGCAAACACACATATATATAGGCATATTTATCAAGCCCCATACGGAGTGTGAGGCCCCTTGTCTAAAGAGCGCTGCTCCTTAACCTGTCAGCCTGCTCTGAGGCAGCGGACAGGAATCAACCTGATCGAATACGCAGGGGGCGGCATTGCACCAGCAGTTCACAAGAACTGCTGGTGCAATGATAAATGCAGACGGCATATGCTGTCAGCATTTATCGATGTGCAGAGATGTACAGCGGACATGATACGCTACTTCGTATCATGTCCGCTCGCACATTGATAAATATACCCCATACTGCCACTAATTTATGCAAATTTGAGGATGTACAATGCAATGTGTTTTAATGCATTATACAAAATAACTAATACTGTTTACGCATAGCAGCAAAAAAATGCAAACATAAAATGTATAAAATAAATACAATTCTAGAAATAAATCACTATATGAGTCTAACAAGAGGAAACTAAACAATAAGGGGAGAAGGAAAGAAAACACAGTCAAGTAATTATGTAGGTCTAGTACTCTCTGTAACCGTATCCCCTAATCTAACCAGTGCATTTTTATTATGCCTTATTATTATTCATTTTTATCTATTAATTATCAATTTAAAACATTATTTGATGAATGAACCCGTAACATGGTAACAAAGAATTTAAATACATTAGTATTCTGCTTTTCAGCAATCACATAAATAATCCACGCTAAACATATGTCAGGATAAATGCAGGCTAGATTTGTCATGCCATATATAGAAATATAAGATATTTTCCATTAGCCATAACAGCTCAAGGAAATCTCCCCGAGGCAGTTTACAGGATAAAGGATACAGGTGAAGCTAGAAGAAAATATGTAATATAATCAAACTTCATAGTGAGTTGTGTTATTTCTTTTTTTTAGATCAGTGATGTTCAGCACCAGTTATCACCAGCCAACCTTCCTTAATATAAATATTTCCAAATGCTCAAACAGGATAATAGTTTGGAAAAGGTACAACCAAATACTTTTTTAGTAATGGTTTAACTGTATTATATACCTTATTCAAGTCATTCTGTTTTCTTAGAAATGATTAAGCGAGGGTTAATCATTTCATGATTATGAGAATTTTGATGAGAATTCAGTGAAGACTCAGTGTACTACTAATAAAATAAATATATGTCTAGCAAACTCTCATAACCATGGCACTTACAAGTTTGGAATCCTTTTTCCCTAGGCCTAGAAGAATGTTTGTTTTGTGTGTTTTTGCCCTCCACATTCAACGCATTAGGAAGAAAACCATAGCTGCTTCTATTGAATCATGTTTAACTTAAAAAAGATACAAAGGTTTGCAGTCTTAAAATAAATCTTATAAGCAGTGATTTTATTCATACATCTTATATGTGGTTATCTAGATTGTGAGGTTATTACCTCCAGACAGATACCCTATCACTGGTTTTGTAAACAAGTAGGGAGAAAGGGACTGGTATTTTTTTTTCTCACTGTCTTCAGAGCAGAGATGATACTAACAGGTTTCTAGCAATTGATGCCAGTCTTAGCATGCAATTTACCCATGCTTAATTTTTTTTCTGTTGAAACATTATCTTTAAGAACCATTGATTCTTCCAGGACAGTGGTGATGAACCTTGGCACTCCAGATGTTTTTAGAACTACATTTCTCATGAAAACATCATGGGAAATGTAGTTCTGAAACATCTGGAGTGGCAAGGTTTGCCATCAATGTACTAGTATAAAGCATAGCATACACATCTTACAACCTACATCTACTAATATATATCTCCTTACTGTGAAACAAAGCAAAATGCCCACGTAGTCTCCTCATATATCTTTCTGAAGTGTAAACTTAAATAATCCCAGAAATAGCCATATGAATATTCCAGATCCAGGATTTTATTTTTAAATTCCCTTGAAGTCTTTGTCCTCACAACTTCTATTGCAAGTACATTCCTACCTACAACTCTGCAACTTGAGATCATTAATTATTGTTTCTGTGTTGCACTTTTTTGTATACATGTTATGTTCATGAAGTCTTAAATTATAAAACCCTTTGCCATTTTAGAAACCCTCCTTTGAACAATTACTGGTTTATATATACCCGTTAGACATATACATTTACTGGTTAGTTGTATTGTTTACTTCAAACCACATGAAATTATAACTCCCAAGTCTTGTTCTTCTTTTGCTAGTTTTAATAAAGTTGAGTCTATGTTTTTGAAATGCTATGATTTACCATTGACATAAATAAAGGAGACTTTCAGTCATGAAGTATTAAAAACTTCATGTAAAAAGCACCTTTATTTGTCCGCAAGTTATTGCCAAGCTCAGCGCCTCTGGCCACCCACTTCAAAACTCCTTTTTTTCAATAGCGTCCTCTTAGCCAATAGTGTGCTAGCCATACAGCATAATGCTGATTGGCTTCCACAGCTATTGACTAATAGGTGAAAATGTCACTTCACTGAAAAAAGGAGCTTTGCCGTGGGCTGCCGGAGGCGCTGAGCTCCCATAACGGCCAAATAACGGTACTTTCAGCATAACGTTTTTATACATCATGACTGAAAGTCACCTTTCTTTATGGCACTAGTAAATCCTAGAGTTTCAAAAAAGCTAGGATTTACCATCACTTTAACTTTTGGGTTTTTGCATCATATGACTTTACTTACTACGGGCTAGATTACAAGTGAAGCGCAAATGTTTCTACCGTCACAGGAATAGGAAATTTATCTATCCGGTTTTAAACAGCAGAGTGTAACTCCAATCAGGCTGGACCCAGTGATCATGTTCTGCAACAACTCCAAAAACGTCCAAATAATATGCAAGCTAGCATAAGTTAAAAAGTTTTTATTTCGTAAACACAAAGTATCCAGCTAGCCGGGTGACTCTGTAAGGATCCAGTCCACTTGATTTGCACTTTGTAGTGTTTTTATTCCATTTATTTGACAGAAGTACATGGATTGTATTAGGCTATGAGGCGCCTGCTCTGATTTTTCCATAGAATTGCCTGACACTTGAGGAGTCCTGCCTGAAATCTTTGCAGTTGACATAGACTGTAAATATTGTTTTACATTTTCTTTTTCTTTGGACTTTTCATTACACTTTTATACTATTTTATGATAACTATTGATTGTTGTAGGTGCCTCTAGACACAAGATTAGGTGGGTGTAATAATGTATATTTAGGATCTGCTGCCCATCGCTGCACGACTTACCCCCTTCGCTGCGCTAGGTTCTCATGCCATGTCCCATTGGAGCCTATGGAAGTAGTCTCTCATGAGTGCAATGCTTCCGTGCAATTCCAACTAACTTGCAATACCAGCGTACAATTGCGTGCACTGGTATTACTAAGTGGAGCGCAAATATTGCTTTTGCGGAAGCAATATTTTGCACACCACTTATAATATAGCCGTATATGTAATCATGTCTAGCAAACCTCTGTAATTTAGAACAGTGTAATAAAATTAAAAAATAGTTTGAAAAATCAGTGCACAAACGCCCTTCTGCAATATTGTAACTCAATATGCTAAACTCAAACAATACATGAACATTATTATGTTTCTCATATGTTTCTCAGTTATCAAACAAAACGTCTGTTCAGTAAATATACACATATTTCTTTTAACACAATTTTTTTTATCTATATAAATAATTCTAAGTTAAAGCAAACGGATGATTAAGTGATTACAATGTTTTAAAACCCTTGGGAATAATAGTGAAATTCTTCTGATTGGCTAACCTCACTGTAGTATTTATACTGGCAATTTGTGAAGTTAAAAAAAAAACAGCCCACATTGTGTTATTCCATTTATGTTGTTGCACAGGAAACAGATTTATCAGATGTTGGCTCATGTTACATTTGCCATTTTGATATAAATCTTAACATATACTTTTTTTTAATTACTGAAGAACCTTTTGTTTTATAATAATAACACTTGTTCACTACAAAAGATCACCTACATAATTTATGCTCAGCAAAGACTTCTAACAGTAAACCTTTAGTTTAAAGGGACATGGACATAATAAAGCAACACTGCTTAAATTCCAGGTGAAGAAGATTTACGTTTATGCTTTGCTTGACTCAGTTTTGGAGAAAATAAATGCAAGTTTCATTTTTTCTCGTCATTCAATTGTATTTGATTTGTTTTTCTAAATATAGCTAATCAAAGACTGTTTTTCAAAGCAGATTATGAGTGGCATGCTAACTGTTAGGTTTATTGTGACTGCACGTGTTGTAAGTAGCGTGCGTACTACAAGTTGAAAGTAAATGTGTTCGCTTTAGTGCAATTGAATTTAACGCACGTCGGGATAGCACAACCTCAGAGCTCTAGGTAACTGTAACGTTAGAATAAAAAGTTGCAGAAATAGATCAAATTACATTTAAAAGTACAGCTACAGTCATAATAACCCCATCTAATAAAAGTTATTGAAAAAAATTGCATTGAAAAGTTATTAGGCCTTAAAGATATGAGGTTTCAGATGTTAGAAAAAAAGGACTGCAAAGTGCTTTTGCATAGAGATACATAAATATACAGGTCTAAAGAAGTATATTTATGTATATATATGAAAAACTATTAATATAAGTAAATGGAGAGTATTCTTACTAAATGCACCTACATTTTCATACCAAAAATATTTGGGATATTAGAACAATAAACGTGCCAAAGTACCTCCAAAAGAAAAACTGCAGTTAAGCTCAGATTTATTCGTTATTCAACAATGGGGTATGGTGCAGACCCTCAAATTAAAATTTAAACTATATTTGTCAAAAGGGAGCCTGATCTTATTTTTTGAAGATCAGTTAAGCAAGGGATTTCAGCACTCAAGACATGGGCCCCTATTTATCAACCCAACAACTTACTTGCATTCAACGGCACCAATACGCTCGCCTAAGATCGCCTAACATCGCTGCCGCTGACCTGAATATGTTCTCCAAAGTTACCAAAAAAGCTGTCAAAAAGCCGCGCACCAAGTACGGGCGATGAGCAGTGGACTGTTGTTAACTAACAGTCATCGATCTCGCTGCTCTTTGGCTTTTTTCCCAGCTTTATTGGTACCCTGTCACTAAACACCCACACTATACTAAACTGTTTTACCTCCATACCGCTGCTCCCGGACCCCGCCACAACTAAATAAAGTTATCAACCCCTAAACCGCCGCTCCCGGAGCCCACCGCCACCTACATTATACTTATTAACCCGTAATCTGCTGCCCTTACACCGCCGCCACCTACATTATACTTATTAACCCCTAATCTGCCCCCCCAACACCGCCGCCACCTACATTATGTTATTAACCCATAATCTGCCCCCCCTACACCGCTGCCACCAACATTATGTTATTAATCCCTAATCTGCCCCCCCCAACACCGCCGCCACCTACATTATGTTATTAACCCCTAATCTGCCCCCCTGCACCGCCGTCACCTACATTATGTTATTAACCCCTAATCTGCCGTCCCCAACGTTGCCGCCACTATATTAAATTTATTAACCCCTAAACCTAAGTCTAACCCTAACACTCCCTAACTTAAATTTAATTTAAATAAATATAAATAAAATTACTATAATTAACTACATTATTCCTATTTAAAACTAAATACTTACCTATAAAATAAACCCTAAGATAGCTACAATAAAACTAATAGTTACATTGTAGCTAGCTTAGGGTTTATTTTTATTTTACAGGCAAGTTTGTATTTATTTTAACTAGGTAGAATAGTTATTAGTTATTAACTATTTAATAACTACCTAGCTAAAATAAATACAAAAGTACCTGTAAAATAAAACCTAACCTAAGTTACAATAACACCTAAAACTACACTACAATTAAATACAATTAAATAAATTACATACAATTAACTAAACTAAATATAATAACCTAAATTATATTAAATTAGCTAAAGTACAGAAAATAATAAACAAATTACAGAAATTTAAACTAATTACACCTAATCTAATAGCCCTAACAAAATAAAAAAGCCACCCCAAAATAAAAAAAACCCTAGCCTAAACTAAACTACCAATAGCCCTTAAAAGGGCCTTTTGCGGGGCATTGCCCCAAAGTAATCAGCTCTTTTACCTGTAAAAAAAATACAAACAACCCCCCCCAACAGTAAAACCCACCACCCACACAACCAACCCCCCAAAAAGTTACAAACTAAAAAAAACTAAGCTCCCCATTGCCCTGAAAAGGGCAATTGGATGGGCATTGCCCTTAAAAGGCAATACACCCTTAAAAAAAACCTAACACTAATCCCCTGAAGATCGACTTACCAGGAGACGTCTTCATCCAAGCCGGGCAGAAGTGGTCCTCCAGACGGGCAGAAGTCTTCATCCAAGCCGGGCAGAAGTGGTCCTCCAGACGGGCATAAGTCTTCATCCAGATGGCATCTTCTATCTTCATCCATCCGGCGCGGAGCTGGTCCATCTTCAAGACATCCGATGCGGAGGATCCTCTTCGGCCGACGACTACCCGACGAATGAAGGTTCCTTTAAGTGACGTCATCCAAAACGGCATCCCTTAGATTCTGCTTGGCTAATAGAATTCTATCAGCAAATCAGAATTAAGGTAGAAAAAATCCTATTGGCTGATGCAATCAGCCAATAGGATTGAAATCCAGGTACGCTGGGCCGGAATAGTGCCGAGCGTACCTGGTAGAATTTTGTTAACTAGCAAAAGTAGCCAGATAGTGCCGAATTTGCATTCGGAACATCTGTAATGACGTAAGCATCGATCTGTGTCGGACTTTGACCGGCAGATTGTATGTTACGTCACAAAATTCTACTTTTGCCGGTCTCTAGGCTTTGATAAATAAGGGGAATCAGGCTCGCCACAATTATGCTGCGGAATTCCAGCGTATTTGCGGTTGACGGTTTGATAAATAGGCCCCATGGTTTGCAAAAATACATTTGCTATACTAGAGTTTCACCTGGAGCTATAAAGGACCACCCACAGAAATTATTCGCCAATACACCAGGTATTGCAGCAATTAATACTTTGTTTATTAATGACAAAATGAGAGAACAAAACATCCTGCTTCTTTAAATGCAGTTTAGAAAACAAAAACAATACAGCCTAGATCTAAAACAGGATCTCTTTAAAATGCTATAATAATAATAGTAACATATCTCTAAACACTGCAGTCAAACAATTAGAAAAAGATACAATCTCAATGTTCACATTATTTGAATAAATGATACATTCTACTAAGAACATACTTTATATACTATTAGGGAACCAGTGCTATTAGATTATTTCATAGAATTAAAACAGGGAATACACTAACATACGAGGTAAGAACATCCTCTATTATAGTAAGTGTAAGGTAATTGTGATTCCTCATATTGTTGCTCACTTTAGGCGATATTTTGCTCATATTTATTCAGCTCAATGAAAAAGAGCAAAGAGGCACAAGCAAGCATGATTCAAATGTTCCTGATAAAGAAGCAAAAAGGGGAGAGAGTCTCTTTAAAAGATAAACAGAGATGCTGTATTGCAAGCAATGTTATCACTTATGCTTATCACCGCTAGCTCACATTCATTCCTCTGAGCCTCCTGGCTAATGGTTGCATTTGTAAATTGATGCAAAGGTATAAAACAAATGATCCTCCACAAAATGTACAAGACTCTGCTGTGTATTTTCAGCTGATGCCTTTCAATATGGCTCACCAGCCCTTTAAACATAACTTTTCCTTTTCTGTTTCCGCTGATGCCTGCTAGTTGCAAACTTTCATTTACTGCAGCTTACCAGCTCTTTAAGAAAAGTGTGATCCTTTGCACCTATTGCCAGTCCCTGCTTAGTGCTTTTAATACACAAATTCAGCGGTCAGGTACACATCAAAAGATCATTTCATAAAAACATTTCAGAATGCAGCCTGCAGTCAATGCGTGTTTCGCCCATCATGCACTGCGGTAGTTTCAGGGCCTCATCAGGACCATGCCTTGAGTGCTGTAATCCCTTGCTTAACTGATCTTCAAAATATAAGATCAGGCTCCCTTTTGACAAATATAGTGTATATATATATATATATATATATATATATATATATTTGTATTTACAGACATATATACACATATAAACACATAAATACATATGTATACATAGACATATAAAGAAGTGCATTGGAGCCCTTTGCAGTTAAAGGGACAGTCAGCACTTAAATTGTTATTGTTTAAAAAGATAGACAACGCCTTTACTACCGATTCCCCAGCTTTGCACAACCTACATTGTTAAATTAAAGGGTCAGTAAACCTAAAAAATAATGTTATATAATTCTGTACATAGTGCAGAATTATATAACATTATATTAGTGCAAGTTTTTTATTATAGAACATCTCCGGTATTTTTAATAAAAATAAGAGGGTTTTCCAGACCCGCCCTCTGTGCTCTACTGAGCGGGTCTGGTTTTTCTTCAGAGCGCATCGGGCCAGCTGTTTAGTCACAGCCCGGCCTGACCGCGCCATAACATTCAATGCAGCTCGCTCCTGCTCTGTCTAACAGCAGGAGCGAGCTGCATTGAATGTTATGGTGCGGTCAGGCCGGGCTGTGACTAAACAGCTGGCCCAATGCGCTCTGAAGAAAAACCAGACCCGCTCAGTAGAGCACAGAGGGCGGGTCTGGAAAACCCTCTTATTTTTATTAAAAATACTGGAGATATTCTATAATAAAAAACTTGCACTAATATAATGTTATATAATTCTGCACTATGTGCAGAATTATATAACATTATTTTTTAGGTTTACTGACCCTTTAATATACTATATAACATTTACACCTCCATATTTTGCCTGCTTCTAAGTCACTACAGACTGCCTTTTATCACATGCTTTTTTATTAGCTAGTTCATGTGGGCCATATAGATAACATTGTGCTAATGTCATCAATGACTAATCTGTCTTCCTCCAATCACGGCTTTCCCCCCAGGGGAGTCATTGCTACGAATGTAGGTGGAAGGAACTGCGATAGCAAGTACTCACAGCATCAGCCCAGACGCTGACCACAGAATAAGAATATAGGAACCGCTGAAGCCGTCATTGGTCTTATACTGGACAAGTGGATACAATTCTGAGACCACAAGGAAGTCCTATAATACTAACAGACTTAAGGTACCGCTCTCGTATGTATTAACAGATCGATCCTATACTCCCTGAGCACGATCGTCTGCATACGAGAGTTCACTCAAGTGCACTACCTCTTTTTATGTTTAAATCCGCTCTCATAAGTGAGATATATATATTCTATTTTATATATTTTTTATATCCACATCTGTTGCCGTATTGTATTGTCCCTATTAGAATACGTATTGGTTAACTTATCAATAATCTAACTAGACGTCCAGGATCCTACACTTCCACATATACAGTATATCTTATAGCTTATCATTGTAAATAGCAATTTTACCTTTACATATCGGTATAATCCTTTATTTGTATACTAGTCCTAAAGCCCGTGTACACGGGCCATTTTTTGAAGTACAGCGGTCCCACCCCTTGCTCTCTATCCCCCCTCTCTTTTGTGCTCTCTCTCCCCCTCTCTTTTGTGCTGCCACTTTCCCCCATCTCTTTTGTGCTGTCTCTCTCCACCATCTCTTTTGTGCTGTCTCTCCCCCCTCTCTTGTGTGCTGTTTCTCTCCCCCTCTCTTTTGTGCTGTCTCCCCCCCTCTCTTTTGTGCTGTTTCTCTCCCCTTCTCTTTTGTGCTGTCTCCTCCTCTCTTTTGTGCTGTCTCTCTATCCCTCTCTTTTGTGCTCTCTATCTCCCCTCTCTTTTGTGCTGCCTCTCTCCCCCATCACTTTTGTGCTGTCTCTCTCCCCCATCTCTTTGGTGCTGCCTCTCTCCCCCATCTCTTTTGTGCTGTCTCTCTCCCCATCTCTTTTGTGCTGTATCTCTCCCCCATCTCGTTTGTGCTGTGTCTCTCCCCCTCTCTTTATCCCCCCTCTTCTGCTCTCTGACTCTGTCTCCGAATGTCTCGGCAGTCGGCCCCGCCTGGCCACGTCCACGACACACCCGCCCAGCCACGCCCACTCCACCACACGCTGATGCCAGGTCAATCAGAAGGCCAGGTGTGTTTGTCCTCTCGCGCAGTTTCTACTGCGCATGACAGCTTCGGACAAACACACTTGGCCTTTCATTATTTAGGAAGTATTTTAGTTCTTTGAATACTCCTGTTGATCCCTGTATATATGTTAAAAACCTACTACTCTTCTTTAATCTGCTTTTCTACAGGGAGTGCAGAATTATTAGGCAAATGAGTATTTTGACCACATCATCCTCTTTATGCATGTTGTCTTACTCCAAGCTGTATAGGCTCGAAAGCCTACTACCAATTAAGCATATTAGGTGATGTGCATCTCTGTAATGAGAAGGGGTGTGGTCTAATGACATCAACACCCTATATCAGGTGTGCATAATTATTAGGCAACTTCCTTTCCTTTGGCAAAATGGGTCAAATGAAGGACTTGACAGGCTCAGAAAAGTCAAAAATCGTGAGATATCTTGCAGAGGGATGCAGCACTCTTAAAATTGCAAAGCTTCTGAAGCGTGATCATCGAACAATCAAGCGTTTCATTCAAAATAGTCAACAGGGTCGCAAGAAGCGTGTGGAAAAACCAAGGCGCAAAATAACTGCCCATGAACTGAGAAAAGTCAAGCGTGCAGCTGCCAAGATGCCACTTGCCACCAGTATGGCCATATTTCAGAGCTGTAACATCACTGGAGTGCCCAAAAGCACAAGGTGTGCAATACTCAGAGACATGGCCAAGGTAAGAAAGGCTGAAAGACGACCACCACTGAACAAGACACACAAGCTGAAACGTCAAGACTGGGCCAAGAAATATCTCAAGACTGATTTTTCTAAGGTTTTATGGACTGATGAAATGAGAGTGAGTCTTGATGGGCCAGATGGATGGGCCTGTGGCTGGATTGGTAAAGGGCAGAGAGCTCCAGTCCGACTCAGACGCCAGCAAGGTGGAGGTGGAGTACTGGTTTGGGCTGGTATCATCAAAGATGAGCTTGTGGGGCCTTTTCGGGTTGAGGATGGAGTCAAGCTCAACTCCCAGTCCTACTGCCAGTTTCTGGAAGACACCTTCTTCAAGCAGTAGTACAGGAAGAAGTCTGCATCCTTCAAGAAAAACATGATTTTCATGCAGGACAATGCTCCATCACACGCGTTCAAGTACTCTATAGCGTGGCTGGCAAGAAAGGGTATAAAAGAAGAAAATCTAATGACATGGCCTCCTTGTTCACCTGATCTGAACCCCATTGAGAACCTGTGGTCCATCATCAAATGTGAGATTTACAAGGAGGGAAAACAGTACACCTCTCTGAACAGTGTCTGGGAGGCTGTGGTTGCTGCTGCACGCAATGTTGATGGTGAACAGATCAAAACACTGACAGAATCTATGGATGGCAGGCTTTTGAGTGTCCTTGCAAAGAAAGGTGGCTATATTGGTCACTGATTTGTTTTTGTTTTGTTTTTGAATGTCAGAAATGTATATTTGTGAATTTTGAGATGCTATATTGGTTTCACTGGTAAAAATAAATAATTGAAATGGGTATATATTTGTTTTTTGTTAAGTTGCCTAATACTTATGCACAGTAATAGTCACCTGCACACACAGATATCCCCCTAAAATAGCTATAACTAAAAACAAACTAAAAACTACTTCCAAAACTATTCAGCTTTGATATTAATGAGTTTTTTGGGTTAATTGAGAACATGGTTGTTGTTCAATAATAAAATGAATCCTCAAAAATACAACTTGCCTAATAATTCTGCACTCCCTGTAGAGCCTTAGGTATATTTATATATCATATAATCTTTTTAGTATTTTTATAATTTTCAAGTATTTACTTATTTATTATTTTTTATATGTTTAATACAAATTAAAATTTATATATCTCCTTGTAAGTTTGTTTATTGAGATATCTCTCCTCACATACGTATCTAGAATATTCTCTCTTTATACATATTAATACGTTTTAACCCTAGCTCTTTTTGTTTTTGGGGAGTCATTGCCTGAGGCCATGCCGTGATTGGAGGAAGCCGGATTAGTCATTGCTGACATGTGAAGAGAGGATCTCTGGGTGGGGGAAGCTGCTCTGGTTGTGAGAAAAACAAAGGTAAGTTTTTAAACAAAACAGCTGCTTTCTAAACTTTGATGAATGAGAGTGCCCTGTTTTTTTTTTTGTATTTTTAAAAAACGTCTTTCATTTTTCAAAGTTTAACTTCCCTTTAAGGCACTTTTAAATTCACTTCTATTTTCTAATGAGCTTCATTCTCTTGGTATCTCTTGTTGAAAAATAATACGTACATATCCTACATTCCAGAGAAAAACTTTTTTGCTATCACTCCTTTTAAACAGAAATAGAGCTTTGTTTTTTATTTTTATTTATTTACCTATAAAAACTTTATATATATATATATATATATATATATATATATATATATATATAGTATTCAGGAAAGATAAGCACTCACTGGACTTCAGTCGTCTGTGTAATAAACAATTTTATTGGTGACGTTTCGGGACAAAAACAGTCCCTTCCTCTATATATATTTGGTAGGAATCCCAAGGTATTGATCTAGGTCTCTTTTGCTATATTTCATGCCACCATACTTTTTTGCAAACTTTGTTTCTCTCATTGAAACTATTTACATACAGCTTGTGCAGTTATAACACAAATAGATGTAAAAGCTTTTCTGGGGTCCCCTCTGTTCAGAAATAGCAGACATGCATGGCTTTGTCACTGGTTTTTGATAATTTAATAAATACTTCTGAAATTCCTGTCAGTGAAGGAGTCAATAAGTTAGCTGGCAAAGGTTATAGTATTCTAGTAAAAGTATTACCCTCCCATCTGACACCTCCCACCTTCCTGATCTTTCCAAAACATCTCCCGCCCCCCCCCCCCCACACCACACTCCATCACCATTTTAGGTACTGGCTGACAGTCTGGCAATATTTAACGGACCATTTACACTTTAGTCATCTTAAACTATGTCACAAAAGGATATCCCTTGGAGGTAGCGAGACTCCAATCAACATTCAAGCATCAATATGTATATATACTCCAGGAACATATAGTCCTCCTGCTATATTTCTGTAGGTTCTGGGTATATACATACACACACACACGGATACTCTGGTCCACAGGGAGGGAGGGAGGCGTCAAAGTGGCAAACTATAGGTTAGTCCTTCAAACTTCAATACAGTAGTGGACCTACTCAACAGAGGGCCCTGGTGCAAGATTTTTCTGGGGCCCCCAAATGTAACTCAGTAGAAAGAAAAGTATTAATATACATTCTGCTATGTATAATGATTTTGGGGATAGATAGATAGATAGATAGATAGATAGATAGATAGATAGATAGGTAGATAGACAGATAGACTTAAAACATGCACTAATAAATGGCTGCCCTGTATTAGGATTGTAAACATTCTGCACACAACTATGTATAGACTGGCTGTTATGGGCCCCCTCCAGCTCTTGGGCCCTCATGCGACAGCACCTGCTTCACCAATGGTAGTTCCGCCCCCACTTCAATATTTTGCATCAAAGTCATAACTGAATTCAGACCGTGTCACTGTCTGTAACGAGATGGCAATCTGCACTCTTTTGGTAACAAGCACCAATTGAGCTCCCTTATCAAATGAGGACAGATTGTCTGCAGCTCAGGTACAACAGTCTCTGCTGTAACTTTACAGCGGAGACTGCTGGATCTTCCTAAAGATGCAACATATATATACGTTATGCGGTACGTATATATTCGTAGTATTGAGTTAAGGGCATGATACCCAAATAAAGCACTTGAAAGTGATGCACCATAGCTGTAAAAAACTGACTAGAAAATATTACATGAACATCTCTATGTAAATAGGAAAATATTTTACTTTCCTCAGTAGCTTCTTGCCATTGTAATGGGACTTAAAGCAGCCAATCAGGATGCTAGTCCCAGGACTTGCAAGGGAGCGTGCATCTGGCATGTGTAGGCACAGTCATGTTTTTTCCCTCCTCAGTTTTAGCAAGTTTACAATGAAATCTCAATAGATTTTAGTGAAATCTCATGAGACCACAGTAAAGCAAAGTGTGACACCAGCACTGGTGAAGTTGATTGCCTTTTGTTTTGTTTTTCAACATGGAGGTGACAAAAGCTGAAGGATAACTGTTCACAAAGAACTTACTATTGTCAGCTGAAGAAATGTTGAGGTAAAATATCATCCTTTTTTACATAGAAATGTTCAGGTGATATGAGATTTTCTTGTCAGCTTTTTACAGCTTTGCTGCATCACTTTCAAAATCATGAGCTGTTTTGAAAATCAACAGGTTTTCTCATCCTCCTTTTTAATAAACACATTGTTTTTTTTACATATATTTCTTTTATTCCTTTGCTACATAAAATATGTTTGCTACATAATGAACAAGTGATTATATTCTTAAAGAGTTAACATTTTTTTCCCAATTCAAATCTGCAATAGTCTAGAATGAACACTTCCTGAAAGCTACATATGATTAAGTGTACAGCATCTGCACCACCTGCTGTTTCTTTATATAATCACACTTCACTAACACCAGCACTTTACAAAATGATCTTCCTAAATAATAATATCCCCTTTAAAAAAAATAAACTTATGATTTTATATTGCACGTGGATAGGATACATAATATTCTGTCTTCAATAAACAAATAATATGCATGTCTCTTACTGTGACATAGTAAATGAGCCGCCTAATACTGTGATCCCAGTGGTTGTCAAATGATTGTGATTAGGCATAATACCTTGAAAAGTAAAGAAAAAAAAACCCCTATAAAATCTTCTCTCTAGAAGTTTTTTATATAAATTAGCAAAGTGAATGCTAGAAATATTTCACATTGATCTGTTAGTTATTAGATAAGACCCCTGTAAAATAACAATTAGACCCTCTTGTGCGTAAGGGAGCCAACAACTGATTATGGTTGCATGGATTTTAAGCAGTTTTTGGCTCATGCATTTGCGCTCTCTTTTTAAGACAGTACGGGATACGATCGGGTTGATTGACACCTCCCTGCTGGCAGCCGATTGGCCGCAAATCTGCAGAGGGCAGCATTGCACCAGCAGCTCACAAGAGGTCCGACAGACCTTTGATAAATATCCCCCTATATGTGAAGTTAATAATACCTGCCGTACAGAAAGTTTACACTTTTTATTTTAAAACTATGACCTCTCACAGTTCCCTGATATAATATCTATGTTAATGACTTGATAGAGAGACTTACAACTAGAGTTGGTAGCAAGATTACCATTAGCTATCATGTTTGTCAAATCTGTCTCTTCACCTCTACGAGTTTGCTAAAATAACAGAAAACATCCATAATGTATGGTTACTTAAAGGAACACAAACCCCAAAATGTTGCTTTCATGATTCAGATAGAGAGCACAATATTAAAAAAAATCCAATTTACTTCTGTTATCAAATTTGCTTTGTTCTCTTCTTTCTTTTGTGCTTTGTTCTCTTCTTTCTTTGTGCTATTCTTTGTTGAAGAGATATCTAGATAGGTAGCATGCACATGTTTGCAGCACTACATGATAGGATATAGTGCTGCCATCTAGTGCTCTCACTAACGTGCACACTCCTGAACTTACCTTCCTGCTTTTCAACATGGAATAACAACTAAACAAAGACAATTTGATAATAGAGTAAATTGGAAAGTTGTTCAAATGTGTACGCTCTATTTGAATAAAAAAAATTGAGTTTGATGTCCCTTTATTGGGACAAGTGAAAATGAAACATAAATGGATTGGATATCACATAACATTTTAAACAATGTTCCAATTTACTTCAATAATTCATTTTGCTTAGTTTCCTTGGTATCCTTTATTAAACAGTAACCCTAGGTAAGCTCAGGAGCATGAATGTGTCCTTAGCCATCTGGAAGCAGATTTTGCAACAGTGTTTATAGCTATGTTATGCATCAGTATACACTTTATTGCAAATAAATGCTACAGATACTCGATGGTAGCAGAGTTTGCAACTATGTATAACATTACTATAAACATTGTTATAAACACTGCTCTAATGCACACTCCTGAGCTCACCTTCGATTACTCTTTAACAAAGGATAACAAGTCAACTAAGCAAAAGTGATAAAATAAGTAATTTGGAAAGCTGTTTAAATTGCATGTTCTATGTGAATAATGAACTTTTTACTTTACTGTCCCTTTAATTGCTGTTGGATGCTCAAAAAATAAATTTTGTGAGCTCTGTAAAAGACTAAGAAATATATATGTCAAATTAAACTTACTACTTAGATTGGCTGTCTTGTTTACCATTAAATGTAGCAATATGTCCATGGCCAAATGGATTAACAACCAAACCCTGGACCCATATCCTGTATCAACCAAAGTGTAGACATGTTTTATAAGATTAGGATATAGTATTTGTTTTTATAATGTTCTATAAGGAATATTTTTATATCACTGAATTCTCCCAACGCGTGTCTTATTCTGCATAACCTCGGGAAGAGACCACTATTTAAGAGTATTCTTTACAAAGATCAACGTATAAATATAAAAGAGCAGTGTCGAATCTAAACTATGGTCTTTTAAAATGTAGGACAGTTTTTAACAAAAATATTACTACTGTTGACAAGGCTACTTTTTCTATAAAATAGTTATGAAGGCATGTACATGTGCAACAAAACAGTGGTGTCAGTTACCCAGTACATCTTTATCAGTTATGTAGAAAAGGCCTTTTCTGATAACTTCAGCATACATTTTGATGATTAAAATGAATTTTATTGACATTTTCCATGCAAATGAACATTGTTTATAATGTATATATTTGCAGAAAATGAATGCTTGTGAACAATCTATGCTACAGTTTCAACAAATCCACAAAGGGAGGATTAGAAGTCTTATTCATATTCAGTACTGTGACATAAATCAATGAATCAATAAGACATACACTGCGATCCCCTTTCTCAAATACAAGAAATAACATGTCTCACATATTTCTTTACAAGGAGCCTTAATCATTAATGGTGACCACCGTTATATTACTGTATTCCATAATACTAATTAAATTGTTGTTTCAAAACTATATTCAGTAATATGTATTGGGTCATAAAATTATAATGTTATAAGTTAATATGGGTCTAATGCTTAAGGCTTTATTGGTGATTCACTGTTTTCTTAAACTGACTGTACTCAATTGTTATTATCCAGGAGAATAAACAGTATTGAAATGGAATGCCACCAGCCCATTGATTTACCTGCCTTTATGTATTATTTAGTATTTACAATTAGTCAGTTAAATAGGCCTTCCTTGAGCAATAGTTTTATAATGATTCCTCACCAGTCAGATCTTCTGAGACAGAGATTCTCAACCAAGGTGTCAGCATAACTTATAATGCAAGAGTCTGAAGCTTAAGACATTCAAATGAATGAAAGCTTGAAGCATCTGTTAGACAGCAAATGAGGGAGATAGCAGGTAATCTATAGCAGCTGATCTAGAAAGGTGCTGCATGAATTCTTTTTTAAATTACAATACAAACTATAAACACTAAAGATTGCATAACCAAAAAAAATCACTTCAAGTGAATCGTCAGTTTTGATTTTTATATCGCTTTTTTGTTTTGTGAATTTAGTTCATATGAAATTTATTTTATAAAATTTGTTTATTAAAAAAAATGACTTACAATTATATTCAAGGGAGAACAATTTATTCTTATCTGTATTAGCAATTTTATTTTATATCGGCAGAACTATTATCCTTATTGTTTCGGTGAAAAAATACCCTATAATTAACATGTGCCAGTCCTGTTTTTCTGACCACAATCTAAATTATCAACAATGATACTTTAACGGACCATTTTACACTTCAACAGCTAAAAGAACTTGAGCAATGGCTACCAACACATTTTGACTTACTAAGTAGCCTAAAAAGCTTTTGCATTTATCATTGGTTTTGTGCATTGGCAAAACACAGTAAAATGACTTGCTGCCATATTGAATGATTTTACGAAGTCCACTATATCGATAATATCCATATTCAAATTACTTAAAAAGACAAACATATATTTCCATGCTTTTCGAGAACAACAGGTTAATTTCACACATTCTGCCTATTAGCATCACTACACATTATAAAAAGGGATCAATCAACATACAGACCTTTAACCTACCATGTAAGCTTTAAACGCAATATATTGCCACTTTGTTTTGTTAATAATGAGCATTTGGATTTTGGATTAAAACATCCTGAGACTAACAATGCAGATAGCAATTTTGTCTGATTAATGCAGTAAAATCAAATCATAGAAATACTGACAAAGAGTGGGGATGTCTGAGGCCAAGATAATCAATTCACTGCAAAGCCCTGATCTGTAACAAGATAAGTATGAATCGCAAAAGCACCACTTTTAAAATAGACATAAGTACTCCTATTAGTGTTATATTCATATAAAAAACATGAAAGCTTTGGGCTACAACCAGCATGATTAAGGACTTTTGTCCATTTTAATAGTGGTGCTGTTGCGACTGACATTTATGTTCTTATAATGATGAAGGGTTAGCAGAGACACTGTTGAAAATGTGCACACTGTTTAACTGAAACTAAGGTGCTGTGCTCACTGTTTGTGTTTTGCTGTGAAGAGATACCTCAGTTTCCAGCATGACATTACATAATCCAAAGGCCAATTTAGTACCTCTACTAGGTCAGGAACAATGAAAGTGTCCACAGCTCTCCAATGCTTAAAAGTATCTTTATTAGAACAAAATAGCAACGTTTCGAGGCTAATACCTCTTAGTCATGCATAGGCTTTTACTAACTTAACACACCTTATATACCTGTTGGTTTGGCGCCACAAGGCCCACAACCTGTAGAAATAGTGACATCCTACTAGGTCAGGATGTGACATTTTGGTGCAAACTGCAAAAAAGGTTGGCTTCCTATTTAGAAGTGTGTGCAAGTGTAGAATGAAAGTTTTTAATTTACAGGAAATTTGAGTTATAATTTGTAGTACTTATGTCCCACTGGTAACTGGCTATCCCAGCATCAGGTGTAAAAAAACAATGCAAACAGACCAGGAGATATAAGAAAAAAAAACATGTAATATAGCAAATTTGGCATAAGCTCGTTACAGTAAAACACTTTCAAACTACCACATGTGAGATGATTTTGTCAACCAAAACTGTGTGTCCTGGTTAGATCCAGATGATGAGCAGCAGAATGAAACCAGTATAAGAGTACAATGAAGAAGCAAATTCCTCCAGTAGTACTAATAGAGTGGCTGGTAACAGGATACTGTGGCTTCAGACAAAACATGGTACAGCCCCACAGCCAACTGTTTTTTGTTTTTTCTCACACAATAGATATACAGTGCTTTTGGGAAGGGTGTCTGAAAAAGAAAGCAACTATATCCATATAGCATGGCAGGAGACTATAGCCAAACGTCCTCTGGTACATATGTATACTCCGTCATATTGCCAAAGATACATTTGGGAAAGATGGCACATCCAGGAGAGATGTTTTCAGGGCAATTAATTACATTAAAAAAACAACCTAAGATTAAATTTAAATAAAAAATCTAAAATTACAGAAAAAAAATTCTAAAGATTCTAAAAAAAAATTGGCAAAGCAGTGGCAAAACGCGCGTCCGGCGTTCGCACTGCCTCCTCATATGTTTAAAATCACTCTCTTCAATTGTTGGCCTTCATTGGCATATAGATAATTTGCTCTAATTCTGAGATAGTTGTAACCCGGGATTACTTGATGGCAATGGCCATATATTTTAATATTTCTTATTAAATGTTAAGTTTTATGATGCAAACCCCTTATCCAATATCCTAATTGTCTGCAACCACTCTCTATAAAGTGTGCCACATAATGGTTCTTTTCCCTTTAATCTTACATGTCTAACATACCCAGCATTAGGCACTGCCCTACTTAGGATACATAGGCTTATCTAAGAAGGATTTTCTTTTGAATGTTATTGCTGATACCCCACCTTTTTGTTATTCAACTGATAGAAACACCTTAAATCCTCAATTTGTTCATTTTTTTTCAAAAGACTGCTAATAGACAGCTAGATTATGAGTTTTGCATTATGAGTATAACGCTGCTTTTTCCCTACCACTGATATTGTCTTGTCAGAATAGCTGTACCGCACACTTTTTTGGCCTTCACGCAACGTCAGTACCGCACTTTTAAAAAAGTCCTTTTTCAATAGAACTTCCATAAAGCCGGTATTACGAGTTTTGCCTGGGAGGCCAAAAAGTGAGCAGTATACTCTATAACCACAAGATCTGTAACGCCATCTAAAGTCAGTAGTTTTGAGTTTTACGTTACAAAGCTATAGCATAAAACTCATAACTAAAGTGTTAAAAAGTACACTTACACCCACACACTACCTATTAACCCCTAAACTGATGTCCTCCCATATTGCAAATAATAAAATAAAATTATTAACCCCTAATCTGCCACTCCGGACATCGCTGGCACTTAAAAAATGTATTAACCCCTATTCTGCCGCTCCCCAACATCGTCGTCGCTATAATAAAATTATCAACCCCTAAACCGTCGCCCTCCCACATCGCAAACACTATTTAGATATTATTAACCCCTAATCTGCCGTCCGCCCACTCCACCCCTATAATAAACCTATTAACCCCTCAACTTAACCCTAACGTAACCCTAACCCTAACACCCCCTAACTTAAATATAATTAAAATAAATCTAAATAAAACTTACTATTAATAACTAACTAATTGCTATTTAAAATGAAATACTTACTTACCTGTAAAATAAAACCTAAGATAGCTACAATATAACTAATAGTTACATTGTATCTATCTTAGGTTTTATTTTTATTTCACAGCTAAGTTTGTATTTATTTTAACTAGGTAGACTAGTTAGTAAATAGTTATTAACTATTTACTAGCTACCTAGTTAAAATAAATACAAAGTTACCTGTAAAATAAAACCTAACCTGAGTTACACTAACACCTAACATTACAATAAAATTAAATACATTAAATTAACAAAATACATTTATCTAAATTACAAAAAATAATAAAAACTAAATTACACAAAATAAAAAAAGAAATTATCAAAACTAAAAATGAATTACTCCTAATCTAATAGCCCTATCAAAATAAAAAGCCCCCCCCCAAAACAAAAAAAACCCTAGCCTACACTAAACTGCCAATGGCCCTTAAAAGGGCCTTTTGCGGGGCATTGCCCCAAAGAAATCAGCTCTTTTACCTGTCAAAAAAATACAAACAACCCCACAACAGTAAAACCCACCACCCACACAACCAAACCTCCCAAATAAAATCCTATCTAAATAAACCTAAGCTCCCCATTGCCCTGAAAAGGGCATTTAGATGGGCATTGCCCTTAAAATGGCATTTAGCTTTTTTACATTGCACAAAACCCTAAGCTAAAAATAAAACCCACCCAATAAACCCTTAAAAAAAGTCTTCATCAAAGCGGGCAGAAGTCTTCATCCAGACAGCATTTTCTATCTTCATCCATCCGGCGCAAAGCGGGTCCATCTTCAAGACATCCGGCGTGGAGCATCCTCTTCTTCCGACAGCTCTCGAAGAATGAAGTTTCCCTTTAAATGACGTCATCCAAGATGGCGTCCCTTAGATTTCGATTGGCTGATAGAATTCTATCAGCCAATAGGAATTAAGGGGGAAAAATCCTATTGGCTGATTGCAATCAGCCAATAGGTTTGAGCTTTCATCCTATTGGCTGATCCAATCAGCCAATAGGATTGAGCTCGCATTCTATTGACTGATTGGAATAGTCACTAGAATGTAAACATAATCCTATTGGCTGATTGGATCAGCCAATAGGATGAAAGATCAATCCTATTGGCTGATTGCAACAGCTAATAGGATTTTTTCCCCCTTAATTCCTAGAATTCTATCAGCCAATCAGAATGTAAGGGACGCCATCATGGATGACATCATTAAAAGGGAAACTTCATTCTTCGAAAGCCATCAGAAGAAGAGGATGCTCCGCGCCGGATGTCTTGAAGATGTACCTGCTCCGCACCGTCTGGATGAAGATTAAAGATGCTGTCTGGATGAAGACTTCTGCCCTCTTGGATGAAGACTTCTTCTGGCTTTGATGAGGACTTCTGCCCGCTTGGATGAAGACTTCTTCTGGCTTCGATGAGGACTTCTGCCCGCTTGAATGAAGACTTCTTCCGGCTTTGATAAGGACTTCTTCAAGACATCCTGCACAGAGCATCCTCTTCTTCCGATGGCTTTCGAAGAATGAAGTTTCCCTTTAAATGACGTCATCCAAGATGGCGTCCCTTACACTCCGATTGGCTGATGGAATACTATCAGCCAATAGGAATTAAGGGATGGAAAATCCTATTGGCTGTTGCAATCAGCCAATAGGATTGAGCTTTCATCCTATTGGCTGATCCAATCAGCCAAAAGGATTGAGCTTGCATTCTATTGACTGATTGGAATAGCCACTAGAATGTGAGCATAATCCTATTGGCTGATTGGATCAGCAAATAGGATAAAAGCTCAATCTAATTGACTGATTGCAACAGCCAATAGGATTTTTTCCCCCTTAATTCCTATTGGCTGATAAAATTTTATCAGCCAATCGGAATGTAAGGGACGCCATCTTGGATGATATCATTTAAAGGGAAACTTCATTCTTTGAAAGCCACTCAGAAAAAGAGGATGCTCCACGCTGGATGTCTTGAAGATGGACCCGCTCCGCGCCGGATGGATGAAGATAGAAGATGCCATCTGGATGAAGACTTCTGCCTGCTTGGATAAAGACTTCTTCCAGCTTCGATGAGGACTTCTGCCCACTTGGAAGAAGACTTCTTCCGGCTTTGATGAGGACTTCTGCCCGCTTGGATGAAGACTTCTGCCGCCTGGATGAGGATGGATGTCAGGTCTTCAAAAACTGTAACTGGATCGTCGGTGGTTAGTGTTAGGTTTTTTTAAGGGTTTATTGGGTGGGTTTTATTTTTAGCTTAGGGTTTTGGGCAATGTAAAAGAGCTAAATGCCCTTTTAAGGGCAATGCCCATCCAAATGTCCTTTTCAGGGCAATGGGGAACTTAGGTTTATTTAGATAGGATTTTATTTGGGGGATTTGGTTGTGTGGGTGGTGGGTTTTACTGTTGGGGGGTTGTTTGTATTTTTTTTGACAGGTAAAAGAGCTGATTTCTTTGGGGCAATGCCCAACAAAAGGCCCTTTTAAGGGCCATTGTCAGTTTAGTGTAGGCTTGTTTTTTTTTATTTGAGGGGGGGCTTTTTTATTTTGATAGGGCTATTAGATTAGGAGTAATTCATTTTTATTTTTGATAATTTCTTTTTTATTTTGTGTAATTTAGTGTTTATTATTTTTTGTAATTTAGATCAATTTATTTTTTAAATTTAATTTATTTAATTTTATGGTAATGTTAGGTGTTAGTGTAACTCAGGTTAGTTTTTATTTTACAGGTAACTTTGTATTTATTTTAACTAGGTAGCTAGTAAATAGTTAATAACTATTTACTAACTAGTCTACCTAGTTAAAATAAATACAAACTTAGCTTCGAAATAAAAATAAATCCTAAGATAGATGCAATATAACTATTAGTTAGATTGTAGCTATCTTATGTTTTATTTTACAGTTAAGTATTTCATTTTAAATAGGAATTAGTTATTAATAGTAAGTTTTATTTAGATTTATTTTAATTATAATAAAGTTAGGGGGTGTTAGGGTTACGTTAGGGTTAGGATTAGATTTAGGGTTACATTAGGGGTTAATATATTTATTTAGTGTTAGTGATGTGGGAGGCCAGAGGTTTAGGGGTGAATAACTTTAGTATAGTGGTGGGGGCGACATTGGGGGCAGCAGATTAGGGGTTAATAAGTGTAGGTAGGTTGCTGCGACATTGGGGGCGGCAGATTAGGGCTTAATAACTGTAGGCAGTGGAGGCTCCTCTATAGGAGCACTTGAGCACGTGAACCCCCTGACCCCTGATGAAAAGAAAAATAAAGAGAGAAATAATAAAAAAAAATTAAAACTTTTTTTGCTGATAAAATAAAAAAAATCTTGCAGGCTCCACTGCAGTTTTGAGTAAAAAAACATTAAAACTGCAGTTTTTAATTCTTAAGGCTGAAAGTGGAAAGGGCTGTTTTGCCTATACTTCTATCTATCGCACATGCTGTGCAGTGCGATAGATAGAAGTATAGGCAAAAACTCTTTCCACTTTCAGCCTGCATTGCATGCAGCGCCACCTACAGGCCAGTCCATAGCCTTCCTAACCGCACAGCTCTTAGTGTGCGAGTGAGAGCCAGACAACTGTCACGTGACACTTGCACACTAAGAGCTGTGTGTGTGGGAGGAGCCGGAGGAGCATCTCAGGCAGCAGAAGCAGGCAGAAGATAGCAGCCAGCGTGTTCAGGAGTGGACTTACTGCCAGTGCAAGGGGGCCTGAATCAGAGCAGCTAATTGGAAACTCAAGCTAGCACAAAATAAAATTAAAAATTGTGCTTTTTATTATAAAAAAAAATCTAAATGTGCTGTTTATTTTTATTGTTATAATTGTGCTTTTTTAAAAAACATTTTATTTTTGGGGGGGGCAGCGACATGCAGAATCTGACTGAGTTAGGGAGTAAGTAAGATTGCCTGGTAGTCATTTAGGGCAGGAAATAGGGCTATTGCCTGAACCATGCTGCTTAGGTAGTCACTGTGGGGACATTCTCCAGGAGTACAAGTGCTAGACTGATGATCTCCTGAGCAGCTTCCTGATACTAAAGCATTAGGTAGGGGAGATTCTGTCATGGATTAGAGACTTCTTTCACCTATAAATGTGCAGATGCCACTGCAGTAGAAGCAGGCATCCTAATTCGTGTAGAGGGCTGAGCTTGGAACTGATTAGTTTGTTATATGCATATTAAATTATATGCACCATCATTATGGTAGGAAAACATTATTTTTTATTCTCAGGGGGAAGTGGGAGGTTGTTGGAGCAGGGTATTTAACCTTACGGTTCCCTCTGATGCTCATGTGATTCACTGGAATACAGTGTCAGTCTGACTGTCAGAGCACAGAATTTTAAGACAATTCCTCCCCCACTTCAGTGACTGCCTGCTGTTTATTTTAACCTCAGCAGGCTCAGTCCACTGTAGAGACAAAAAAAAACTTCCATTCATTTTTTAACCCTGAATTCCAGAGAGGACTGCAATGGTATTGCATTCTTTCTGGCAATCATGGGGTTAACTGGTCTTCACATTCTAGCTACCGGGACAGTAGGTTTGTGGGAAAATTAATTTATTACTTTTAAACAGAAACAGCCTATGAACTTCCAGCCACTCTACCTTTTTCTGAGCAACCCCCATAGCCTAGTTTTGAGCTGCCCCTTTACACTGCTGCCACCCCACCTATCTCTCTTAGTGAATATAGCGTCTTATTGGAATGTTTGTTTTTTTGCTTGCATTTGCCTTTAAAGGGACATTAAACCCAATTTTTTTCTTTCATGATTCAGATAGAGAATACCATTTTAAACCACTTTCTAATTTACTTCTATTATCTAATTTGCTTCATTATCTTGATATTCTTTCCTGAAAAGCATATCTAGATAGGCTCAGTAGCTTCTGATTGGTGGCTGCACATAGATGCCTCCTGTGATTGGCTCGCCCATGTGCATTGCTATTTCTTTAACAAAGGATATCTAAAGAAGGAAGCAAATTAGATAATAGAAGTAAATTGGAATGTTGTTTAAAATTGTATTATCTGTCTGAATTATGAAAGAAAACCTTTGGGTTTAATGTCCCTTTAAGGTAACTGGCAGAGTGTGTGTGTGTGTGTTTGTGTGTATGTATGTATATATACACACACACACACACACATTAAAATGTGCGGAGCCATCTGAGGGTCGGGGCTAGTGATCCCCCATTTTTAAAAGTCACTAGCCGCCACTGATTGTAGGTAGGTGTCGGCAATGTCGGGGGCAACAGATTAGGGGTATTTAGACTCAGGGTTTATGTTAGGGTGTTAGGTTTAAACATACATTTTTTTCCCCATAGACATCAATGGGGCTGCGTTACAGAGCTTTACGCACCGCAATTGCAGGTGTTAGGCTGGCTCTACCCATTGATGTCTATGGGGAAATTGTGCACGAGCACGTCAAAACACCGCTTGTATTTAGGTGAAGCATGGAGCTCAACACAACCATATCGCCCGCACAAGCCGTTTTTTTTGCAAACCTGTAATAGCAGCGCTATTAAAGGTGAACGGTGGAAGTAACTTGCAAGTTATTAGCGAGCCAGCCATAATGCAAAACTCGGAATCTGGCTGAGAGTTTGTAGTGCCCAATATATTCATTTTTTGTTACGTAGGAATAAATTACAGAAACTTTTTCACATGTGATAGAAAATAAGAATGTTTCCCAGCAGTCATTTACTAAAGTCAAAACTGAACTGAGGGAACTAGGATATTGTTATTTAAATACTTTAAAGTATGAGTAGCAAAAGAAGAGAAACATAATATTGGGTGTTTAAGGATACAACTAGAATACTTGAGTTTATTATCTGAATATTATGGGGAGATTTTTGATCAAATTGACCAAGATCAGTTTTGTATTGACCTATTTCTAGAGACAGTCACTGTACCTCAGTTGGAGCCAGATGGGCAGGATTTGCTTACTGCCTCCATTGACCAGTCTGAAGTAATCTTGGCTATTGCTTTTTTAACCCCTTAATGACCAAGGACATGTCAGGCATGTCCTACAAAAAAATACAGTTAGTGACCAAGGACGTGCCTGACATGTCCTCTGGGGTTTGAAGCGCTGGAAGCGATCATGATCGCTTCCAGACATCTTCAGGGTATTGCAGTGATGACTCGATATTGAGGCATCCTGCAATATCCTTTTGTTAGCAACTGATGCAAAGAGAGATCTGTGGCCGTCTCTGCATCGGTCAGCGATGATGTCGATCGTTGGTGGGTGGGAGCCATTGCAGGGAGGCGGGTGGGTGGCCCATCGCTGGAGATCACGCGAGGGGGGAGTGTGTGCGTGCGCACCTGCGATTTTAAATGCATTTAATGTAATGGAAGGTGAAAGAGGGGGTGATAAACACTGGGATAGGGATCTGGGAGGGGGAGGGTATTGAGGGGGGCTGCTACACTACAGAAAAATGCTTTTTTAGTTTTTTTACATAAAACAATTGCACATTTTTAGCAAACTGGGTACTGGCAGACAGCTGCCAGTACCCAAGATGGCGGCAAATAGGTAGATGGGGAGGGTTAGAGAGCTGTTGGGGGTGGATCAGGGAGGTTGGGGGCCAAGGGGGATCTAACACTGCATTATATATATATAATATATATATATATATATATATATATATCGCACATAATGCCATAATCGCACAAGCTGCTTGTAAATAATTTCAGTGAGAAACCTAAAGTTAGTGAAAAAGTTAACGATTTTTTTTTTATTTGATCGCATTTGGCAGTGAAATGGTGGCATGAAATATACCAAAATGGGCCTAGATCAATATTTTAGGTTGTCTACTACACTACAATAAAATTAACCCTACAAGCTCCCTATAAGCTCCCTAATTAACTACTTCACTGCTGGGCATAATACAAGTGTGGTGCGCAGCGGCATTTAGCAGCCTTCTAATTACCAAAGAGTAATGCCAAAGCCATAAATGCCTGCTATTTCTGAACAAAGGGGATCCCAAAGAGGAATTTACAACCATCTGTGCCATAATTGCACAAGTTGTTTGTAAATAATTTTTATGAGAAACCTAAAGTTTAAGAAAAAGTGAACGATTATTTTTATTTGATCGCATTTGGCGTTGAAATGGTGGCATGAAATATACCAAAATGGGCCTAGATCAATACTTTTGGTTGTCTACTAAAAAAAAAATATGTTCATGTGAAGGATTATTCAGGAATGCCTGACAGATATCAGTGTTGCAATGGAACTATCACTAACTTTGGAGAGAAAAAAAATGGTTTGGAAATAGCAAAGTGCTACTTGTACTTATTGCCCTATAACTTGCAAAGAACATGTAAACATTGGGTATTTCTAAACTCAGGACAAAATGTAGAAACTATTTAGCATGGGTGTTTTTAGGTGGTTTGTAGATGTGTAACAGATTTTGGGGGTAAAAGCTAGAAAAAGTGGGGTTTTTTTTCATTTTTTTCATCATACTTTATAATTTTTTTAAAGTAAATTATAAGATATGATGAAAATAATGGTATCTTTAGAAAGTCAATTTAATGGCAAGAAAAACGGTATATAATATGTGTGGGTACAGTAAATTAGTAAGAGGAAAATTACAGGTAAACACAAACACCGTAGAAATGTAAAAATAGCCCTGGTCCTTAAGGGTAAGAAAATTGAAAAATCGTCAGGTCACTAAGGGGTTAAATAACAAAAAATCCCCAGCATGTGATGGATTAACCACAGAATTTTATAATAATAAAAATAAGCTACTTGTGTGTTAAAGGGACAGTCTATTCAAAATTAAACTTTCAGATAGATAGACGCAATTTTTAACAACTTTCCAATTTACTTTTATTAAAAAAAAAATATTTGTTCTCTTGGTATTTTTTATTGAAAGCTAAACCCACGTAGGCTCATATGCTAATTTCTAAGCCCTTAAAGGTCACCTCTTATCTCAGTGCATTTTGACAGTTTTTCACAGGTAGACCGAGCTAAATTTAGCCAACCAGTGCTGACTCCCGTGTCAGTCAGCACTGGTTGGCTAAATTGTAAGTCTGTCAAAAGAACTTAACGGGATATTGCAGCCAAAATTGGAAACCACATGGGTGCATTTTGGTATTTAACAGAAGCAATTTTGTAATATAGCTGTATTAGCAAAAACACTTCTAATAAAAGCTATAGCTGTTTCAAAAGTGTATTTAAGTATGCACCATGCACCAGCATTTTAAACGCAACACTAGCTGGGAGAGCCTAAGGTGCTTGTACCATCTGGTAATGACTAGATTTGTTAATTGCTGACATGATACTACCCCCACTGATTATCTGAGCAGCTGCATTATTTAAAATGTGAGTGCAGTGACAATATCTAGCTATGCTTCACGTGCATGTGCAGAGAAAAATGTTAACTGTAAAACAGTGCTAACTCTTACTAGAAGCATTTTTGACAATACATGTATATTGCAAATATGTTTCTATTAAAAGATGTAATAAATCTATGTGCATTTATATTTTGACTGGAATGTCCCATTAAATATGGGGACAGTCTGCAGAGGCTTAGATACAAGGTAATCACAAAGCTTATTAATATAACTGTGTTGGTTATGCAAAACTGAGAAATGTGTAATAAGGGATTATCTATCTTTTTAAACAAAAACAATTCTGTAGTAGACGTCCAATTCTTACTAAAGTTTATAATGAAGCTCTAGAGGGGAGAGGTCTTTGTTCTTTCCTGTCACTTTTGACTTTCCTTTATAAGAAAGGAGAATGTACTGATATTAGGAATTGGTGTGCTATATGAAGAAAAAGATAGCTTAAATAAACCTGGTATTACCTTTTAGAGGTATAGGTTCAGCTCAAGTTAACTGGGAGAAGAAGCTTAAGGTTTGTGCTGAAAAAGTTAGTAGATGATAGTAGTTAGTAGTCATGGAAAATGTCTTGCTCAAAAAGGGTGAAAATTAAGACCTTTTTGTTTCCAATTGTATTTGTTTAAGTTTAGTTTTTCCCTCTCCCTAAAATATGTTTGCATCACTCTATAGTCAGTTTTTTCAGCTTCTGTAGGGAAATTGCCTCACTATTCTTTATAAGGAATGCAACTTACTTATCCAGGAGAAAATAAGGTTTGGGTATGGTAAACCCAGAGCTGTTTTTTGTCCCTTATATTTTTGTCATTTAATTTTATGAATATTTTGAAAGGGTCTGGTCAAATTTGTATGTTTTATTTTGGCTAAATGTGTTTTTCCAAAGGTTAGGCTGTGGCTGGAAGGAGCTGAACTGAAAACAAGCCCCTGTAAATGTTTTTTGCCTGACTATATTTTCAATACTATACAATTGATTACAAATTGAAAATTAGCATGAGTGAACTAAGAGATTTTCCTAGGAAAAAGTTATGAGTGGCTTTTGGAAAGGAATTTTTATATTTATTTTTGAACTTGAGGGATGTACACCCCAAAATCTTGAAAAAGCTTTATGTAATTTAAATAATCCCAGAACACCTCTTAAAGCTAGAGATACAAAAGGGCTAACTTTTTATAGAAAACTTTAGGTCCGTAGGAATATGCACCATAGGAGTTTATTGGATAAAAGTTGTCCTAGACCTGTGCTGCGATTATAGAGACAATGGCACATTTCTAAGTAGATTGTGTTTTTGCTGAGAAAGTATGGAATACATTCGGTATTTAAGGGGGGATCTCTGGTTTGGGCACCCAGTCATATCATATATGGCTTCTTTGTAAAATCATACACCCCTTGTAATCCTGACACTATGAGACTAATTAATTCTGTTGTTATTTATCATTTATGATCAGCTTGTTCCTTGTTGTCAATTAGACATTTTGAAAGTGAAAAGGTGGCATTTCGCTGTTTATGAGGATCTGCAGGATGTATTTAAAAGGTAGATAAAGTGTAAGAGTAAAGTTATTCTATGGAATGACCTAGCTCTATAAATATAGATAAATGCAAATATATATATGTATAAATTTAAATACATTTTTCTGTTTTTTTCTGATGTAAATATTTTGTATATTTTAGTAAATATGTAATATTATGTTGTGATTTTTATCAATAAAAATACCCTGCTTTTAAGTATGTGCAGGAGATGCATACATTACAATAGGGCACACAAAAAAAATCATAATTTTAAAATGATATAAAACCAATAAATGAAGTATTGAAATAAAAATATGCAGTAAAAAATAGTTTTTAAAAAAAATCAGAATGAAATTGTTCGCCAAGAATCATATTTCATGGAAAAATTTAAATTCCTATGGAAATACACTACACAAGCAAAAATAAAACTGTGAAATTTGTGTTTATAATACAAATTAGTGGGCTGAACATGGCCGAGTGAAAAAATGTTTTTGCAAAATTAACAATCAGCGCAAATCCTGAAATTCTCAAGTAAATCAGTTCAGTAGTTTAAAGGGACATAATACTCATATGCTAAATCACTTGAAACTGATGCAGTATAACTGTAAAAATCTGACAGGAAAATATCACCTGAGCATCTCTATGTAAAAAAGGAAGATATTTTACCTCACATTTTCCTCAGCTCAGCAGAGTAAGTTCTGTGTAAAAAGTTATACTCAGCTGCTGCCCAGCTGCAGGTAAAAAAAAAAAATGAAGAAATGAACAGCATCCAATCAGCATTAACAGTGCTGAGGTCACAAACTCTTTTACTTAACTCTCATGAGATTTCATTGTAAACTACCTTACACTGAATAGGGAAATAAGATGAGTGTGCACGAAAGCTCGCTCCTTCCGCTGTCCCGGGACAGACATACTGATTTGTTGCTTAGAAGTCCTTTACAATGGGATGTGGCTACTGAGAAACTTTTGAGGTAAAATATCTTTCTTTTTTTACATAGAGTTGTTCAGGTGATATTTTTAAGTCAGCTTTTTACAGCTATACTGCATCACTTTCAAGTGTTTAAACATTTGGGTATTATGGCCCTTTAAGATATTTTTAGTGAGGATTTTAAAAATATTTTAAATGGAAGTATAAGGGAAAGGTATAAAAAGTAAACAGAATTTCTCCAATTTTGAGAGGAAGAAAAGACTAGGGCACTATGAGGCCTACTTATCAAGTCATCAACTATGCTGCATTCAACGGCACCAATACGCTCGCCTGACATCGCTGCCGTGGACCTGACTACGCTATCCATATTTAACAAAAAAGCTGTCAAAAAGCCGCGCACCAAGTACGGGTGATGAGCAGCGGACTGTTGTTAACTAACAGTCATCAATCTCGCTGATATTCGGCTTTTTCACAGCTTTATTTGTATACTGTCACTAAACACCGCCACTATACTAAAATGTTTAACCCCTATCCCGTCACTCCGGGACCCCGCCGCAACTAAATAAAGTTATTAACCCCTATCCCGCCGCTCCCGGACCCTGGCTTCCCACATCACCACCACTTACTGAACCTATTAACCCCTAAACCGCCAGCCCCCCAAATGGCCATAAACTAAATTAACCTATTAACCCCTAAACCTAACAACCTGCTAACTTTATATTAAATATTAATTCATCCCTATCTTATAATAAATTTAAACTTACCTTTAGATTTAAATTAAACTACAGATGGCCCTCGATTTACAATGGTTCAATTTGCACCGTTTCAGAATAACAACCTTTTTTTCAGTCATGTGACTGCCATTCAAAAGCATTGAGAAGCAGTGCATTGATTAAAATAGCCAGTAGGTGGAGCTGTCCGCTTGTGTTGCAGCAAAGATATGCAAGTCAAGCAAGCTGAAATTAATTAGTTTAACCAGACCTGAGCTATCGAACAGCTTGCAAAGGAACACGACCTTCCTGTCTATAAATCAGTCAAGATTGGAATGCATAGATAGAACTGTTTGCAGGAAAATGCAAGTAAAGTCTGTGTTGTGTTATTATTTTATTAGGTTTATAATGCTGTTTAGCAAATGTTTTTGTTCATTTAACTTAGTTTAATTATATATTCTGTGTTGTGTGATTATTTTATTAGGTTTATAATGCTGTTTAGCATTTAAAGTCTTCATTTCAAAGCTTTAAAAATAATCTTTTAGGTGTTACTTATGCCAATTTTGAGAGGGGCCTGGAACCTAACTCCCTCACTTCCCATTGACTTACATTATAAACTGGGTTTCAATTTACAACGGTTTCAATTTACAACCATTCCTTCTGGAACCTAACCCCGGCGTAAACTGAGGGCTACCTGTATATTAAACTATATTAAACTAATAATTAATCTACCCTAACTGTTAGACTAAAATTACATTAAACTATATTAAACTATTAATTAACCTACCCAAACTGTTAGTTTTTTGTAACTTTGTAATTTTTCATTGTAGATTTAAATTATTTGAGTAGGGTTAGGTGTTTAAATATATAATATAGTTAATTTAATTTGTAGTTTAAGGTAGTTTTAGTATAACAGTAAGGGTAGATTAATTATTAGTTTAATATAGTTTAATGTAATTTTAGTATAACAGTTAGGGTAGGTTAATTAATAGTTTAATATAGTTTAATGTAATTTTAGTCTAATTGTTAGGGTAGATTAATTAATAGTTTAATATAGTTTAAGGTAATTTTAGTATAATAGTTAGGGTAGATTAATTAATAGTTTAATATAGTTTATTTTAATTCTAAAGGTAAGTTTTAATTTATTATAAGATAGGGATGAGTTAATATTTAATATAAAGTTAGCGGTTTGTTAGGTTTAGGGGTTAATAGGTTAATTTAGTTTATGGCGATGTGGGGGGCTGGCGGTTTAGGGGTTAATAGGTTTAGTAAGTGGTAGTGATGTGGGAGGCCAGGGGTTTAGGGGTTAATACATTTATTTAGTTGCAGTGGGCTCGGCAGGATAGGGGTTAATAACTTTATGTAGGTGGCGGCGGGGTCCGGGAGTGACGGAATAGGTGTTAATAACTTTATGTAGGTGGCAGCGGTGTTGGGGCGATAGATTAGGGGTTAATAAGTATAATGTAGGTGGCGGCTGTGTCGAGCGGCAGATTAGGGGTTAATAAATATAATGTAGGTGGCAGCGGTGTCAAGGCAGCAGATTAGGGGTTAATAAGTATAATGTAGGTGGCGTGGTGTCGGGGCGGCAGACTAGGGGTTAATAACATAATGTAGGTGGCGGCAGTGTAGGGGGGCGGAAGATTAGGGGTGTTTAGACTCGGGGTATATGTTCGGGTGTTAGGTGTAATTGTAACTTTTATTCTCCCATAGAAATCAATGGGATATCGGGCAGCAGCGAACATGAGCTTTCGCTGCTTTCAGACTCCCATTGATTCCTATGACATCCCCTGCCTCCAGGGCGGCGGATTGAAAAGCAGGTATGCTGGGCCAGAATAGTGGCGAGCGTACCTGGTAGATATTTGTTAACTAGCAAAAGTAGTCAGATAGTACCGAATTTGCATTCGGAACATCTGTAATGACGTAAGCATCGATCTGTGTCAGACTGAGACCGGCGGATCGTATGTTAAGTCACAGATCTCAACTTTTGACAGTCTGTAGGCTTTGATAACTAAGGAGAATCAGGCTCTCCACAATTACGCTGAGGAATTCCAGCGTATTTGCGGTTGACAGCTTGATAAGTAGGCCCCTATGTCTGTATATGTATGTGTGTGTGTGTGTGTGTGTGTGTGTGTGTGTGTTTGTGTGTGTGTGTGTGTGTGTGTGTGTGTATATATATTATTTTTTTATTTTTTTAAAAAAGCAAGCTGATAATTTTTTCTCCAATATATACATATTTGGAATATCTTTTTAAATAAAGAACACATGACAACATCTATACATGATAAAAAGTATTTGAAAAAATAAAGGGAAACAAGCATTTATTAATAAGTTTATGATCTCTTATTAAAATAGTGCAGCAGTAAGAAACACTTTTAAGCTCACAAACTAAATAAGATTTTCCAGCTCCAATCCTCATGAACCACAAATATTAAAGATTTTTTAGATAACTTTGGATGAAAACACGTCAGATAACTACACATAATGAGCAGCTGATTATTTCACCTGTATATGGCTTGTTACTTAATATTTGCAACTGGAATTCGTAAATCTAGATCTAAACAAAATATAAACTTTGATTTATTTTTCATGTTTTGAGAAATTCTCTAACCCCAAGAGATTAAGTTATTATTGGCTTTTATTTAGATAAATACTATCACATTCCTCAGAGTTATGACAATTATTCTCCATAACAACTGGTGGAAATTTTTCTTTTAATGGATTGGAATACAACTCTCAAATTGTTCCCATGCAAGATTGTAGTGGTGTTATCATGGCACGCGTGTATTTGAAAAGTGAGTGTTGGAACAGCATATGACAAATAAATGTTTCTATTGGATTAGAATAACTTTGAATCTGAAACTGTGTAAAAAAAAATAAAAATAACAAAAAGCTATTAATGGCACTTCACAAATGAATTCTAAAGTACTGGCATAGGGGGTAATTATTTATCATTTAACATTTTCCTTTTTTAACTAAATAGGTTTTGCAAAAAATAAAAAAACTTCAGCAAAAGCCCAATTACTCAAATTTCTGCTACAGTGTTAGAAAGCAAGCTTTAATGGATAATTAAGTTAGCTCAACAGCACAACTGATTTTCAGTCATACAGAAAGGATATAACAAGTACATGATTAATAGCAGACAAACACCCCCCCCCCCCCCCCCATGAAACAGGTTTGCTTAATAATTCATCCCCTACTATACTTTGCTAACGGGGTTGTATAGATTTCAAATTTTGCATAACAGAACTAATCACATAATAGACATATTTTTATTACTGCTATGTATTTATTGCTTCTATGTTGAAAAATATTTTTATATTGTAAGAGTATTGGATTTTTTTCCATTTGAACTGTATTTAGAATCTGGTGGTATAAATGTGGTGAAGCAGAAAGCAAAGAATACAATATTCATTAAGCCCTATATATATCATTTATCACTATTACCAAGCAATTTCTTGCAAAGAGAATAATTTCTAAGGTCTACTGGAGTAAATGAATTGGATGAGTCATCTTTGGCTTCAGGGAGGAATGAAGCTAATATCTAAAGTGGCAGTTAGCTGAACAGCTATTCATGTTGCTGTATATGATATATTGAGCCTTTTCTCTCTTTGGGGGGAAATATATAAAAATGGTGTTTGAAGTTTGATTTATAATCTTGAACCACAATCAAATTTATTTTCTTTCTGTAAGTTTCACCTTACTTGTTGATGCA